>NC_067478.1:128300916-128655916 GCF_947179515.1 Apodemus sylvaticus | reverse complement strand
CTGCGGTGGGTGGGGAGGGTGCAGAGCTTTGCTGGGACTGGCTCACTAGGGACTTGCTGGGCCAGGGGCGATGCTAGCTGAGCTGCAGAAGTTGTGTAAAGCACAACGAGCACTGTGAGGACAACAGAGAAGGCTCTGTCCACCCAGGGCCAAGCCCTCGTCATATCCTTGGCCTGGAAGACTCCACACACAGGCTCAGCCATCATATTTCACCTAAAAGAAGCTGGACAATGCTCAGAGAGACAGAAATGGTCAATTTAAAAGAATTTTTTAAGTATATAAATATTAGAAAAAAAACATTTCTTTTATTTTATCACTGTACATTGTTATGCTATTTAACATCAATTCATTCTTTTGAAGGTAATCTACTTAACCTATAATTTTGATTAGATACACAAACCTATTTGTCAGTATAGATAAAAGATCATTTCTGGTTTAACCATGTTCAGAAAAAAAAGTTTGCCATGTGTGTTTCTCATAATACACTTTAAGAGTCAAAGGAGCATGCTTCATGAATACCTGTGCCACCTGAATAATTTAAGGTCTTATTTATTTATTTATTAAATGTAAATACACTGTTGCTCTCTTCAGACACCCCAGAAGAGGGCATCAGATCCCATTACAGATGGTTGTGAGCCACCATGTGGTTGCTGAGACGTGAACTCAGGACCTCTGGAAGAGCAGTCATTGTTCTTATCCTTTGAGCCATCTCTCCAGCCACTTGAATAATTTAAATGAGAATTAATAGAAGTGCTGGAGCTGTAGAAGGTGTGAACTGGCCAGGAAGTCAGTAATTGTTGTCATCAGCCAGGTACTAAAAGTTCCAAGGGTGAAGCTCTTATGAAATAAAAATGTAAAACACAACCTGACCTCTCAGTGTGCCTGTGTCACATGAGAGCAGAGCCTTTGAGGTCATGCTTGTCAGTAGTTCTGTTTTTAAAAAGTCATTCTTTTACAGGCTTAGTATTAGCAATTTTCTTTATGGACATACTAGAGAAGATGATAAAAATAAGGTAAGTTGTGCATGTCACCTTGCAAAAACTGACAGAGTAACGTATGAGTAACACTTGATGGAATGCAGTGTTAAATGTAGAGCTATATATAATATAATTTCCTGCAAAAAGCTATAGTCACTAACATGCATGCCAATCGACAAATTCACAAGCTGTAAAGAAAGATAAATAATGTTCAAAATATGTTTGAGCCTATAACCTGATCTTCATTAGCTACCCCCCAATATTACTGTGAAGATGAGTTCTATCTCTGAGTATTTGTTGATGTGTATTCTGCATTCACATAACCAGAACTCTTGATAAAGCCCCCAGCAAAGTGCTTCTACAACATAACTTAATTCAGTTTAAGCTCTGACTAGCTTCTTAATTGAATCTATTCTTTACAATATATCAATTTGGCTTCTGTAAAACACAAATCACTCTTTATTACCTCTCTGTCCCATAAGTTCACTGAATTCATCTTATCTAAGAATAACATGCAAACACTGTAGTATATGGTATTAAGTCTCTTTCAAGCTGGTCTTCTGAACAAAGATGGCAAATTGGCCTTTCTTTCTAGAATATCATCCTCCTGACACCACCAAGAATTCTTAACACATCAACATAGAAAAAAAAAAGCAATCTTGGCTTTCCTCTAAACAGAGTAGTTCAGTCATTTGACTTTGAATAAAGAACATGAAAATAACTTGACTGTGTGTCCAACAATTGTCTTGGTCACTAGCTCTTAATGTGGCCTCTACCCTATAGCAGACCTTCCATCCATACCAAGAATGAAGGCAAAAGCTAGTAAAAGTTCTGAAATCACAGGGCATAAGATCAGTGGAGCAGCTGGGACAGAAGTCTTCCCTCCACCATTTACACAGGGAAGCCAGGCAGCTCCAGAGCCTTCTGTGCACAGACCCTGACAGAAGAGAATTAGTCTCCCAGGAGTACAGACACAGGCTTACAGGCCCACAGGAAGAACAAGCTCCAGCCAGAGACAGCAAGGCCAACCAGCACCAGAGATAACCAGATAGCGAAAGGCAAGCATAAGCACCTTACCAACAGAAACCAAGGCCACTTGGCAACATCAGAACCCAGTTCTCCCACCACAACAAGTCCCGGATACTCCCAACAAACTGGAAAAGCAAGAGTTGGATTTAAAATCGCATCTCATGATGCTGATAGAGGCCTTCAAGAAAGACTTAAGTCACTCCCTTAAAGAAATACAGGAGAACATCAGTAAACAGGTAAGGACCCTTAAAGAGGAAACACAAAAATTCCTTAAAGAATTACAGGAAAACACTATCAAACAAAGGAACTAAACAAAACCATCCAGGATGTAAAAGTGGAAGTAGAAACAATTAAGAAACACAAAGTGAGACATCTCTGGAGATAGAAAACCTTGGAAAGAATTCAGTAGTCATAGATGAAAGCATCAACAACAGAATACAAGAGATAGAAGAAAGAACCTCAGGTGCTGAAGATACCATAGAAAACATTGACTCAACAGTCAAAGAAAATGCAAAATGCATAAAGCTTGTAACCTAAAACATCCAGGAAATCCAGGACATAATTAGAAGACCAAACCTAAGGATTATAGGTATAGAAGAGAGCAGAGATTTACAACTTAAAGGGCCAGCAAATATCTTCAACAAAATTATAGAAGAAAACTTCCCTAACCTAAAGAAAGGGATACCCGTGAACTTACAAGAAGCCTACAAAACTCCAAATAGATTTAACCAGAACAGAAAGGACTCCCGGCATATAATAATCAAAATACCAAATTCACTAAACAAAGAAAGAATATTAAAAGCAATAAGGGAAAAAGGGCAAGTAACTTATAAAGGCAGACCTATCAGAATTACACCGGACTTTTCACCAAAGATGATGAAAGCTATAAGATCCTGGGCAGATCTCTTACAGACCCTAAGAGAATACAAATGCCAGCACAGACTACTATACCCAGCAAAACTCTCAATCATCATAAATGGAGAAACCAAGATATTCCATGACAAAATCAAATTTACACAATATCTGTCCACAAATCCAGTCCTACAAAGGATAATAGATGGAAAATGCCAACACAAGGAGGGAAACTACATCATAGAAAAAGCAAGAACGTAATCTTCTATTAACAAACCCAAAAGAAGATAACCACACAAACATAAAACTAACATCAAAAGTAACAGGAAGCAGCAATCACTATTCCTTAATATCTCTTAACATTTATGGACTCAACTGATCCAATAAAAAGACATAGAATAACAGAAATATTTTTCAGGCAAATCTTCAATTTTATCAGAAAATGTTTGTAATTCCACTTTCAATTAATTTAGTAATTTTTTTATGTCTACCATTCTATCTGCATTATTTTTTCTGATAATCCTCAATTTTAATGTTTTCCATATATTTCTTCTATGTTATCAGAAATGTTTTCAATGTAAATCTCTGATAGTATCACAAAATGTCTTTAATTCCACCTTTAATTAACCTAGAAAGGTTTTTTGTCTACCATTTTATCTGTAAAATTGTCCATGAAATATTCAATTTTAACATGTTTGTCTATATTTTTCTTGAATTTTATCAGAAATATTTACCATGTAAATCTTCAATTTTACCTGAAAATGTTTATAATTCCACCTTCAATCAACTTAGGAATACCTTTATGCCTACCATTATTATATCTATATAAAATTTTCCATGATAATCTTCAATTTAACATGTTTTTCTAATTTTTTCTATAATTTTATCAGAAATATTTTATATGTAAATCTTCAATTCTATCATAAAATGTTTCTATTTTATTTTTCAATTAATATAGCAATTTTTATGTCTACCACTTTACTCTTTAATTTTCCATGAAAATTGTCAATTTTAACGTGTTTTTCTATATATCTCTTCTATTTTATCATAAATATTTTCCATGTAAATCTTCAATTTTTTCATAAAAAAAGTTCTGAAGTGATTCTGAAATTACTTAATAAGATAAGATATGAACTGGGATAACTCCTTAGTGTACAAATGTATTGATGTGCATACTAATGTAATGTAAACAATGATTCATTGTTTTTACAAGAAAATTCCTATAGATTCAAGACACATATTTAACTTGCCTCGTTTAAATAGTTTCATATTTTATATGGAAGATACCTTTACAAATAAAAGTTTGTGGTTGGGTTGGTGTTCACATATCTCCATTGTCAGCATGCAGAGGACCCTCCAGTGCCAAAGACACTAGAACATAAGGATGAAGGCTCTATGGAGGCACAAGCATGACTTCTCCATGTTCAATGAGATATGTAGGTCTTAAACAATGAGGCACTTATCATCAGTTTGTAGAGAGCAACCTATAGCCTTGGCAATAGTCTAAGCTCTCTGGTGTTCCCATGGGAGCCCTTTAGCCAACAACACAATCAGATGTAACCCAACACCTACTGGAAGCTTCATTTGGTGGCAAGAGATGTCCGGTTTGGGCTCTGTTTCTCCCATTACGTATGTATGTATACATGTATATATGTATATACGTATGTATATATGTATTGTGCACGCGTGCGTGTATGCATACACACACACACACACACACACACACATGTTTCTACCATGCTGTTTCCATACTATCCTTCAAATGGTCCTTGAGTTTAGCTGTCTGTCTCCATATCCCTGCCTTGTTCTCCCTTTCTCCCTTACTTGATACTCCCAATCCAGCCCCAACTCTATCCAGAACTATCTATTCTACTAAACTTTTCCTAGAGAGATCTGTCTATCTCTGCTATTCAATTTATACCCAATGTCTGTGGTTCTACAGACTATAGCTTGGTTATCATTCGAAGCTCATGGGAATGACCAACCAATATCTGATTTAAGGTCCATTCCACAGAGTGGAACCCAGGCCTGATATTACTTGGGTAACCAAGAACCTGAGAGTAGATAGCACAGTTACCTAGAGGTAAATCAAAACTTTTATTAAAACAAACAAACAAACAAACTAACTAACTAACTAACTAACTAACTAACTCGCTAGCTAGCAACCTTCCACTACACTTATAGATTAATGCCTTGCTCAGCCATCATTAGAGAGGCTTCCCCCTGCAGAAGATGGGAACACAAACAGACCCACAGTCAGACATTATACAGAGAAACCTGGGAACGCTCAGCCCTACATAGGGTATCTCCACTGTATCCCTCCATCCGGCCCTGGGGAACCCTGTACAGAGGAGGCAAAGATGCATAAGAGCCAGAGGGGATGGAGGACCCCAAGGAAACAAAGCCCCCTGAATAAAATGACCCAAGCTTAAATAAAACACAGAGCCTAAGGCAGCATCAACAAGACCTACTCAGGGCTGCAGCAGGTCCTTTGTACATATGTTATGGCTTCCAGTTTAGTATTTGTATGAACTGCTTGAGTGTGCCAAAGACTAGGCCTCTGTTTCTTGTGCCTTATGTTTGTTTTGTCCAATTCCAATGTGTTAGTATTTGCTTTATCATATTTCATCATATATCATATCATATCATATCATATCACATATCACTATCCCTTAGAGGCCAGGTTGTTTCCTAATGAGACAGATAGGGAGGAGAGGTGGGAAAGAAGTGACAGCTGTAAAGGAAGGGAAACTGAAATCAGGATTCAGTATATGAGAAAAAATATATTTTCAATAAAAATATTAACTAAAAATATAGTTTTAAGAAAATGGCTAAGTTATAACCCAAAGGACTGACACATGAAAAAGGAAATTAGCAGCAAACCAGATGGCCCTGGGGAGAAACAGGGCTTTCCTGAGTTTCCACAGGGTTGGCTAAGCTAGGGGACTGAGGAGAATGAGCATTTGGAAGTTCCAGGAACAGACTCTACCATGCTCTACTCATCTGATACTGAGGTTTGCTCTACTCTGGAAGAGGCTATACAGACACTTATGGGGTGTCTTCCAGAAAATTAATTTATTAAGGGGCTTGAAAAACAGGTGCATAGTAGAAACCAATCTGGACCTTCATGCAATGACTCAAACAGGAAGAACAAAATGTAAATCACAGTAATGGTTTCTGGAAGGCGATGGGAAAGAATGGCAGGATAAAGAACAAGACATGATAGATTTGAGACTTGGCTACTAGCAACTTAACATGAATACACTGGGCATGGTGGCTTATGCCTGCAGCCCTAGAGCTCAGGCAGTGGAGCAGGAAGATCAAGGAGTTCACGGCCACTCTTGAAAACATAGTGATTTTGAGGCCAGCCTAGGCTACATGATCTCCTATCCAAGATTTAAATTGGATATCCTATCTAATATTTAAATAATAAATAATGAATATTTGTTTTACAGATAGCAACTAAAATGAAGCTTAAAAAGGTACACTGGTTTGTAGAAAAAATGTCAAATTATCTGCTATACGTCTGAATCCTGAATTTGACAAAACAAGACAACCTCAACCCAAGAGATGGCATGAGAATGAAAAGTGTGAAGGAGACAGGTAGTGTTTGAGCATCTGTATGTAGGCAGAGGACAGTGCACTGCACAGCTGGACCGAGATATAGTATAAAGATAGGTTTCTCATTTTAAAAAGAGATTTATTCATTTGATTCTATTTTTATGTGTATGAGCGTTTTATCCATGTGTGTCTGTACACCATGTGTGTGCAGTGTCCATAGATGTCAAAAGGAGCAACAGACCTCCCAGAACTGAAGTCAAGGACAGTTGTAAGCTGGGAACCAAGCCCAGCTTTCTGCAAGAGCAGTTCAGGCTTTAACAGTTGACCCAGCCAGGCGTGATGGCACACACCTGTAATCCCAGCACTTGGGAGGCAGAGGCGGGCGGATTTCTGAGTTCGAGACCAGCCTGGTCTACAGAGTGAGTTCCAGGACAGCCAGGGCTACACAGAGAAACCCTGTCTCAAAAAAACAAAAAAAACAAAAACAAAAACAAAAACAAACAGTTGAGCCACCCCTCCAGCGCCCCAGGGAGAGGTTTTACCTGTAGAATTTATTTCTATATGCCCTTAGATGGAAATGGTTCTTTAAAGAAGCAATTATTAGGCACCCATAGCGAGTGAGGTACTTGGTGTCTCACAGTGTGTGTGCTTAAGTGGATAAAGTTCACATGTGCATGGAAACTTTTGAGTATCAAGCAGATAGATTAAATACACACACACACACACACACACTACTTATACATCACAGTGAAGTTGGATAGTAGAGGCATAATATATAAGAGGAAAAAGAACCCAATCATCCTCAAAAGAGTAACAATCAAATTAGTAAGCACCAATACAAATATCAACACTTTTTCCCAAGAGTTGAAGAAAAATAACTGAATGCTAAAAATGGATGTGTAGCTATGCTTTTTGTCAATTAGTTACACATGATGATGCAACAAAATGTTCTCAGAAGCAAAAAGATGGTGTTGTACAAAGAACAATTAGAATGAAAAAAGCTTTTAGTAGGAGAGGTTGCTTCCTCTCAGTCAGACACCTCCTGTTCTTTGCTTTTCAATGATTGAGATTTTACAGTGCAGAGAAAACATTAGGAGAACCACATGCTGTTCATTTCTGCAGTGTAGCAATGTCCAGATTGTATTTATTTGGCTTTTATCCCTCTGCTTAAAAGCTGCATGCATGAACTCACAGCTACACAACACCCCAGCAAGGGGTGTGGGAGGCTGCACATTCCTGCCCTAGCTGAGGAGCTATTGTTAGCTAAGGGCCACCAAAGAAGCAGAGTTAGATTTCTGTGAAGTGCAGCCTCTGGTAGGTAAAGCACTCTCCACACTCCTAAAAGTATATGTGCATGCAAACTGGACCACAGGGATTACAAAAAAAAAAAGACAGAAGCTGCGTGGATATAGAAGAGGGGTGGAGAAAACAATGGGGTGGCCAATATGCTCAAAATACAGTGTATCAAGCTTCTCAAATGCTCAACCTGACATGGCTAAGCAGTCCTAGCCATGCTAGGGGCCAAAGCATTACTATTAACTCTGCTAAACTTATTTCCGAGTATAGCCAGAACTCTCCTATTAGCCATTCATTGAAAGCTATGGTCAGCATTATTCCCAGATGTACCTCTGCTAAATTAATTTGATTCCTATGGATTGTAAACTCAATGTGCAGCATAGCTGGCATTGGATGTATATGAGCCTGCTAATCTGGATGCATTCTGTAGACCTATCTTCTTTCTCTTTTTAGGATAAGATCCTTTGTTAATTACATCTTTAAAATAAATACTAAAAATGCTACTTTTCTACATTTTCTACTTATCAAGGAATGACCAATGGGTCCAGAACACAGACACCCTAGAACAATGTCATCCTAATGTTTTTAAGATCTGTACTAGAAATAGCTAGCATTTATCAAGTACTCAGCATGGTGTAGGCTTCACAAGAAATAACTAGCTGTTCTGGCAGTTTAAGATTTCCTCTATTTCACCAGACAGAAAATAGGCAAAAGGAGATGACTTAAGATGGGCAGAGCCAGTCTGGAGTGCAGATGAATTTACTGCCATCATGCACCCCATGCTCCACTGTAATACTACATACATGGAACATCAGTGGAAGGACACCTGCCTTCTGTCCTCCTAGCAATACTTTGTGTTACGTGGCTAGTATGGCTTTGTTATATCCACGATGGCAAACATTGTTAGAGAAGAGAAGGCGGGACACCTCCAAGATTGGGAGTGTGGCTCAGGGCACTGAGAGCGAGGCCCAGGGCTGACCTCCTAATGCCATGTAAAAGCGGCGCTGGCATGGCAGTCCAGTAAACGACAGCAGCACATGGCAAGCAGACAAGGAGTCCCAGGTACGGAGCTCCCTGGACTAACCAAAGAGGACATCTTCACGTTCAGTGACAGACACTGCCTCAAGGTGGAGAGAAAAAGAAGACACCACCAAAAGTCCATGTCAGGCTCTCACATGCACTTAAAATGTCAACACATATGTTGCCAGGCACACACATGCATGCAAACCACAAGAACACAGTCTATGCAAAATAAGTGCTTAAATAAAACTGCGTTTCTCACTGTGTCTCCTATCTCAGTTATTTTGTTAATAGAATCTTTTTGCTTTATCTAGTCCATTTACTCAAAATTTATTATGACATTTAATAAATGAATTTTGATTTGAAAAATGTAATGAGGTAAACCACTTACACCCATGGTTAATACCACATACATTATAAAATCACAAAATGATTTGCTAGTTATTCGGTTAAATTTGTGTAAATTGGGTTCCAACAAAGAATAAAGAAGACTAACCCAGTGTGAACTAAAAGAAAGCAGGGAGAACAAACACTGTGACTGACTGTGGGACTTGGGAGCACTGTTTGCTGTGCCTGTCTTTCTGCTCTGGACAAGCAGGGCCTAGATCTGGGTTGCAATGTGACCTATACACGTGTGTGACTCAGGATAAGCAGGCCACAGATGTCTTTGTAAGTCGGGCAGAAGAGAACAGCCCCGGGGCCTAGGGAAAGCAGCAGGAAAAGGTATACATTCCAATCCTTCCATGACAAACCTGGTTCAGCTTCTTCCACAGATTGAGAACAGGAGAAAGTTCATTAGACCAGATTTCTCTGTCAAATTTGCAACCGGCTGTGACCGATCTTCCCAAGATCCTGAGCTGGGAGATAACCTGAGTGAAAAGAACATGTCACAGTCAGTCATGCACAGTAACTAAGTTCCAGGAAGGACACTGCACAGTGCAGAGCCACCGTCTGTAACAACCTAAGCAAGTCTAAACGGGTGCAATCCCTGTATCTCTAACATTGTGTTTGAAAAACTAGATCCATTCAAATAGGTAAAAAGCCTAAATCTGAGAAGCTGACGGAAAGCAGTCCAAGATTAAACACTGTGACGGTTGTGTGAAGGCTACTTCTTTATGCACGAAGTGCGAACTGCACCATTATTAGTATCTTCCTGGTCTTTATTGTTCATTTTAAAATCTGCAATGCTTTTCAGTGTGATTGATTTAAATTTTATCATTTCAAAATGCTGACAGTGTATTTAAAAACACAGCACAGAATAAAGAAAATCAAGTGTCTCCTAGCTGGTAAAGAAGTTTACGTAGATTTCTAATGCTTAATTTTCAGTTTTCATTTTAATATTCCATCCACACAAACACCCAAAGAAATCCGTACTGATCAGTTAATGAGAGTGAAGCTAGATGAACACCCCTCCCTGCTGGGCTGTGCCTGCTGTAGCTTCAGTGTGATTAGCTTCTTTGCTGCCTTCATCATAATCAGTCAATTGCATTTTCTTTCCTAAATGAAATCATGTTTATTGGGTCCAATTTTAGAAACATTTGTCTCCTTAATGATTGCTAAAGATGACCCAGAACATGACCAATACTATACCATGGGCATGGTGGTGACTGTAAAATGACTGGGCTAGTCAATAATTTTGCCTTGTAATATTCCAGTCAACCAGTAAAACTGTTATCATCTGGCTTATCTAAGATAAACAAAGTCCAAGAAACCCAGGTGCATGTCTCACAGAGCAGCGTCTTAAACTTTCACCGCCTGCAGCAGGCTAACTACCTTCACGGTTTTTAAGAGATATAACCTGTTTTTTGTTTTTTGGTAGCACATTTACTTTACTAAGTTATACCCTTACTTAGTAAATCTGTAATAAGATAATGACTATAAATCTTTCTGAATGAAAGCACAACTTAATTGCTACAATATCACACTGCTGGATTCACCTCCTAGAGCTTTTGATTGATTTCCTGTCAGGAAGCACTGTGGAGAGCCAGTACTTGGCTGCCTTTGTTTCTCAGAAGAGCCATTTGCATTTGCGGAAGCTGAACTCTACAGAGCCCTTCATTTCTCAGCACCGCCTCCCTACAAACTGTCCCTAACTGGCAGCCAGGAGACCTGGCATTCATTCTATCTCTGGTAACACTTGCCGTCACTTATTTGTGTTTTAGATTTATTAAAAACAACAGAAAACAAGAATGTAAAGAAAAAAGAAAAAAGGACAAATACATTTTTAAACTATTTAAAAGAAATGTTGGCTAGCGTTCCCCCACCCCCATATAGGGTCATGTTTTCTGTTCTAGAAAGATACCATGACATACACACATAAAAATACTGTGGTGATTTTCTTATAAGTAGAGAACAATAAACAAGGGCATTCAAATACGCAAAGACATTTCTGTTAAAGAGCGCAGGAATGGCTGTGATAGTAGCTCATCTACTAGCTCAATAATGTAATATGCTTTTATTTTCTTTATAAAGTTCAAATAAAATATTTAGTAAACATGCTTCAATCCAGTTAAAGTCTTTTCTTCATGAGTTTCCTCAAGGTGATATCACATAGAAAGATGTATTAATCTTTCTATATATGCAAAAGTTAAAGTATATACACAAAAATACCTAGAGATTTGTTGTTTGAATGTTAGAATATATAAAATGAAGGGGCTAAGTTTTTACTATGCCAATGTCTCTTAAAATGGGAGTCACATGCAAGGCTACATGAGGATATTGGTTATTTTGGAGATATTTCATCCAAGATCAAAAGATGTACAGCTTTCATGATTTTAACACAGTAAATGTAAAAACTAAATCTCTCTTCAAAAGATGTTTAAATTCATACTAAGGCTAGTGAATAAGCCAGTTTCCAAGCCTAGGTCTCATTACCTAAGTAACAGGCTGACTGCTCATTATACATCACAGAATCGAACATTCTGAGCTTCATTCTGGTTAATGCTAAGGAATTAAGACCTGACATCAATCACTTAATGATACAGAAAGCTTCCTGGGCCATGAGGAGATGTCATTATGTTCTTCTGTTTCACTGTGGATAAGTGGTGGGCTTTCCAGGCATCCTGCTCAAGAGAGACCACACCTTTTTAATAAACTAATGCACTAGTCAGGCAGGTTCTACATTTTACTATCTTGGGTATATATATATCTCCTGCGATAGTTAATCTTGTCAACTTGTGGTTTCCTCAGCATCTTTCTAGTCCTACTGGTCCTCTTTCCTCCACACTATCCTCCCATGATAGAACACCTCAGCTATCCAGTGAGATGTCCTGTCATATCACTTAGAGTGTTCATTTGCTCCTGTGTTTCTAATTATGGCTAGTTAGTTGTAATGTGTGTGAGAATTCAGATTCATTTGTATTTCTAAACAAATACTTTTGCAAAGTATACTTAATGCTGACTCGAGAGGCCATGGTGCCCGAGTGCCTCCTTTGGTGCAAAGACTCACAGCTAAGAGAACTGGCTGCATGCACTTCTGCCAGTCTCCCCATGCCCCACCCAGGAGGAGCCCTTCACTAGCAGTTCTCTTCATTACTGGTCTGTACACCAGCCCCTCTGCTTTTATTATGTTCTCTTTAATGAAGAAGGCTTTACTTTCATTACCATTAAGTCAAATCCATGCAAGAGGTTAAGTTATACCTTTTCTTAATGCCTATTTGAAGATAAGACATTTTAATTCCTTAATAGGTGATAATCTAAAAAAATTTAAAAATCAGATTTATAAGTGGATTATTTTCTCTTTGTATTTAAAAGCAATAAATAGATCACTGTCCATATTATCAAAGTAAACACACTGAAAATGTCCTTCTGTCTACTTATTTCTCTTAGTCTTAGACCTCACAACATGCAAAGTACTCAAAGTCTGATCTGCTACAAGCAGTGTGAGGAGCGAACTCCAAGATCTGAGCAATGCAAGGTAGTGCAAGGTAGTGATGACTCAGAGTGTTCCTGAACTGTGGGTTCATCTACTCAAGCAGGTGTGCCCCCAAGATGTATCCATACCACGTACATACTCAGACCTCTTAAACATGTTTATTAAACAACTCTAAGAACTGTTGGCAAGCTGAATGAGTTGTGCTGGCCATACCTGAAGAATGCAATTGATTTACTGCAAGAAGCACAAGTCTCATAGAAACCCATGTAAAACCTATATGACTACGACTATTCATGGATTTGACAGGTGAGAATCATGTCTCAAAACCTGCTGCCACTCCAAGCCTCATTCTGTTGCAAGTGCTTTCTAACTTGACTCTTCTTCTCTAAAGCTGTATAGCTCCACAGTGAGCCACTCATAGCCCCTGAGATTCCCTGCTGTGTTCTGCCCTCACTGCAAAGCCAAACTACCCTTCACTTGGGAAAAGAGCTCCACTATCATCAGTATGCAAGAGTGCTCATAGAGGAAGGGCCTCATTAACATGCCAGAGAGCAAAAACCCAGACATGTAAAATGTCTAGGTGATACAGTCAAGAGGGGGTGGCCACTGTACTGCCTTATGAGAGTAAAGTATGACCTAAAAACAAGCATATTATTTCAACTCCCTACTATATCTAGAATAACTCTGGTATGTGTATGTCTACATCAGAAGTATTCACGAACGTTCTTAGTTGCACTGCTCTAACAACAGTAACTCTGGAACAGCCCACATACTTGTTAATAAATAAAAAGATAAACGGCTTAACATTTACATAATGCAATAAATATTGCACAGTAAAAGTAGCAATGAAACTTTGTCCAACAACAATGCTGATGGACCTTAGGGGAAAAACTCCTAGCATATGTCTGTGTGCATGCGCATGTGTGTATGTGCTTGCATATGTGTGTATATATGTATGTGTGTATGTGTGTGTATATACATATGTATATGAGAGAAAAATCAGAAAACATTGCATGCATAGAAGAGCATAAAATTATAAACCATGTTTTAAATAGAGACGGCTCGATGAGTCCTTCATCCGAGATGCAGAGGGAGAGGAAGAGACTCATATGAATTCATGTAAGATATTGCAATGTCTTTTTCCTGGTCATTGGTTCACTGGGTTTCATTATGTAGTGATGTTTTTCATGTTTAATTATATATAATTAAACCTTCAAGAAAGTGCTGAGTGCTATTTAAATATATTCTCATAACATTAGCAGATTACCCAGAAGAAGCCCTATGCCACAAAATGGCAAATGCTAAGAAAAACTGTAACAGCCAGTGGAGCTACCCTTCAGACAAAGACGACATGGGGAAAGCAAGACTGCTCAGGCTCAGCAGGTAACATAGCTTACCATGCAGGTTAGTGACCTGAGTTTGATATATGAAAACCATGTGGAAGTGGAAAGAGAGAAGCAACCAGATACACATGCACACACGCACACACACCTAAAAAAAATCATGGGCTGGAATAAGGAGGGTGCACACGTATAACAGAGGATGGCACATTCTCTGACTGCAGGGACACTTTGAATAAGAAAACCAAAAGGACCTGCCGACTCTTTTTCACCAGCAGAGACGAAGAACTCACTTGTGAGGACGCTATTCGTGTACGCATGCTCACACTGCTTCCTAATGATGGGAGAATGAGCACTGAGAGCCATGCAAGGCATGGAGACTTAGATAACAAAAGGCCTCCTAATTAGAATGCTTACAAACGATGATGAATGTAAGTATTCGAGGGCTGTTGGAGCCTTCTGTGTACACTCTGCATAAGCCACGTGCACGTTTCTAAGCAGCACGCGGATGCCTGAAGGCCAGCCACTATAGGGTATGGCGAGGAATAACTCAGAATTAAAGATATGGAAATTACACGGTTAGTGAAATAGCTCAGCGGCTCTGAGTGTCCTCCTGTTGCAGAGGACCTGAGTTTGGTTACCAGTGCTCATGCCTGAGTTCACTGCATAACCTTAAAAACAAAAATAAAACTCCAGAGAAATTCTAAGTAGGAATGAACCAGAAAAACTGAATAAAAATTCTAGCTCTACCTCTTTGATCTTAGACATCTTATACCAAACAAGTTTCAGCGTCTGTTTCCTCATGTGTTAAAAGGGAAAAGTAACAGCTCTTATCTGAAAGTCTATAACCGGTAAACAAGCTCCTGAATCCACAGTGTTGAGACCAGCTCCACACAGGTGAGGTCACTAACCAGGAGCTCTTCAATCACCAAGTGGCAACTACACAGAACCTAGAGATATGTTGTTTCTATGTAGTGTGGCTCAGTGTGAGGGCTTAATCTCAGAGCTAAGGGCTTATTGAGAGGTCAGTGAAGCCTGGGGCTTGCTCTCTATGCTGTCTGTGGACATTTTGTCTTGGCGATGGACAGCTAACATTTAGCAACATGCTTTGGCTCTGAGATTTCAAAAACCCAAGTTATAGAATATCCAATCATGAAGGAAGAATACGTATATGTATCCTGCATGTTATAGAATATTAAATTTGGTGCTCACTCATTCACTCATACAAGTTACATTCAGTTCATAATAAAACTTTTCTGTCGAATGAATCAAATATTCTAATGAAATTGATAGTATAGAGTGTTATTTTACTCATTTTAGGAAAATACCATGATGAAATCATTTGACACCTTTAAAACAAGGTATAAGTGAAGTGTTTGTATTAAATGAAATAAAAGTTGTAAATAAAAGCGTGTAACATTCTGGATAGTGAAACCATGCTGTTTCCTCCAGACTCAATAGCAATTTTTGGTTTTTTTGAGAGGCACGTGCTGTGTCACACCTGAGAACTGGTCATGCGCTGAGCGGAGCGGGCAATGTTGGCAGGCAGACCAAAGAAGCTGGGTTTGTCGTCTTCAGGGAGCTTTTCAATGACAGCCCGGTAGTCCTGCAGTGAAGAAGAAAGTTCCATCACCAGAGGCAGATGTACAACCACGGAAATCACAAACTGCAGACAGGATTTACTAAATAGGGATTCACATTTTTTCCTATAAGTGTTTTCCTGATCATCTATAGGAAGTATTGTCACTAATATTCTTCTGTGTATTAACTATTTGATATTGTATTTTCTTGTAACTCCTTACAGATAGAGAGACTTTGAGTGGATTCAATCTAACATATATCAGTGGATTTGCCTATTGTGTGTGACGTGTTTAGGGAGTCATAATTTGTTACAGCATACAAAAGACCCACAAGTAGACTTTAGAACTTACATATCTGAACAAATGCTGGCTGTTTTATTTTACAAAGTAACCACTTAGAGAAAGCCTGTAGTCTGTAGACATGCTGTACTGCTCCATGCTGGCCAAGTGAGTCTGTCACCACGCAGTCTGCCCACACTCCTGTCTTCTGTTATAGTGTGTTGACACACACTGATAATCAGCATTTCCTCTGGGGACTTCATAAGCTTCCTCCACATCAGCCTAACACTTATCTATCCCTGAGTTTACATAAAAATCAAGGACAGATAGAGAAATAGTTTATTCTCCTTGGTCCAACCTTGGGAACTTTTCTCATAGAGGTAAGTCACGTTTAGATATTATACGAATGCATACATATATATGCATTCACATAGTATCTGCTGAGCAAGGACACATTTCTTTTCTTTCTGTCTCACTCTTGCATCTGCCCCTGAAGTATACAGCTGGAGTATAAGAAGCCCAGGATTGTGATGTCTTCTGACATTCTCTGTCCTTTAGCTCAGTGACTGCCAGTTCCTTTCTAGTGTCAGTTATAAGACACAAGAACATGTATGTATTTGAGATTACACTGGCATGTTATCATCCATGGCATCTAATCTAACCAGGAAATTTAAACACTTGATTCATTCCAACATATATGTAATCTCTTTTTATCTAGACTGGTTGGAGGCATTTGTCTTCCCAGACTGGCTCACTAAGTAGCAAGCAACAGTCACATGTCCCAAGAATGAATCCTCGAGGAGACACAAGGCTCCCTCTTCTCATTTACGCAGACAATGGCTGCTGGAGACCAGTGCAAGCTCTTCTGAGAACCAAGGACAAGTTAAGAGGAGGCAGAACCAGGGCGTGGCTGACTGAGGATGTGTGTTTGGAGATAATGAGCATGTGTTTAACAAACAATAGACACTGCTGTATACACCCATCATCTGCCCATTTTTGCATGAATTTTATCATTCAAAAATCAGTTTCGACCCTATGCAGGTATAAGAAATGCATGGGAAATCACTCCTTCTACCTACCAAAATGCTGCATGAGTTTGGGAGAGAAATAGAATATGGAAAAATGCTTTTCTTGTTCCGTTGGTTTAGTACATCAATTATTGAAGAATTAAAAAATTGCTTCAAGTAAGACTGAAGAACTCTAAGATCAAAATAGTTATCTATACGTCCTCCATAAATAGAATTTTCAAGTAAGCCATGTACAAATTCCCACTGTACATCTTTGGTACCTATGAGAAAAACAGATACTTTTACTAATTTTACTTTTAAAAAGATTTGCATTATTCAGAATTCCATATAGGTATACAATGAAATATGATTATATCTTTCCCATACCTGCATGCCCCTCCCTAACTTTTCCCCTTCTGGTAAGCCACTAAGTCCAGTCAGTGCTGCATATGTATGCCTGGGTACAGAGCACAGGAATCCTATAAGTGGCCATATCCTCCAAGAAAGAATGATTTTCCTTCCCAAGCACCTGCCAATAGCCCCACAATAAGGCGCACAGCCTGTATACCACTTCCTCTGCCCATGCTGGAGTTCTATCTGGCTTGTCATTACGCAGTAGCACGAGCTGCTGTGGGTTCCCAGGCTAGACCGCAGCACTGCACAGGCCCTCACCGTCACTTTAACCATTAGGATACAGCAAGAGATTCTATCGTATCTCAGTGATGTCTGTAAACGATCTCTACATGTTTAGTGAACATTTTCTTTCCAATGATTTTAAACTTATCAAAACAATCAAGTTATAAATATGACAGCTGAGATATAGGCATCTGGGTCACCATAAGGAGAAAATCATAGAATCCTACAAATTTGGAGTACAAACAGCATTCTGAATACAAAGCCATCCTGTTTTTTAACTATGTAGCAATGCCTAATTAATTTGGAACCCCTTGGAAAAACCTGATCCAAATATAACTTCTTCCAGAACAGCGGTCCAAAGTATATTATTAAACAAATAGGTAGGCCCAGAGCACACTGGACCTGTGTTTGGTGAAACAAGCAGCTCATGAGATAATCTGATTAAACAGAGAGCCTGTAGCAGGACTTCGCACAGTAGCTTTCTATCTCTTGTAGTCTACAGCCAATCACCTGCATTCAAGGAAGAGACACCCGGAGCACGGGAGTGGGCTGCAGATGACTGGCATCAAGTCCATCCCTCACAGCACAAAAATAAATACCAGCAAACAGGAAAGCAAACTCTTTCCCACATCACTACTGAATTGTGCAGCAGAAACACAGTGTAATCGTGGCAGCAAGGACAGCCTGAGGAACAAAGACTTGGTTCCTCAGTAAATATAATAAACATTTAACTATATTCAAATAACCAGTTAGTCTCATTCACATTACTGATTTGCCACTGCTGTTCATTTAATATACTTTTATTTTTCTATTTCACCACTATAAAATCCAGAGACAGTCCCATAACTGATAGCAATGTTACTCTAAACCTCAAGACACAAGGACTTATGTCTCCTTTTACAGAACTAGGCTACCCACACAGTAGAGAAAAGAGAAAGTAACCCAGAATCTGTGGTAGGAATTAAGCACTTGTGTAACAGCGTGCCATGAGCAGTAAGTAGTGCAGGTCCAGTCTCACCATCGAAGAGCCTGTCAATGACATGGTACCCAGCCCGAAGATCTGACAAGGAAAATTCGTAAAACTTGGTCCAACCCTGTTAGAACAAATGTAAGATACAGTGCAATCAAAGGCAGATGTCTATATATCACCACCTCCTAAATTTAAGAAAAGCATTCACTATACTAAAAAATAAAGCCTTTAGAAATCAATGCATTGACCACAGAAACATGGCTTTGTAATTCTACTTTTGTTTTTATCACTAATGTACATCAGTAGAGTCTGAGTACAAACTGATGTAGTACATTTTTTATCTGAATAACATATGTACATTAATATATCTCTTATACCTTTATGCATATTTTCCCCACAAACATGAAAACACAACTAATGCCAAAAAAGTCCCAAAAGCATTATGTTGTTACTGAACATTCATTTATATTATATACCCAAAAGAGTTACCAAACAGCAATGTTTATAAAAAGACATTCCTAAAACAAAAACAATGTAAAAATATTAATTTCTATGGCATTTTCATTACCTACATTAATTACATAATAAAATAACTTTAAACTAAAATTTTAAAAATTTGGATAGAGTTAGTATTTAGAAATGTATCAGAATTGATTAATCACACAAAAGTATTTATTTTGGATCTAGGTTACCTCACTCAGGTTGATATTTTCTAGTTCTATCCATTTGCCTACAAAATTCAGGATGTCTTTGTTTTTAATAGCTGAGTAGTATTGCATTGTGTAAATGAACATTATTATTTTCTGTATCAATTCTTCTGTTTAGGAACATCTGGGTTCTTTCCAGCTTCTGGCTATTATAAATAAAGCTGCTATGAACACAGTGGAGTATGTGTCCTTGTTATATGTTGGAACATCTTTTGTGTATATGCCTAGCAGTGGTATAGCTGGGTCTTCAGGTAGAATTATGTCTAGTCTTCTGAGGAACTGCCAGATTGATTTCCAAAGTGGTTGTTCCAGCTTGCAGTCCCACCAGCAGTGGAAGAGTGTTCCTCTTTCTCCACATCCTTACCACCATCTGCTGTCACCTGAGTTCTTGATCTTAGCCATTCTGATGGGTATAAGGTAGAATCTCAGGGTCATTTTGATTTGCATTTCCCTGATGACAAAGGATGTTAAATCTTTTAGGTGCTTCTAGGCCATTCCAGATTCCTCAGTCAAGAATTCTTTGTTTAGCTCTGCACCCCCTTTTGTAGTTCTTTCAGGTGTGGGGTGGATAAAGATCTTTTCCAATTCTGTGGGTTGCTGTTTTGTCCTATTGACAGTGTCCTTTGCCTTATAGAAGCTTTCTACTTTCATGAGATCCCATTTATCTATATTTAATCTTAGAGCCTTTGCCTTTGGTGTTCTGTTCAGGAAAATTTCCCCCTGTACCAATGGGTTCAAGGCTCTTTCCCAATTTCTCTTCTATTAGAGTCAGTGAATCTGGTTTTATGAGGAAGTCCCTGATCCACTTGGACTTGAGGTTTGTACAAGGAGACAAGGAGATAAATATGGACCAATTTGCATCCTTCTGCATGCTGACTGCCACGTGAATGAGCACCATCTGCTAAAAATGCTTTCTTTCTTTTTTTTTTCTTTTTCTTTTCTTTCTTTTTTTTTTTTTTTTTTTTTTTTACTGTATGGTTTTGCCCTCTTTGTCAAAGATCAAGTGACCATAGGGGTGTGGGTTTATTTCTGGGTCTTCAATTCTATTCCACTGATCTAACTGTCTCTGAATCAATAGCATGCAGTTTTCATCACTATTGCCCTGTAGTATAGCTTGAGGACAAGAATGGTGATTCTCTCAGAAGTTTTCTTATTGTTGAGAAAAGCTTTTGCTATCCTGGGTTTTTTGCTATTCCAGATTAATTTCAGAATTACTCTTTCTATCTCAGTGAAGAAGTGAGTTGGAATTTTGATGGGGATTGCATTGAATCTGTAGATTGCTTTAGGAAAGTTGGCTATTTTTACTATGTTAAACCTGCCAATCCATGAGCATGGCAGATATTCCCAACTGAGGTCTTCTTTGATTTCTTTCTTATCAATCTTGAAGTTCTTGTCATAAATATCTTCCACTTGATTAGAATTACAGGAAGAAATTTTATATTATTTGTAACTACTGTGAAGGGTGTTGTTTCCCTAATTTCTTTCTCAACACATTTATCCTTTGTGTAGAGAAAGGCTACTGATACATTAGAGTTAATTTTATATTCAACCACTTTGCTGAAGGTATTTATCAGATGTAGGAGTTCTCTAGTAGAATTTTTTTGGTTTATTATGTATACTATCATATCATCTACAAACAGTGATACCTTGACTTCTTCCATTCTAATTTGTGTCCTTTTGACCTTCTTTTGTTGTCTATTTGCTCTAGCTAGAACTTCAAGTACTATATTCAAAAAACAGGCAGAGAGTGGGCAGCATTGTATTGTCCCTGATTTTAGTGAGTTTGCTTCAAGTTTGTCTTCATTTTCATAAATGTTACATACTCACTGATAATTGGGTATTAGTCCCAAAGCTCAGAATATCCACAATACAACTCAAGATACAACCACGATATAGACCTCAAGAAGCTTAACAAGAAGGAAGGCCAAAGTGTGGATGCTTCAATCCCACTTAGAAAAGGAAACAAAATAAACACAGGAGGCAGAGAGAGTGAGAGACCTGGATAGGAGAGGGAAGGGGAGGGAAAAATAAGGGAAGGCAGGACCAGGTATGGTAAGAGACAGGAGAGAAGTGTAGAGGGCCAGGAGAATGCATAGAAATAAGTAGCTGTGAGGCAAGTAGAAATAAGGCAAGTGAGGAATGGGGGATGAGGGGGACCAGTAGAAAGTCCCAGATGCCAGGGATGTGAGAGGTTCCCAGGACCCAATGGGGATGACATTAGGTGAAATACCCAATAGTGGGAAGACAGAACCTGAAGAGACCACCTCCAGTAGATAGACATTACCCCCAGTAGAGGAATGGGGCCACCCACCCATCTCAAAAATTTTAACCAAGAATTGTTCCTGTCTAAAGGAAATACAGGGACAAAAAATAAGCAGAGATGAAGGAAAGGGCCATCCAGAGACCATCCCACCTTACAATCCATGCCATCTGTAGATACCAAGCCCCCCCCACACATACACACACACTATTGCTGATGACAAGAAGTGCTTGCAGACAGGAACCAGGTATTGCTATCCACTGAGAGATTCTACCAGCACCTAAGTCAGGTACAGATACTCAGAGCTAACCATTGGACTGAGCCTGGGGACCCTGAATAGAAGAGTTAGGAGAAGGAATGAAGGAGCTGAAGGAGATTGCAACCCCATATGAAGAACAACAACATCAACTAACTGGTCCCCACAGAGCTCCCAGGGACTAAACTACCAACCAAAGAGTGTATATGTATAGATAAGGATGGCCTTATCAGTGGGAGGGGAGGCATACTGCCCTAAGGAAGGGGGGGTACTGGGAGTGGGAGTACCCTCTTAGAGGCAAAGGGGAATGGGGAGGAGGTTGGCTGAGGGGAGAGAGGAAGGGGTACAAGATTTGAAATGTAAATAAGATTCTAAGCATGTAAGAATAAACCCAAACACTAATCTAATTCCATGTAGCTCCCACAAAAATGTACAGGTAACATGTAAAACTCATCTATATAAGTTTGACAGTAAGAAATAGACTTGTTACATATATTAGAAAGATCTGATCCAATATAGGAGATAAGGACAGTCAGTCCATGGGTAAAGCAGATAATGGATAGAAAGTAAATATATTTGAAAAATTCTGCAAGATAATAACCTGTTGGAACTAGATTGTAATACAAATCGAAATACCCAAGAAGAACACTATAGAATGGTTTGATGTCTGCAGAATACAACCCTGAAAGAATAGCAGACTGGGAAAGGATTATCATGTAATCAAGAGACGAAAGCCATAATACTTTAATTAAGCTGCCTACCAACTCAGGCTACATAAGTTGCAATTATGTTTTGAAGCAAAACAGAAGTTGATAATGGATTGAGGAGAAAAGTGAGCTGAGGGTCCACCAAGAACACTTCCTAGAAGGCTAGCTTGAGAGAGCTGAGTGGTGTCAAGGCCTTTTACTAAGGCTGTCCTGAGGGAAACAGCCATGGAGGTTTGAGTTTTGAAGTTCAGGTATCTCTTAAGATACAGTGCTAGAGTGGCATCTGATGCTCACTGACTGGGTCATGCTGGCGGTCATCAGTAACTCAATGGCATATGAAGCACATAACCTATACATAACACAGTGTGGAAAATTAGCAGAAAATCACTGAATTAGAAACAAATTTAGAGTCATAAACCAAATTATGACATGACCATACCTTTAAGTACCAAATAATATACATAAATTAATAAATGTAAAGCTTTGTTATATTATAATTTGCTTACAATTACCTGTGGAATATAATTTCTTCGTTCCTGACAGGCAGCATGGAACCATGCTAAGCTGAATAGAGCATGAGCTCGGTGTATGTTATCTCTTTTGCTAATTTGCTCAGGAGTCCAAGACTCATAAGTGCGCATCAAATTCTTCTTCAAACCTGGAGGTGACTACAAGAAGAGAATATGAACAGATTTCTTATTGTTTAATACATTATAAATACATATTGATGAGGTCAAACTTCATCAACATACTTTCTTCTTAATGAAGAAACTTTTTCTCCAAAATCCCAGTGTAGTTTTCTGTTACTTCAAAGTGTACAGAAATAAAGCTAGCCTTACAACTTACACCAAATAATTCATATTTTTTGCAAATCCATAATATTTTTAAAATTAAATAGCTATTTCACCAAATGTATTAAAAATAGCCAAGTACATTTCACAGAATCATTAAAATGTTCTTGTTTATTAAACTAAACAATGTGATACTAAATGCTAACACGAGAGAGGTACAAAATGAATGGAAAATTTCCTTTAATGTTATTTTTAACTTTAATTCAACCTAGCATGATGACTAAGAAGTTACGGATTATCTTTTAAAAATAAACATAATTTCACATATGAAGTATATGATGGATCTGCTTGTGACTGAAGTTTGGTGAATATGAATAAGTAAATGTGGTTATAGATCTCTACAACAAAATTAGACAGTCACTAGGAGAAAAGAAAATGCCTTAGACATTTCTCCATAGAATAGCCACAAAGATTCAAGAAGCATGAGACAATAACAAATACTACTCATCATCATGGAAATCCAGATCAAACACTCAAAGATTTATTAGCTAACATTGATCAGGATGACCACCATGAGTTTATTAAAAATAGATGCTGGCAGAGATGCATAGAACTGTAGCACTGTGAGTGAGAATCTAATGTCTATGAAAGTACTGTGGGAAACAACATAATGGTTCTTCAGAACATTACAAACAGAGTCAACACATGATCCAGAAAATAGTTAAGATGGTAAATTTTCTACTGTGGAGTTTGGCTTCTTTTCTATTTTTTGGAAATAATATTAAAATCTTTTTCTATATCTCATGCTATTATATAATTTGTATCTCATAACTTTTAAAAGTATGTTTTTATAGTTTTGAATAATAAAGGCAATATATATGTGTGTGTATGTGTATATATATATATACCTTTATATGTACATATATATATATATATATATACATATATATATGTATATATAAAAATGTCCTTCTATACGTAAGAATGAGACTTTGAAACCTCTTACCTCATATGTTATCTTCAGACTTGACTGGAGTAATATGGGGGTAAAGTTGGGATGAACTTCTGCAGTGAGCCACAGGCGAAAGCTTTCTTTAGGCTGAAGAGCATTCAATTCCTTTTTACAAACAAAAAGGTATTTCAATATACACATACACACACTTTATGACTCTGTGTCTTATTTTAATGTTTCTTAAATATTTGAATTATATTTCCTTTAATGTTTTATCTTCTCTATTAAAGAACAAACAGATGATGTAATTAATAGGAACATGCAGCTGAAGGCAGTTACCCTGAGCTGGCATCCAAACTTTGCCACTTGCTGTGTGCTCTTGGGATCTCGACCTCACAATATTTCTAAGCAAGTATCTACCACACGGATTGTGGCAACCATGTCAAACAGGGCCTGGAGTACAATAAATACAAAGTCAGCCTCAGCTACAGATACTACTAAGCCTAAGCTGCCAGCTACACTCATGGTCTCATTGTTTCTATTCTATCCTCACAGTTAGGCAATGTTATCAGTGCCCTCCACAGTCAATCTTAAAGGGCGTCACACACGCTCACCTTTCGTGGCCCTTTATATTATATTCTTAAGTCATTTATTTGGT
Source organism: Apodemus sylvaticus (assembly GCF_947179515.1). Classification (NCBI taxonomy): domain Eukaryota; kingdom Metazoa; phylum Chordata; class Mammalia; order Rodentia; family Muridae; genus Apodemus; species Apodemus sylvaticus. Next base: position 128,631,164 of record NC_067478.1, on the reverse strand, counting down.
TCACTCTTCCTTCCTGGTACACACCTTTTGGTAAGTTGGAAACTTCTGTTTGTTACCATATAATCTAAGAACCATGTTTAAGCAGAACATCCTCTCCAGTCCTTTCTACCTCAGTTCCATAATTTTACCAATGCTAATGAATGTACACATTCTTCAAGCAGCAGTTATGTGGTTTGTCTCCAGGTAGAAATTCTGCATGTAACCAGCACCCCCCACCCCCCGGTCTTGTTTCCCCTCGAATATGTAATAAGTATCTACTACAGAGTGAACAACTTGCAGGACAGTCTGAGCCAGTGAGTCCCTCTCAAAAGCGAAGCAAACAACAAGCCCTGATTGTTCTAGAAGACAGTGAAAATGAAAAATCAAAATGTAACACCATCTTTGGCCAACTCTAACACTCATGATCAGGGTCACGTAAAGTGTAAAGTCAAGAGGACAAAACATGGCCTTAGGAACATTGTACTTGCTAAAAATTAAAATTGCTATGATGAATTCACATCTCACACTTTCAAAATGTAAAGGTTTTCAGACTATTACACTACAAAATTAAAGAGAAATGCTAATTTGTGGTTTGGCTAGATTTATAGTATTCTTATAAATTTAGAGACAGACATCTTAAGTGGAAGGAAGTGAAATCAAAAATTGTTCTCAACTTTTGCAATATCTGCTCGGAATGTTTCAAGGAGTTCAAGCTAAGATTTGTTTCCAAGGTATTATTAACTATAATTAGGCTGACTTAGCATCTCTCAGTCAACTTTTTATACCTTTAAAAAGGTATAAAAGCAGGACTTTACTGGCCTTTATACCTGAAAAGACATGTGAGTTGTTAGATATGAATCATGTTTTTTATATACTAGTGGTTTTATAGACATTATTATATTATTTAGACAGCTTTTGGTTCCTAATCAATGTCTTCTATTGATTATAAGTAACAGAACAGAAGTTTCTCACCTTAGTCACTGCCTAAATCACAGTTGTATCAGTTATCTATGTTGCACCAGTGCTGGCATTGCCAGTTTATTAGGACTACACATCGAAGCCTCTCAGTGGCACACGAGCAGGGCTTGTCTGCTGTTCTGTGTGGTTCCACTCAGTACACGACTCCTCCAGTGTAATTCAACAGTAATTAGAAATCTCTGGTAAGGACTTTTTTTTGGCTCCTCATATCCTAACCCTAAGACATCTCAATCACCTCCCCAGCACTGCCCATTTGGTTGTCATTGTTCTGTCAGGGACATCCCTGCACCCCGCTGCTGGCATGCACACCTCCAATATTAGCCTCTATTTGTACTGCTACACATACACATGTACATTTTCTCTGTCTACAGTTAGCTTCAGTCTACGTAGCCCACAGGAGCATATCCCTTTGCAGTCATCTCTCCCAAGACCTGACCATCTTTCTTAACTGAGTAACAGTTAACTATGAGTTTTCATTTAAACCATATCACAACTAATTTGTTCTGTCTTAAGATTATTTCCTCTTGGGACCACGTAAGTTAACATTTTAACTCCCTTAAGTTTATATTCCTTCAGTGTGCATTTCAGCTTCCTTATGAATCTAAGAATCTCTGTAGTTCACTGGCAGGTAATAAACCATGAGCATAAAGTAATGGTATAAACCAATTTTCTGCAATCAATCACAGCATGCTCTATTTTTCTTTCTTTCATATATATATATATATATTTTTTTTTCTATATTCTTTGTTTACAATCCAAAAGCCTTCCCCTTTCCCGGTCTCCCCCCCTCCCCCTCATATGTCCCATAAGTCCTCTTCTCTCCATCCATTCTCCTGTCTTTCCCCTTCCCTTTTCTCTGTCCTGGTACTCCCCTACAATGCTGGATCAAGCCTTTCCAGGATTAGGCCCTCTTCTTCCTTCTTCATGGGAATCATTTGATATGCTAATTGTATCTTCAGTATTCAGAGCTTCAGAGCTAATTAATATCCACTTATCAATGATTGCATTCCATGTGTATTCCTTGGTGATTGTGTTACCTCGCTTAGGATGATATTTTCCAGTTCCATCAATTTGCCTAAAAAATTCATGAATTCATTTTTTAAATTGCTAAATAGTACTCCATTGTGTAAATATACCACATTTTCTGTATCCATTCCTCCATTAAGGGATATCTGAGTTCTTTCCAGCTTCTGGCTATTATAAATAAGGCTGCTATGAACATAGTGGAACATGTGTCCTTACTGCATGCTGGGGAATCCTCTGGGTATATGCCCATGAGAGGTATAGCAGGGTCCTCCTGAAGTGTTATGTCCAGTTTTCTTAGGAACGGCCAGACTGATTTCCATAGTGGTTGAACCATCTTATAATCCCACTAGCAGTGAAGGAGTGTTCCTCTTTCTCCAATATCCTTGCCAACACCTGCTGTCTCCTGAGTTTTTAACCTTAGCCATTCTGACTGGTATGAGGTGAAATCTCAGGGTTGTTTTGATTTGCATTTCCCTAATGGCTAATGATGTTGAGCATTTCTTAAGGTGCCTCTCGGCCATCTGAATTTATTCAGGTGAAAATAATTTGTTTAGGTCTGTACCCCATTTTTAATAGGGTTATTTGGTTCCCTGGGGTCTAACTTCTTGAGTTCTTTGTATATATTAGATATTAGCCCTCTATCTGATGTAGGGTTGGTGAAGATCTTTTCCCAATTTGTTGGTTGCCGATTTGTCCTTTTGATGGTGTCCTTTAACTTACAGAAACTTTGTATTTTTATGAGATCCCATTTGTCAATTCTTGATCTTAGAGCATAAGCTATAGGTGTTCTGTTCAGGAACATTTCCCCTGAGCCTATGTCCTCAAGGGTTTTCCCCAGTTTCTTTTCTATTAGTTTCAGTGTGACTGGTTTTATGTGGAAGTCCTTGATCCCCTTGGAGTTGAGCTTAGTACAAGGAGATAAGAATGGATTAATTCGCATTCTTCTGCATGCTGACCTCCAGTTGAACCAGCACCATTTGTTGAAAAGGCTATCTTTTTTCCACTGGATGTTTTCAACTCCTTTGTTGAAGATCAAGTGACCATAGGTGTGTGGATTCATTTCTGGGTCTTCAGTTCTATTCCATTGGTCTACTTGCCTGTCCTGTGCAAATACCATGCAGTTTTTTTCTGATATATTTTTTATTTACATTTCAAATGATTTCCCCTTTTCTGGCCCCGCTCCCACTCCCCGAAAGTCACATAAGCCTCCTTCCCTCCCCCCTGTTCTCCCACCAACCCCTTCCCACTTCCCTGTTCTGGTATTCTCCTACACTGCTACACTGAGTCTTTCCAGAAGGAGGGGCCATTCCTCTGTTCTTCTTGTACCTCATTTGATGTGTGGATTATGTTTTGAGTATTCCAGTTTTCCAGGCTAATATCCACTTATTAGTGAGTGCATACCATGATTGATCTTTTGAGACTGGGTTACCTCACTTAGTATGATGTTCTCCAGCTCCATCCATTTGCCTAAGAATTGCTCTGTAGTATTGCTTGAGGTCTGGGATACTAATTCTCCCAGAAGTTCTTTTACTATGGAGAATAGTTTTAGCTATCCTGGGTTTTTTGTTATTCCTGATGAATTTGAGAATTGCTTTTTCTAACTCTGTGAAGAACTGAGTTGGGATTTTTATGGGGATTGAATTGAATCTGTAGATTGCTTTTGGCAAGATGCCCATTTTAACTATATTAAACCTGCCAATCCACGAGCATGGCAGATTTTTCCATTTTCTGAGGTCTTCAATTTCCTTCTTCAGTGACCTGAAGTTCTTGTCGTATAGATCTTTCCCTTGTTTGGTTAGAGTCACACCAAGATACTTCATATTGTTTGTGGCTATTGTGAAGGGTGTCATTTCCCTAACTTCTTTCTCAGCTTCCTTATCCTTTGAGTATAGGAAGGCAACTGATTTGCTTGAATTGATTTTATAACCGGCCACTTTGCTGAAGTTGTTTATCAGGTGTAGGAGTTCTCTGGTGGAGTTTTTTGGGTCACTTAAGTATACTATCATGTCATCTGCAAATAGTGATAGTTTGACGTCTTCCTTTCCAATTTGTATCCCTTTGACCACCTTATGTTGTCTAATTGCTCTAGCTAGGACTTCAAGTACTATATTGAAAAGATATGGAGAAAGAGTGCAGCCTTGTCTAGTCCCTGATTTTATTGGGATTACTTCAAGTTTCTCTCCATTTAGTTTGATGCTGGCTACCAGTTTTCTGTATATTGCTTTAACTATGTTTAGGTATGGGCCTTGAATTCCTGCTCTTTCCAAGACTTTTAGCATGAAAGGATGCTGAATTTTGTCAAATGCCTTTTCAGCATCTAATGAAATGATCATATGGTTTTTTTTTTTAATTTTTTATGTAGTGGATTGCATTGATGGATTTCCTTATATTGAACCACCCCTGCATCCATCATTTGATCATGGTGGATGATCGTTTTGATGTGTTCTTCGAATCGGTTGGCAAGAATTTTATTGAGTATTTTTGCATCAATATTCATAAGGGAAATTGGCCTGAAGTTCTCTTTCTTTGTTGGATCTTTGTGTGGTTTTGGTATCAGTGTAATTGTGGCTTCGTAGAACGAGTTGGGTAGTGTCCCTTCTGTTTCTATTTTGTGGAACAGTTTGAAGAGTATTGGTGTTAGGACTTCTTTGAAGGTATGATAGAATTCTGCACTGAAGCCATCTGGTCCCGTGCTTTTTTTGGTTAGGAGACTTTCTATGACCCCTTTTATTTCTTTAGGGGTTATGGGCCTGTTTAGATGACCTATTTGATCCTGATTTAATTTAGGTATTTGCTATCTGTCTAGGAAATTGTCCATATCCTCCAGATTCTCCAGTTGTGTTGAGTATAGACTTTGGTAGTAAGATCTGATGATTTTTTGAATTTCCTCAGTTTCTGTTGTTATATCTCCCTTTTCATTTCTAATTTTGTTAATCTGGGTCTCTGTGCCCTTTGGTTAGTCTGGCTAAGGGTTTATCTATCTTGTTGATTTTCTCAAAGAACCAGCTCCTGGTTTTGTTGATTCTTTGTATGGTTCTCTTAGTTTCTACTTGATTGATTTCAGCCCTGAGTTTGATGATTTCCTGTCTTCTACTCCTCCTGGGTGAATTTGCTTCTTTTTGCTCCAGGGCTTTCAGGTGTGTCATTAACTGCTAGTGTACGCTCTCTCCATTTTCTTTTTGGAGGCACTCAGGGCTATGAGTTTTCCTCTTAGCACTGCTTTTATTGTGTCCCATAGATTTGGGTATGTTGTGTCTTCATTTTCATTTTAAAAAGTCTTCGATTTCTTTATTTCTTCCTTGACTAAGGTATCATTGAGTATTGTTCAGTTTCCATGTGTATGTGGCTTTTTGTTGTTTTTGTTGCTATTGAAGACCATTTTTACTCCATAGTGATCTGATAGGAGGCATGGGATTATTTCGATCTTCTTATATTTGTTGAGGTCTGTCTTGTGACCAATTATATGTTCGATTTTGGAGAAGGTACCATGAGGTGCTGAGAAAAAGGTATATTCTTTGCTTTAGGGTGAAATGTTCTATATATATCTGGTAAATCTAATTGGTTCAATTAGTTTCACTCTGTCTCTGTTTATTTTCTGTTTTCCTGATCGGTCCATTGAGGAAAGTACAGTGTTGAAGTCACCCACAATTATTATGTTAGGTGCAATGTGTGCTTTGAGCATTAGTATTTTTATGAATGAAGGTGCCTTTGCATTTGGAGCATAGATGTTCAGAATTGAAAGTTCTTCTTGGTGTGTTTTTCCTTTGAACAGCAAGAAGTGTCCCTCAGTGTCTCTTTTGATGACTTTAGGTTGAAAGTCAATTGTATCTGATATTAGAATGGCTTCTCTGGCTTGTTTCCTAAGACCATTTGCTTGTAAAATTGTCTTCCAGCCTTTTACTCTAAGGCAGTGTTTGTCTCTGACACTGAGGTGTGTTTCCTGTATGCTGCAAAATGTAGGATCCTGTTAAGTATCCAGTTGGTTAGTCTATGTCTTTTCATTGGGGAATTGAGTCCATTGATGTTAAGAGATATTAAGGAATAGTGATTATTACCTCCTCTCATTTTTGAGATTATTTTTTTATATTTGATTGGTTATCTTCTTTTGGGTTTGATGAAAGAAGGTTACTATCTTGCATTTTCCAGGGTGAAGTTTCCCTCCTTGTATTGGTGTTTTCCTCCTATTATCCTTTGTAGGGCTGGGTTTGTGGTAAGATATTGGGTGAACTTGGTTTTGTCATGGAATATCTTGGTTTCTACATCTATGGTGATTGAGAGTTTTGCTGGGTATAGTAGTCTTGGCTGGCATTTGTGTTCTCTTAGAGTCTGCATGAGATCTGCCCAGGACCTTCTAGCTTTCATAGTCTCTGGTGAGAAGTCTGGTAGGATTCTGATAGGTCTTCCTTTATATGTTACTTGGCCTTTTCCTCTTACTGCCTTTAATATTCTTTCTTTGTAGTACATTTGGGGTTTTGATTATGATGTGACGGGAGGTATTTCTGTTCTGGTCCAGTCTGTTTGGAGTTCTGTAGGCTTCTTGTATATTCATGGGCATCTCTCTCTTTAGGTTAGGGAAGTTTTCTCCCATAATTTTATTGAAGATACTTGCTGGCCCTTTAAGCTATAAATATTCACTCTCATCTATGCCTATAATTCTTAGGTTTGGTCTTCTCATTGTGTCCTGGATTTCCTGGATGTTCTGGGATACAAGCTTTTTGCATTTTCTTTAACTGTTGAGTCCATGGTTTCTATGGTATCTTCAGCATCTGAGATTCTTTCTTCTATCTTTTGTATTCTGTTGTTGATATTTGCATCTATGGCCCCTGATTTCTTCCCAAGGTTTTCTATCTCCAAAGTTGTCTCCCTTTGAGATTTCTTAGTTGATTCTACTTCTGATTTTAGATCCTGGATGGTTTTGCTTAGCTCCTTCACTTGCTTGTGTTTTTCTGTAATTCTTTAAGAGATTTTTGTGTTTCCTCTTTCATGACCTCAGCCTGTTGACCAAAGTTCTCCTGTATTTTTTTTAAGTGATTTTTGCGTTTCCTTCTTATTGACTTCTAAATTCTCCTGAATTTCTTTCAATAATTTTTGTGTTTCCTTTGTAAGGGTTTCTAACTTTTGATCCATTTTCTACTGAATGTCTTTAAGAGATTTATTTATGTCCTTCATGTGAGCCTGTAACAGCATCATGACCGGTGATTTTAAATCCATATCTTGTTTTTCTGGAGTGTTGGTGTATCCAGGACATGCTGCTAATGGAGAATTGGATTCAGATGCTGCCTTATTGCCTTGCTTTCTGTTAGTAATGTTCCTGGGTTTGCCTTTTGCCATCTAGTTCTCACTGGTGTTAGTTGGTCTTGTTGTCAGTGCTGGACTCACCAGTGCAAGCTGCCTCTTCGCAGCTGGTCTCCGGGTGCAGAGCTGACCTCCTGCACTGCCTGGAGACTGGGTGCAGTGGCCCAGGCTGATCCTGATCCCGAAGTGGAGGCCTGAAAGCTTCCACCAGAGGCCTCAGGGCTGGATCTTCTGCTCTGCGGGGCCTGACTCACCAGAGCATGCTGCTTGCTCCCAGCCAGCCTGGCCTCTTGCACTTCCTCGAGACAGGGTGTCGTGACCCAGGCTCCTCCCCATCCTGAAGCAGAGGCCTGAAGGCTCCCACCAGAGGCCTCAGGCATGGATCCTCTGCTCTGCAGGGCCTCATGCTCTATTTTTCTTCTGCAGAAATTCACTAAGCTTTCTGCCAATTTAATCAACAATTTTTTGGCTTCCTTTATCTACTCCTTAAAAGTACAGAATTCTTTAGACTTCTTGCTTAAAAAAAAAAATCAATTTTGTTTGACACACATGTACTTCTCAAAAATGAATTGGCTTTTAATATTTCTTACCAAATACTAACTTTCTAAATATAACAACACATGTCAATTGAACACTGATGCAGCTTGGAAATTATATATTGAGATATTTCATATACTTGTGTCATACCCATCTCAATCTACCTGTGGTAGTTTGAATAAAATGGCCCTCCTAGGTTCACAGTGAGTGGCACTATTAGGAGGTGCATCTTTGTTAGAGAAGTATGTTACTAGGGTTGGGTTTTGAGTTCTCCATGCCAGGCTCAGTGTTTCACTCTTCCTGCTGCCTGCTGATCCAGATGTAGAACTCACAATTCCTTCTCTAGTACCAGGTTTGCCTGCATGCCACCACACTTCCTGCCATGATGACAATGGACTAAACTCTGAATAGTAAGACAGCCCCAATTAAATGTTTCCTTGTTGCTGGAAGTCATGTGGTCATGGAGTCTCTTTACAGCAATAGAGACCCTAAGACACTACCTTCTCCAGAACTGGAAGCCAAGACACCACGAGATGTAAATTCTTCAAACACAGCCAGTCTCCATTTCGGGCACATTCTTTTAGCATCTGAATTGCTAAATCAGCTTGACCTTGACCCATGGCAACCTACATAAACAAAAACCCCTGGTTAAAAATATCTGTCAAAACATTCTAATATACCACTGTCAGAGATTAAGGATAATAATTTCCAAACCTTTAAAACTGGCTTTAAAATAAAGTTTTTAAGAAAAGTCAAAAACAAATACCAAGAGTTAATCATATTTTGCAAAAACATCAATTTATAGTTCAAATACGTAGCCTTATCTTCTGGTCTGTGTCCCTGACCACAGGTAGAGCCTGTGGAAAGGGCTCCAGACTCTCACATATAAACACACACTGTTTCACAAATGACTGCATGGAAAGCCAAGGGCTTGTTAGGAAACCCTACATGCTCTGGTAGAAATTTTACTTTTTAAACTTTAATGGGTGTGTGAAGTATTTGAATTTTTAAATTATTTTGTTCATAATGAAAAAGATTTAATAACTTTCCAAAACCTGACTATAAATTATAATTTCATTTTCAAACCTGCATGCAAGTTGACTTGAAAGATGAAGAGAATTAACAAAAGTCATTCCTTAAGAAAGACAGTATGCTATTGGGTGGATTTTGTTCATAATATTTATGCATTTCTTTGGTTTTAAGTCATGGGACTTTCAGGAAAATATTACTGCATTTGTTATAAAAGCATCTAATTGAAAATTATTTTAAAGTCATTCTCAAATTTTAATTAAATTATATTTCCTATTGTGTTCTTAAAAGTAAACACAGTATTTAGAGCCTTACCTCAAGTTACCTTGGAACTCCTGCAAGTGAGCAGCTATGCTGATCTAACCCTGGCCTTCTGCCTCCTGAACCTTCATACCCAATAACCTACTTCCTTTTAAAACACTCTTCTGATTTCATTTGGCTTATCTGGATAGATAACTCAATAGCTTTCCCACCTCAAGGTTCTTCATTACATCCGTAAGATTCTTTATGCTAGGCTTGAGTTCTGGATATGGGTACCTTTTGGCTTGCCACACATTTTTAATGTCCATTTCCCTGATCAGATCTAGGATCTAGTTTGGGAAGAACATGAAAGACAGGAAAAAAAAAAAAAAAAAAAAAAAAACAGTGGGCAGTTTCTACCCACCTGGTGATAGCACTCGCTGCTTCTTTCAGCACTAGCAAGTTCCTGAAGTTCCTGAGAAGGGTCAGCTCCCGGAGAGATTATGATCAAAATGGGCTCAATCTCAAGTGTCTCCTTGTATAAGCGCTTGAGGTTCAGAGGAAGAGGGGATAACTCCTTCAACCCTGAAACATGTATAACCGAAATTAAAGAAGGAAAGTAACATTCATTATAACATTTACTAAAAATAATTATGTAAGGTGCATAAGCCACCTTTCCCAGATAAGTGCAGCTACTAGCTATTGTCAAAGAAGCCATTCTGAACAGCAAAAGGATACCATCCCAGAATATCACAACTGGATACAATGCAGACAACAATGGATCATTGGGAAGTCCAGCCCCAACTGATACATCTGCACAACAGCTCCTGTATCAATGGTTTAGCAGGTAGATCATAAGAGCCGGTAGTTTGCAAAGAAAGAGTTTCTTCTAGATATAAACAAGATTAGAAAATGGTACTATTAATGGATATGTTAATGTGGAAACACAGAATTACAGGCAACTAATGAATGCTAGAAGAAGAGAATCAGCTTCTCCTAGGAATGAGTCTCTCACTGGTTGTCCAATGCAGAGTAGTCAGCCTTGAAATTAAATGTACACAAACAACAAAAATAGACTTAGCAAGTTTGTGTGTGTGCATGTATGTACATATATATTTATATATAGGAATATATGCATATATATGTCACTGAAAATATACACATGTAATAATAATTAAACACAAAATGCTATGAGCTTGAGTTTGGAGGGAACAAAGATGTGGCTTGAGAAAGGGGAAGTGTTGGAGGGAAGAAAAGGAATGGTGATGATGATGGTGATGATGACAATAACAACAACGATAAAGCACCTGCCATTCTGCCATGGATAACTGTCCACAAATATCTTTCTAATGCTGATGCACATAGATGTGTACACTTTACAATGTAGAATTTTCTTGCCTATTCTTATCCAAGAATGAGGGCTTTTTTCCTCCCAGTAATTTGTCTTTTATTAAAAAAAATTATAACTTAAATTTCTTTTTAAAGCTATAAGACATTCTCATCCAGATAACTATTTTAAAGATGTACTTTACCCCAGTTTTGACACAATATCAAGAGCCAAAGTTGGTATCTTTGTGCATGCTTCTTCTGGTCCATAAACTGAATTATTTCTTAAATTAAATACAGAGATTTTAGTTGGTAGTCAAGATTGTGCATATTTTTTTTCATTTTATGAGATACATTCTTTATTTACATTTTAAATGTTGTCCCCTGTCCTGGTTTCCTCCCCAAAATCCCACCTGCCTCCTCCTGTTCATCAATTGATCCACTCCCATTTCCCTCTCCTGGTATTCCCCTACACTGTAGCATCAAGCCTTCTCAGGACCAAGGACCTCCCCTCACTTTGATGTCCAACAAGGCCACGCTCTACTGCATATGCATCTGGAACCATGAATCCCTCCATGTGTACTCTTTGGTTGATGGTTTAGTCACTGGGAGCCCTGGGGGTACTGGGTGACTCATATTGTTGTTCCTCCTGTGGTGCTGCAAACCCCTTGAGCTCCTTGGGTCCTTTCTCTAGCTCCTCTATTAGGGAGACCATGCTTAGTACAATGGCTGAGAGTGTCCCCCTCTGTATTTGTCATGCACTGGGAGAGCATCCCAGGTGACAGCTGTATCAGGCTCCAATCAGCAAGCACTTGTTGGCATCCAGAATAGTGTCTGGGTTTTGTAACTGTATATGGCTGGATCCCAAGTTGGGGCAGTCTCTGGATGATCTTTCCCTCAGTCTCTGCTCCACACTTTGTCTCTGTATCTCCTCCTGTGGGTATTTTTTTTACCCCTTCTAAAAAAGACCAGAGTATCCATACTTTGTTCTTCCTTCGTATTGAGCTTCATTTAATCTGTGAATTGTGTCTTGGGTATTCCAAGCTTCTGGGCTAATATCCACTTATCAGTAAGTGCATACCATGTATATTCTTTTGTGATTGGGTTACCTCACTAAGGATGATATTTTCTGTTTCCATCCATCTGCCTAAGAATTTCATGAATTCGTTGTTTTTAATGGCTGAGTTGCATAAATGTACCATATTTTCTGTATCCATTACTCTGTTGAGGGACATCTGGGTTCTTTTCAGGTTCTGGCTATTATAAACAAGGCTGCTATGAACATAGAGGAACATGTGTACTTATTGCATGTTGGAGAATATTCTGGGTATATGCCCAAGAGTGGTATAGCAGGGTTCTCCAGTAGTATTAGGCCAAATTTTCTGATGAACTCCTAGATTTATTTCCAGAGTGGTACCAGATTGCAATCCCACCAGCAGTAGAGGAGTGTTCATCTTTCTCCACATCCTCACCAACACCTGCTGTCACCTGAGTTTTTGATCTTAGCCATTCTGACTGTATGAGGGAAAATCTCAGAGTTGTTTTGATTTGCATTCCTCTGATGAATAAGGATGTTACGTGCTTCTCAGCCATTTGATATTCCTCGGGAGAAAATTCTTTATTTAGCTCTGTACCCCATTTATAATAGGTTCTCTGGAGTCTAACTTCTTGAGTTCTTTGTATATATTGGATATTAGCACTCTGTAGTATGTAGGGTTGGTAAAGATCTTTTGCCAGTTTGTTGGTTGCCATTTTGTCCTATTGATAGTGTCAGTTGCCTTACAGAAACTTTGTAATTTTATGAGGTCCCATTTGTCAGTTTGTGATCTTAGAGCATAAGCTATTGGTGTTCTGTTCAGGAAATTTCCCCCTGTGTCCAAGTGCTGAAGGCTCTTCCGCCGCTTTCTTTCTATTAGTTTCAGAGTGTCTGGTTTTATGTGGAGGTCCTTGATCCATTTGGACTTGAGCTTTGTACAAGGAGGTAAGAATGGATCAATTTGCATTCATCTGCATGCTAACCACCAGTTGAACAAGCACCATTGAAAAGGTTCTCTTATTTCCACTGGATGGTTTTAGATCCTTTGTCAAAGTTCAAGCGACCATAGGTATATGGGTTCATTTCCAGGTCTTCAATTCTATTCCATTGATATATTTGCCTGTCACTGTACAAATACCATGCAATTTTTAACACTATTGCTTTGTAGTACTGCTTGAGGTCTAAGATACTGATACAGAGGTTCTTTTACTGTTGAAAAGAGTTTTAGCTCTCCTGGGGTTTTTGTTATTCCAGATGAATTTGAGAATTGGTTTTTAATTCAATGAACAATTAGGTTAGAATTTTGGTGGGGATTGCATTGAATCTCTAGATTGCTTTTGGCAAGATGGCCATTTTTACTATATTTATCCTGCCAATCCAAAAGTATGGGAGATCTTTCCATCTTCTGAGGTCTTCTTTAATGCCTTTCTTCAGAGACTTGAAGTTCTTGTCATATAGATCTTTTAATTGTTTGGTTAGAGTCACACCAAGATACTTTATATTGTTTGTGGCTATTGTGAAGGGTGTCAATACCCTAATTTCTTTCTCAAACTTTTTATCCTTGAATATAGGAAGGCTATTGATTTGTTTGAGTTAATTTTATATCCAGCCACTCTGCTGAAGTTGTTTATCAGCTGTAGGAGTTCTCTGGTGGAGGTTTTTGGGTCACTTAAGTATTCTATCTGCAAATAGTGATAGTTTGACTTCTTCCATTCCAATTTGTATCCTTTTGACCTCCTTATGTTGTCTAATTGCTCTAGCTAGAACTACAAGTACTATATTGAATAGATATAAAGAGGGGGCAGCCTTGTCTAATCCCTGATTTTAGTGGGATTGCTTCAAGTTTCTCTCCATTTAGTTTGATGTTGGCTCCTACTTTGCTGTATATTGCTTTTACTATGTTTAGGTATGGGCCTTGAATTCCTGAGCTTTCCAAGACTTTTAACATGAAAGGATGCTGAATTGTGTCAAATGCTTTTTCAGCATCTAATGAAATGACCACATGATTTTTTTCTTTGAATTTGTTTATGTAGATTACATTGATGGATTTCTGTATATTGAACCATCCCTGCATCTCTGAGATAAAGCTTCCTTGATCGTGGTGATTGAGCATTTTGATGTGTTCTTAGATTCAGTTGCCAAGAATTTTATTGAGTATTTTTGCATCAATATTCATAAAGGAAATTGGTCTAAAGTTCTCTTTCTTTGTTGGATCTTTGTCTGGTTTTGGTATCAGTGTAATTGTGGCTTCGTAGAATGAGTTTGGTAGTGTTCCTTCTGTTTCTATTTTGTGGAATAGTTTGAAGAGTATTGGTGTTAGACCTTCTTTGAAGGTCTGAGAGAATTCTGCACTAAAACCATCTGGTTCTCTGCTTTTTTTTTGGTTGGGGGACTTTCAATGACTGCTTCTATTTCTTTAGAGCTTATGGGACTGTTTAAATGGTCTTTCTGATCTTGATTTAACTTTGGTATTTGGCATCTGTCTAGAAAATTGTTGATTTCATCCAGATTTCAAGTTGTGTTGAGTACAGGCTTTTGTAGTAGGATCTGATGATTTTTTTTTTTTAATTTCCTCAGTTTCTGTTGTTATATCTCCCTTTTCATTTCTGATTTTGTTAATTTGGATACTGTCTCTGTGCCCTTTGGTTAGTCTGGCTAAGGGTTTATCTATCTTGCTGATTTTCTCAAAGAACCAGCTCCTGGTTTTGTTGATTCTTTGTATGGTTCTCTTTGTTTCTACTTGATTGTTTTCGGCCCTGTGTTTGATGATTTTCTGCTTTCTACTCCTCTTGGGTATATTGGCTTCTTTCTACTCTAGAGCTTTCAGGTGTGCTGTTAAGCTGCTAGTGTATGCTCTCTCCATTTTCTTTTTGGAGGCACTCAAGAGCTATGAGTTTTCCTGTTAGCACTGCTTTTATTGTGGCCCATTAGTTTGTGTATGTTCTGTCTTCATTTTTATTAAATTCTAAAAAGTCTTTAATTTCTTTATTTCTTCCTTGACAAGAGCATTGTTCAGCTTCTATGTGAATGTGTGTTTTCTGTTGTTTTTGTTGCTACTGAAGACCATCCTTATTCCATAGTGATCTGTTAGGAGGCATGGGGTTATTTTAATCTTCTAATATCTGTTGAGGTCTGTTTGGTGACCAATTATATGGTCAGTTTTGGAAAAGGTACCATGAGGAGTTGAGAAAAAGGTATATACTTTTGCTTTAGGATGAAATGTTCTATATATATCTGTTAAATCCAATTGGCCCAAAGCTTCAATTAGTTTCATTGTGTCCCTGTTTAGTTTCTGTTTTCCTGATTGGTCCACTGAGGAAAGTAGAGTGTTGAAGTCACCCACAATTATTGTGTTAAGTGCAATGTGTGCTTTGAACTTTAGTAATGTTTCTTTTACGAATGTGGGTGGCCTTGCATTTGGAGCATAGGTCTTCAGAATTGAGAGTTCTTCTTGGTAGATTTTTCCTTTGATGAGTATGAAGTGTCCTTCCATGTCTTTCTTGATGACTTTTGGTTGAAAGTCAATTTTATATGATAGTAGAATGGCTACTTGTTTCCTGGGGCTATTTGCTTGGAAAATTGCTTCCAACCTTTGACTCTGAGGTAGTGTTTGTCTTTGACACTGAGGTGTGTTTCCTTTATGTAGCAAAATGCTGGGTCCTATTTACATATCCAGTCTGTTATTCTATGTCTTTTTATTGGGGGAACTGAGTCCATTGATGTTAAGAGATATTAAGGAATAGTGATTTGTTGCTTCCTGTTATTTTTATGATTGTGTTATCTTCTTTTGGGTTTGTTGAAAGACTACTTTCTTGCTTTTTCTAGGGTGTAGTTCCCCTCCTTGTGTTGGCATTTTCCAACTATAATCCTTTGTAGGGCTGGATTTGTGAAAAGATTGGTTAATTTGTTTTTGTCATGGAATATCTTGGTTTCTCCATGTATGCTGATTGAGAGTTTTGCTGACTATAGAAGTCTGGGCTGGCATTTGTATTCTCTTAGGGTCTGTATGAGAACTGCCCAGGATCTTCTAGCTTTCATCATCTCTGGTGAGCAGTCTGGTGTAATTCTGATAGGTCTGCCTTTATAAGTTACTTGACCTTTTTTCCCTTCCTGCTTTTAATATCCTTTGTTCAGTGCATTTAGTGTTTTTATTATTATGTGCCAGGAGGAATTTCTCTTCTAGTCCAGTCTGTTTGGAGTTCTGTGCTTCTTGTATGTTCATGGGCATCTCTTTCTTTAGGTGAGGGAAGTTTTCTTCTATAATTTTGTTGAAGATATTTACTGGGCCTTTACGATGTAAATCCTCACACTCGTCTATACCTATAATCCTTAGGTTTGGTCTTTTCATTGTGTCCTGGATTTCCTGGATGTTTTGGGTTACCAGCTTTTTGCATTTTGTATTTTCTTTGACTGTTGAGTCAATTCTTTCTATGGTATCTTCAGCACCTGAGACTCTTTTTTTTCTATCTCTTGTATTCTGTTGATGATGCTTGCATCTATGACTCCTGATTTCTTTCCAAGGCTTTCTATCTCAAGAGTTGTCTCCTTTGGGATTTCTTTGTTGTTTCTACTTCCATTTTTAGATCCTGGATGGTTTTGTTCAGTTCCTTCACTTGTTTGTTTGTGTTTTCCTGTAATTTTTTAAGGGATTTTTGTGTTTCCTCTTTAAGAGGATTCTACCTGTTGACACATGTTCTCCTGTATATCTTTAAGGAAGTTATTTATGTCCTTCTTGAAGTCCTCTATAAGCATCATGAGATGCTATTGTAAATACCGATCTTGCTTTTCCACTGTGTTGGGCTATCCAGGACTTGCTGTTGTGGAAGAACTTGGTTCGGATTGTGCCATGTTACCTTGGTTTATATTGGTAATATTCTTGCGATTGCTTTTTGCCATCTGGTTATCTCTGGTGTTAGCTGGTGTTTCTGTCTCTGACTGTGGCTTATATGTCCTGTAAGTCTGTGTATCTGTGCTCCTGGGAGACCCGTTCTCTCTGTATACACAGGGATGTAGGTACTCCTTGTGGTGGTATTTGTGTATATAGCTCTGTGGTGCAGCATCAATTCTGGGTGCAGATGGAAATCGGAAGACTCCTGACCCAGGCTGCTCCTAGGCTCTTGTGTCCTCAGGGTTTCGGGCTGTTTCCTCTGAGCAGCAGAGGATGGCCCAGAGCTGTGCTGTCTGGCCTCTCCACACTCCTGGGTGGTCAGCTATCTCCCTGCACCATCTGGTGTGCTGTGCTGTGGCAGAGGATTGATTGTGCACATTTTAAAGATTGTTTTTATTAAATAAGAGTAAATTTAGTGAAGTTGTCCTAGAAAATTTGTTTGAGTTTATGAATACATAAATGAAATTAGGTTAAAATAAGTGTTTCTCCTTTCTCCTTTCTTTTCAGACAGTCTCACATAGCCCAGGCTAGCCTTGAACTTGCTATTCAATTTAATTGACCTCAATTTTTGATCCTCCTGTCTCCACCTTCCTAGGGCTGGGATTACAGATATTGAGTACCCAGGATGTGTACTGGTGATGGGACCTAGAACTTTATGTGTGCATGGAAAGTTGTCTCAACTCAGCTACAACCTCATACTAAACAAATGTATTTCTTAAGTACACATTTTATTATTAGCCCTTAAAATTGTATAGTTAATAACAATTTAAAATTAGTTAAAGTTTGTGCTTTCTGGAGGCATATGTTGTAGCTGGAAAAATAAGTAATTAACAAGCAAATAACAAAATGCCAGATGTTAACACAGTTCCAGAAGAAATAGTCTGACAAAGAAATTCAAGATGGTGAGATGCTATTTCCAAAATGAGAGAAATCTTCATGGAACAATCAAATAAGGCAATAAGGGGGTTGAGTGGTGATTGGATAGAACAGTGGCTGCAACGATCTGGGGATACCAGAGCCACACCTATACACAAGGATGGACAGAGGCAAACCTGTGCACAGAATGAACCAAAAATACACACCTGTGCACAAGGATAGACAAAACCACATCACACCTATGCACAAGGATAGACAGAGCCACCCCTGTGCACAGGATAGACAGAGCCACACCTGTGCACAAGGATGGACAGAGCCACACCTGTGCACAAGGACAGACAGAAGCACACCTGTGCACAAGGACAGACAGAAGCACACCTGTGTACAAGGACAGTGAGAAGCACACCTGTGCACAAGGACAGACAGAGCCACACGTGTGCACAAAGATGCACGTCAACTGTTAGACAAGAATGTGAGTGAGGGGTCAATAATATCTGTAGGGAGGGCAGAAAGCTCCACCTTTATCTTAAGGGTGCTTGGGACGAGAGATGTCAGCAGAGGGTGTTATAAGGAAAGCCCTATGGTTTAGTATCTCCAGGCTACTCTAGCTGCCCTGGGGACAACTGAAGCTGTGAAGAGGAAGAGGAGAGAAAAACCTGCCACCTCACTCCTACCACAGTGACTTCAGAAAAGGACAGGTGCTGAGTGATGAGACAAGTGGACTCTGAAATACTATGTAATTAGCTAAGGTGACAGACTGGGGTGACAATTTACTTAAGTTGACATCATAAAGTAAATAAACTCAGAATAAGTTTTGGAGTTATAATTTAAAATATCTGCAAATAAACTTTAAAGGAGATATGGTGAGAGAAGTAAATTTGGGAATTTTTAATCTGAGTAGTCAATTCGATGCTTCGATAGAAATATAAGATGTTTCCACTGAACTAAACTTATGTTGTCTATTAGTCATTCATAGAAAACAACAGACAAGTGCTTAGTAACAGGAACCCAGAAGCCCAGCTCCTAGGGCAAGATTCAGGCATGTGACCATGACACCTAGCTGTTTTCAGACTTAACAGTTTTTACTAATTTTTTCCTACAGAAAGGCAATTATTTCCACATAAGTCATTTTTAAATTTTTTTTGGATCATACTCTCTGAAAAGCTGAAAAAATACTACAATCTGAAAAGCAAGCAAATTGACAATATTTTGTTTTAGATATGCTTTTAAAAATTACTAATTTTGAAGGCTATAGTGCTGAAGGCTATAATAGCTGTAAATATTTTCTTGTAGTTGTGAAATTTTTCCGAGCCTAAGGTAGTATATATATATATACATATATACATATATGTATATATATATTATAAATTTGCCATTAATACTTAATGCATTCTTTGTAATCCTTATAACAACTAAAAAAGAAAAAAATACTTCCACAAGAAAAGAATGTTTAAAAGCTCAGTATTTTTACCACAGTATGTCAATTATGTATTAAATTTAATTAAACACTGAGTATAACTATTATATTACTATTATATAATTATATAATATATAATTATACTGAGTATAATTATTATATTAATATATTATGTCCAACAGGGAGAGGTATATTCTAACTAAGTGGAAATTATAAGTCACATGAATAATAAAAACAAATAATGAAAAACCCTAAAGCATTTCTACTAAGTTTAACATGAAATGAAATGTAAGTTCAAACGAAGTCATCAGGTCAAAGGTTAGACTTTGGAAAGGACTGTATTTACCCAGAGCCTTGCAGGCAAACAGAGCCATGGCACTCTGCAGTCTGTCTGGCCGCAGAGCCTGAACTACAAGAACCTAAAACAAAATGGAAAATTTTATAAACAGATGTTTCTCAGCAGTGTTAATTAAACAATAGTCAATGATTACTAGTGACGTTTACAGAAATATATATGAATAACCTCTGTTGCATAGTATTTACCATGCTTGAAACTGTCACAATAGGTATGAACCAAGACTTCTCTTTTGTGTCAAAAATTCCTTAAAGCTTTTATGTAAAGTAAACAGGGTGAATGAGATATGCCTTCAAAATCCCATGAAGGGCCCGATGGGCTGTGAAGACGGCAGAGGAAACGTTTAGCATCTGGCAGCTGCCTGCTTGACATCTGCTCAGCCCTGTGTATCTATAATATTGCTTTGATGCATAAATGTTCTTTTTCAGATGGTTTTTTGTTGGGTTTAAACATATTTTCTGAGACCACACTCACTGTGTGCACGTGCGTACGTGCATGTGCACATACACACAGACACAATTAATTAGCTCCCATAATGGACAGCTTGGAGAAGAGGGCTATTTCCGGGCACCAGTTACCAAAACCATTTGCCCAGCTCAAGTTAAAGGTGCCCACAAAGAGATCTCACCACCTCTTTTGAAGTGGAATTTTTAAAGTTCCCTTTCCTTCACATTAAATTCTCTCCTTAGATACAACTTGAATAAGATGAGTGAATAAAGATCTTTTCCATTTACAGTTTGGTTCCTTTTAAAAAGACCTCTTTTCCTATTTAAGGATCCTGCGAGGATCAGAGGCAGAGGACAAGAGCTATAGGGAAATGCCCACAGAGATGCTGCCAGGGCTTTCCGGATAAGGTGGCCATGGCAGAAAGCCCTTCCTCATGCATATGGATGAAAGTTAGACAGTGTGCTGAAAGCAAAGTTGTTACTTAAACAGCATCTCAAGGACAAGAGAAATTCACAGTGTGATTTTGTTTTGCACTTGGATAACATTAAATTTTACCTGCTGAAATAAAGAAATCTTCTTTGCAAGAATTGATGGAAACTCTTGTTCACACATTGAATGATGATAGTAAGTACGCCAAAGTGCCCCATCTTCAAAGCAGAGTGTCTGGTAGAGACCAGGGAGAGAGATCTAAAACAGAAATGACCTAGTTAGGAGCTGCCAGCATGTGACAAGAACTCCAAGAGAAAAGCACACTGATACTATAGATGCTCTTTACTTGTCTCCTATTCTGTGATGGTATGCCTCATCTGCTATAAGTCGGTAAGGTGAACTCGTCCAGATTGGAGCCAGTAAAGCACGCCTAAGGTAGTAGTATATCAATCAATAGTCATAAATATTTTCCATATACCTAGCTATGTCCACCATCATCAAAACCAGGGACAAGTCATAGGGACAGCACAACTGAGCACATGATCAATTCCAAAATTATCTCCAGCAACAAGGATGCTTTTCTTTATTAGATATTTGCTTCATTTACATTTCAAATGGTATCCCCTTTCCACGTTACCCCTCAGAAAATCCCCTTTCCCATCCCCCCAATTTCCTGACTTGCATTCCCTTATTCTGGGCAATCAAGCCTTCACAGCACCCATGGTCTCTCCTCTCATTGATGTCTGAAATGGTCATCTTCTGCAACATATGAAGCTGGAGCCATGAGTCCCTCCATGTGTACTCTCTGGTTGGTGGTTTAGTCCCTGAGAGCTCTGGGGGTACTGCTTGGTACATATTATTGTTCCTCCTGCAGGGCTGCAAACCTCTTTAGCTCCACTTTCCAATAAGGATCAAGGTATCCACACTTTGATCTTCCTTCTTCTTGAGCTTCATGTAGTCTGTGAGTTGTATCTCGGTTGTTCCGAGCTTCTGGGTTAATATCCAATTATCAGCGAGTGCATACCATGTGTGTTCTTTTGTGACTGGGTTACCCCATTCAGGATATTTTCTAGCTCCATCCATTTGCCTAAGAATTTCATGAATTCATCGTTTTTAATAGCTGAATAGTACTCCATTGTACTAGCTAGAGAAAGGACCCAAGGAACTGAACAGGTTTGCAGCCCTGCAGGAGGAACAACAATATGTACCAATATGTTCCATTCCTCTCTTGAGGGACATCTGGGTTCTTTCCAACTTCTGGCTTTTATAAAGAAAGCTGCTATGAACATAGTGGAGCATGTGTCCTTATTACATCCAATAGAGAACTAATATCCAATATATACAAAGAACTCAAGAAGGTAGACTCCAGAGAACAAAATAACCCATTAGAAATGGGGTACAGAGCTAAACAAAGAATTCTCAACTAAGGAATACCAGATGGCTGAGAAAGACCTAAAAAAAATCTTCAACATCTGTAGTCATCAGGGAAATGCAAATCAAAACAACCCTGAGATTCCATCACATACCAGTCAGAATGGCCAAGATCAAAAACTCAGAGGACAGCAAATGCTGGCCAGGATGTGGAAAAAGAGGAACACTCCTCCATTGCTGGTGGGATTGCAAGCTGGAACAACCACTCTGGAAATCAGTCTGGTGGTTCCTCAGAAAATTGGACATAGCACTACCTGAAGACCCAGCTATACAACTCCTGGGCATATACCCAGAATAAGCTCCAACATGTAATAAGTATGCTCTTTTTAACCAAACTTTGCTATGGTGCTACTGAGGGTGTTATAGTTGGTTTCATTTTCAACCTTAGGGCCCAAGACTTTCTCTAGAAGTTTTATGAAGACACTTCTACAGCAACTTAGCAAACATGCCTACCCTTTGTCTCTCATTCAGTACCGTCCTCTCACCTATGATCAACTTCATGCAAAGTTGAACCAGAGTTCTTTACTTCTTTAGCTGCAATTAGCTCTTGAGGACTTATATCCAGAAAACCCACTTAGTTTTGGCCTTAAACAATATCTCCTCTCAGAAATTTATCCAAATATATCCATTCCATCTATCTCAATGTTACCTATTCCCCAACTTTTTCCATGATGAACAATATGACCAGTGTTAACATTATGATATACATATGAAGTATAAATCTGTATAGAAGGGTGCTTTCTTTTAAAACAGTGGTAGACCTATTTCTATAACTGTAGAAACTTTATGCATAGAATTATGTATCAAGAATGTTAGGATACTATATTTACCATTTATACACATATCTAAATAATCCTTTGCAATGGTCATATTTCATTATGTACCCTAACTAACAGAAGAAACAAAATGTAACAATTCACATTTAACTTAAGCAGTTTTAATAAATGTAAGACTTGGGATATTATCTGACAGTGTTTATTAACTTAAGTAACAGCTGGCATATAAGCACCATCACTACCACCAGCACTGCACGATACAGCACTTAACTGTCCCTTTATAAGTCAGCAGTCTGTGGTGGCCTATGTAGCACAGTTATGTGTCCTCTGGCTATGTATTAGACATCAAATCAAATAACCAGGATTATGGATCTTGCGAGGTACCAACCATATCAAATAGCAAGTTTCTGGTATGTTCCTGCAATGTAAACTTGTTCATGGAAGAGTTTCTTAAAAATATAAGATACACATTTGATGTTAAAGAAAACCATAGCTGCATTATAGTTAAAGATGTAAAAGCAGATCCAATTCAGTGCTATTGCAATGGGAAGATATCAATATATAACAGGTTCAACTCTTAATACAACTTAGAAAACACAAATGTATATATACTCAAGAAGTAGAATCGAAGTTAGTGAATAAACAATTACTGAGTTCTGTAAAGACTCAGTGTAGCAGTATAGGGCAAAACCAGAACAGGGAAGTGTGAAGGGGTGGATGGGAGAACAGGGGGAAGGAAGAGGGCTTATGGGACTTTCGAGGAGTGAGGGGCCAGAAAAAGGGGCAATCATTTGAAATGTAAATAAAAAATATATCAAATAAAAAGAAAACAAAGGAAAAAAACAATTACTGAGACTACTTCAGGGGTAACAGGAGACTCTGACTAAAGAACTCAATAGGACTTGCTCAACTAGGTCAAAGTGAGATGGCAAAGGCTATGTGGAGCATTTGATGAAGAAGATAGGAGAACTCTGAGAAAACAACTGAGTTCACAATAAGGTTCACAAATAAGCATGAGGGAAGGGCCAGCAGGTTCATTCACGCCAAGTCAACAAAGAACTCTGGGCACTGGCCACTCTAATGGCCTACAGCAAGCGAGAAGTGAAGAGTCAAGGAAGACAATGACAAATATGAAAAGAAACCCACTCACTTTATCAACAAAAAAATACACACAAAAAGGCACATATTGCAGTGGTAAAGGCCCCAGAATGTGGGCATGAATTCTGACTCTTGCTTGCACATCCTCAGCACTTCACTGTTACATCAATGTGACCACAGCAGCTGCCTCCGAGTGTCCAACTAGGTAATAAGAATGCCATGTTTAACTTCAGCAGAATATCTCAGAGGGAACCACCAATAATTGCTGGTCATCTTTACCCTTATCTCTGTGGCTACTGTAGTTCGATATATTTATAAGGAAAATAAGCCAAAAAAAAAAAAAAAAAAAAGAAAAAAAGAAAAAAAAGAAAAAAGGGAAAGGGGGAACAAACTTTGGGAGTACATTTGTCATTGATCTCTAAAAATAATACTTTGAGCTGAACAATTAAAAAATAAGCTGAAGGAGAGAGCTACCACAGTAATTCTTTAGCATTTTAAATGGAGAGATTTTATGTTCTCACTGCAGAAATGTCAACACTAATATAAGTAAGTTGCACATACAAAATGTCAACAACACTAAAACACACAAATATAAAATATCTCTCAAAACAGAAAAGAAATACTTTAATTATTTATTTACCTTTGTTTTATGTAAATTGGTTTTTTGCCTCTCGATATGTCTGTGTGAGAGTTACAAGCAGCTGTAAACTGCCATTGAGTGCTGGGATTAGAGCACGGGTTCTCTGGAAGAGAAGTCAGTACCCTTAGCCATTAACACCTCTCTGGACCCAAGAAGTATTTTTAATGGGAACTGAATATGGCTCACTGGCTAAAATGCCTGCTCTGCAGGCATGAGTTCTGAACAACATGAGTTCTGAACAACAAAAAAGCCAGGCATGGTGACGTGTGTCTGTACTCCTAGCTCTGGGTATCAGAAACAGGAGGATCCTTGGTCCTTGCTGATAGCTCAGTCTAGTCAATTGGTGGGGTCTAGACTCAGTAGAAGATACTGGTCTCATTGCCAACCTACAAACTGGGAAAAAAACTTTACTAACCCTACATCTGACAGAGGGCTAATATCTAAAATATATAAAGAACTCAAGAAGTTAACAGCCAAAAAACCAAATAACCCAATTAAAAAAAGGAGTACAGAGCTAAACAGAGAATTCACAACAGAAGAATCTCAGAAAACTGAGAAGCACCTAAAGAAATGTTCAATGTCCTTAGTCATCAAGAAAATGCAAATCAAAATGACCCTGAGATTCTACTTTACACCTATCAGAATGCTTAAAATCAAAAACTCAAGTGACAGCATATGCTGGCAAGGACATGGAGAAAGAGGAACACTTTTCCATTGCTGGTGGGATTGCAATCTGGTACATCCACTCTGAAAATCAA
Organism: Apodemus sylvaticus; assembly: GCF_947179515.1. Classification (NCBI taxonomy): domain Eukaryota; kingdom Metazoa; phylum Chordata; class Mammalia; order Rodentia; family Muridae; genus Apodemus; species Apodemus sylvaticus. Next base: position 128,606,603 of record NC_067478.1, on the reverse strand, counting down.
TATGGTGGTTCCTCAGAAAATTGAAAATAGTTCTACCTGAAGACCCAGTTTTATATCTCTTGGGTATAAACCCAATGATAACCAACCATACCACAAGGACACGTGCTCCACTATGTTCATAGCGGCCTTATTTGTAATAGCCAGAAGCTGGAAACAACCTAGATGTTCGTCCGTGGAAACAGAAAATGTGATTCATTTACACAATGGAATACTATTCAGCTATTAAAAACAAAGACATCATAGATTTTTTTTCAGGCAAATAGATGGAACTAGAAAATATCATCCTGAGTGAGGTAACCTAAACCTAAAAGACATGAATGGTATATACTCGCTGATAAGTAAATATTAGCCAAAAAAAACAACAACAACAACAAAAAAAAAACCAAAAAAAAAAAAACCAGAATATCTAGGATACAACCCATAGACCATAAGAAGTTTAATAAGCAGGAAGGCCCAAGTAAAGATGCTTTAATCCCACTTAAAAGGGGGAACAAAATAATCACAGGAGGCAGAGGGAGGGAGGAACCTGGGTGGGAGAGGGAAGTGGAAGGGGAAAAGTGGAACAAGATCAGGTCGGGGTTGGGGGAGAGAGAGGCCCAGATGGACAGAAGAATAAAGGGAAGCATGCAGCCTCTGGGGGTGGGATGTGGGAGGACCCTCTAAAAAGTACCAGAGACCCAGGAGGTAACAGATTTTCAGGTCTCAATGGGGGTGACCTTAGCCAAATTGTCCAACATTGGAGAAGAGAACTCAAAGAGTCCACCTCCAGTAGAAAGGGTTACCAACCCACAGTCAAAAGTTCTGACCCAGAATTGTGCCTGTGTAAAAGAAGTGCAGGAGGAAAAGTGGAGAAGAGACTGGAGGAAAGGCAGTGCCGTGACCATCTCAACTCCGGGATTCATCTCATGGGGGATGGGGAGGAACCAAGGCCTGACACTATTATTGATTTTATAGTGCGCTTACAGATGAGAGCGAAGCATGGCTGTCCTCTGAGAGCCCTACAGCTCAGCAGCTGACTGAGACGGACGCAGATACTTACACCCAACCATTGAAGTGAAGTTGGAGAGCCCGATGGTCCAATTGGGTGAAGGATTGAAGAAGCTGAAGGGGAGGGCGACCCCATAGGAAGACCAGCAGTCTCAACTAACCTGGACCCCAGAGACTCAGCCACAGCCAGGCCGCACACATGGCTGGTCTGAGGTCTCAGTACATATATAGCAGATGACTGCCTGCTCTGTCCTCAGTGGGAGAAGATGTGCCTCCTTGAGAGACCTGAGGCCCCAAAGAATAGGGAGGTCTAGGGTGTGTGTGTGTGTGTGTGTGTGTGTGTCAGGGGCAGCACCCTCTCCAAGGCAAGGAAAAGGAATGGGATAAGGAACTGTGGAGGGGGTGTCCCGGAGTGGGGGCAATTGCTGGAGTGTAAATAAATAAAATAAAACCAAACAAACAAAAAGAAGATAGAAAGCAATAAGTTAAGATACTCAACCCTGACCTCTGACCTCCACATGTATTAGCACACATGTGCACAGACATACAATATACAAATAAACACAAACTACTTTTAAAAATTATTCTTTTAAAAAAAGTAAAATACCTTCAATGTTGCCACTGCCCAGCTCCTTTCCTGATCAATCCAAGCTGGAAGCTGGTCACGAATTCTTTGCTGAGAGTCCTTCAGTAAAAGAAGTTTCCCTTAATTGGTAAAATTCATTTGGTAAAATTCAAAATTTAAAAAAAAAGTGACTGAACAGCTATTTTTATCAACACAATTTTGAAAATAATACATTCTATATATTCCTTCTTTATACTTAGTGAGACACTGTGGTCGAAATCTTTGTAATGTAGAGAGAAGCCCAATGAGATAAAAATCATTCATCTTTATTGTGCTTAACTATCCATGAAAAAGGACAACTTAAAATGTCACTGGAAACCATCCTAAAGCTACACTGTATTTAACTACATCTTGCATTTAGAACACGACCTGTAGGAAGCACAGAGGTCACTGTGCTCACAGATCCTATTGTGCTCACAGGAAAACCTGGATTGTTAGCTCACAGGGTTGTTCCTTTAGGGGTAGGAATGCACAGCTGCTTGTGTGCCCAGAAGGCTGCACTGTAGCCTGGTGACCTTTGTGCTACCTGTGTTGCCAGATTCTCCCCCAAACCTCTATCATAAAGATATGGAAGGAGCCGGGCGGTAGTGGCGCACGCCTGTAATCCCAGTACTTGGGAGGCAGAGGCAGGCAGATTTCTGAGTTCGAGGCCAGCCTGGTGTACGGAGTGAGTTTCAGGACAGCCAGGGCTACACAGAGACACCCTGTCTCGAAAAAACCAAAATCCAAAAAAAAAAAAAAAAAAAAAAAAGATATGGAAGGATATCATAAGGGTATGGAAGCCATCTTTATAGACATTGTCACACTCACTTCACTGAGTTTCAATGTAGTCAAGTCTGATCTTTATAGGGTTACTCTGTTCCTAAAGGAGATTTATGGATGCTTTATTGTACACATTTAATTATTACTGGAAAAGCTTTTTGCCAAATAGTGCTGTGCTTAAATATGCCTAAAATAAACTCAGGGTCAGACTCCCAAAATTTGAGCCAACACCAGCTGAGTCTTGTTGAATGGAGCTGCCTTCCTGCCTCCAGTGGACGGTGCTTGGGTGCTAGCTGTGGACAGTGCAGAGACCCTACAATGACAAAGGTGGTGATGTATGTTCAGTACATCAGGTTCAAGAAGATTATGTATTAGCCAGGCAAAACAAAATTAATTTAAAAAGCTATAGTTTCAATAGTTTTAAAGTTTTAAAAAGTAATTTTTAAGTTTCAGTTATATAAGCAAGAATTAGCTTTCCTAAAAACTATAACATTTAAAAAATTAAAAATTCTGTGAAAGAAAGCAATGTTAATTTCTTAGTATTTAATATTTTTCTCTAACAATGTCAGTTCAAGGTCTAAAAAAATATTAAGCTTAGCCAGGCGTGGTGGCGCACGCCTGTAATCACAGCACTTGGGAGGCAGAAGCAGGCGGATTTCTGAGTTCGAGGCCAGTCTCATCTACAGAGTGAGTTCCAGGACAGCCAGGGCTACACAGAGAAACCCTGTCTCCAAAAAAACAAAAAACAAAAAACAAAAAACAAACAAAAAAAATTAAGCTTATTTCATAGTAAAGAAGCATAAGCGAGCATATGGGCAGAACTTTTTCCCCCAGGAGAAAACTCAGATTTTAACTCACAGCTTTGCGTAGCATGTCTCCAACAACCACACCTGTGAATGTATCCCATTCCTAGTGAATAAAACATGAGGGACAGAAACAATATGAGAACACAGCCAGCCAGTTTAAGCATTCTCTTAAATTCCCTATAGGACAGCTTACAGTGCAGCTTCCTCAGAACCTGGGGAGCGCACATGCCCTGGTTCACATAGGGCAGCATTAAGGCAGCATGTGCCACTATAAACTGCACATGAAACCTACCTGGGTAATCATACTGAGACAAAAATTTATGTATACTATGTATGGCACACTCTTCATCTACATTTAAATGTTGTTCTTTAATCAACTACTATGCACTAACATGCCTGGAGTAAAGTCCATGGAGCTTAAAACTCGTTTGCATTGGGTCAAATTAAGAAAGGTATTCAAGGAAGGCACAATAGGACATATTAACCCTGAAAATATATTGAACTCAGTTTTAAAAGTTGTATGAAAGGTAGTTAATAAAAATTATTAGAACCATGTAAATAAATTCAGGAGAACATAAGTAAATACAGCAAGTGGAATTAGAAAATAAGAACGCACACAGGAAGAGCTGTGACTGGCCTGTGTTCTTGAACTCTCTAAAATGAACAGCCACAATACAGTTACGATCTGAGCAAGCAGAATGAGATGGAGGAGGTAAGCTGCGTTCTCTCAGCACCTTTGCTGCTCAAGCATCCTTCTATGAGAGCCAAGCAATGATGAGCAAGCAAAGCAAACACGATTCTTTCTTCCAGAGTAAACACGACAGAGATGGAATAATTTCATTCTAGCTCCATGAATGTTGTAAGTCTTAGAGATGGTGGTTATATGACAGACCAGAAGCAAAGATGCTGGACAAAGAACCCAGTATGATCCGAAGGGCTCCAAAATGTTTGGGATAACAGTGTGACTCCCCAGTCCCTCTGACTTTCTATGCTGCCTCTTGGCAGGAGAGCAGTCATGAGAGATAACATAGCTGTGTACCCATATTACCACTTTCCCCTGTCTCAGTTGTGCTGCTCAGAAGAGTAGTCAGAAGGCTGACTCTTCCGCCCTCTTCAGTAAGTGGATCTGGTTCATAGTATCCAAAATTCCCTGGTAAAGTACTTAGATTCCTTTTCTTTGTAGCCCACAATCCTGGGCATACATCAGGAAAAAGAACTGGAAAACATGTCACTCAAGTCATTTAGAAAATGTGGTTCATTTACACAGAATACTACTCAGCTACTAAGTCCTAATGAGGACATCCTGAGTTTTGCAGGAAAATGGATGGAACTAGAAAAGATCATCCTGAGTGAGTCAACTCAGACCCAAAAGGACATGCATGGTACGTACTCATTGATAAGTAAAGAAGACACAACTCACATATCAAATCATTCCCAAGAAGATGGAAGAGGAGGGCCCTGGTCCTGGAAAGGCTTGATGCAGCAATGTAGGGGAGTACCAGGACAGAGAAGTGGGAGGGGATTGATTGGGGAATGGGCGGAGAGAAGAGGGTTTATGGGACTTAAGGGGAGGGGGGAACCGGGAAAAGGAAAATCATTTGAAATGTAAACAAATAATACAGAATATTTAAAAAAAAAACTATACAATTTATAGTAAAAAAAAAAAAAAAAGTAAACGTTAGCCAAAAAAAAAAAAAAAAAAAAAAAAAAAGTAGAGAGCACCCAAGATACAGTCCACAGACCTCACAAAGGTCAACGAGCTCAGGTTGACTCCTCACTCCCACTTGGGAGGGAGAACAAAGCAATCACAAGTGAGGAGGGATGGAGGGAACTGGGAGGGAAAGCGGTAGGGGGGAATGGGGGTGGAGGAGAGGGGAACCTGAACTGGTATTGGATGAGGGAAAAGGAGTGAAGCCCCGAGGGCCAGCAGAAAGAATGGAACCAGACAACCTCAGTAGATAGGAGGTTGGAGGATCCTCCAGAATGTACCAGAGACCTGGGAGGTGAGAGACTCACAGGACTAAAAGGGAGGGACCTTAGATGAAATTCCTGACAGCAGGGAGAGGGAAATTATAGAGCCCACATCCAGCAGGAAGACAGAGCATCAAATGGGAGTTGGAGGGGAGAGGCATCCCACAATGATAACTCTGACCGAAAGTATTCCTGTCTGAAAGAATTATAGGGATAGAAATGGAAAGGAGCCTGAGGAAAAGAAAGTCTAGCAACAGGCCTAAAGTGGGATCCAGCTCAAGTGGAGGCCCCAAGGCCTGACACTGTTATTGAGGCTATGGAGCGCTCACAAAAAGGGACCTAGCATGACAGCACCCAGAAGACCCAACAAGCTGCTGAGTCAGATGCAGATATTTGCACCCAATCAATGCACAGAAGCAGCTGACCCTTGTTGAATTAGGGAAAGGCTGGAAGAAGTTGAGGAGAAGGGCAACCCTGTAGGAGAACCAGCACTCAGTTAACCTGGACCCCTGAGATCTCTTAAACACTGGACCACCAAACAGGCAACATACACCAGCTGATATGAGGCCCAACACATAGAGTTCTGCTTCGTCTGTGTTCATTCAGAGATGATGGACCTAACCCTCAAGAGATTGGAGGCTCCAGGGAGTTTAGAGGTCAAGTGTGGGGGGGGATGGAGACATCCACATGGAGACAGGTGGGTGGGGCGGAGGTATGGGATAAGGAAGAGTTGGAGGGTGGATGGGGGATAAAATATGGAGTGTAAAAAATAATTAATTAATAAAATATAAACAAATTTTAAAAAGTATTAGAAAATTTTTATACAATTTACAGCCTAAAGTCAACTCTACCCTAAGAAAAACCCTGTCTGTTGTTGAATCTCTCCACAGTTCCAGGATTTCCTTCCTCCAATACTACTCACATTTTCTTGAAAAAGTTCAGGATGCATGCCTCGAACAAAATGCAAAGCAAACATCAACTGGTCAGCCTGCAAAGAGGAACAGGGTTACATTTTGCTGTTTCTTAACTTGTCCTTAAAGTGCGGATGATATGGTTCTATATTGTCTTATTTTCTACCAGTAACAACAAGTAACTTCAGGTACTGTCCACATTGAGCAAACCATATCCTCAAATTGACTCTTAAGAGCATAAATTAACATGGTATTAACAAGGCAATAAATACATAACCTTGTCATCTTTACATGATGTTATTTTTAAAGATGTTATGAGCATCTGATAGAGGCAGGGGATGGTGAAGACCCACAGGCATTGAACAGTCACTATCAGCAAACAAAGACGTGTCTCCCTATAACACTGGACCTGAGGATGAGGAACCCGGGCTACAAAAGGAACCCAGTATTCTGCATGGTTACTCCTTTTTAGTAACTATCAGATTGCTCGAAGCTAAGGCAATGACAACTATACTTTCCTCTCCTTGTATTTTTCTTCCCCACTACATTTTGTATGTGGGAAGAAGTTATAGTCAGCAATTAATTGTATTCCAGATCAAAAAAAAATCATAACTGTCAATTTCAATACCTTTTGAGTAAGCAAACAGGTATGACCTTTGTTCAATAAGACAGAGGACTGAAAAGTGGTAGTTTATAGCTGATAAATCCTCCTTACCTTAAACAGGCATCGGCATATATATTCATAAACCATATGTTTCAATGAGTTCACGAGACATTGAATTCTTTGTTCTGTATTCTCAGAGTCCTGTAGATTAGAATTTGAAAATCCATTAAAATTTTAGAAATATTTACAGATATTTTATAGTCGGCCCACTTTTAAAAATTATTCTCCAGGCTGGATGTTGAGGGTACATGCCTTTAATCCCAGCACCTAGGAAGCAGAGGCAACTGGATCTCTGAGTTCCAGTACAGCCAGAGCGACGGAGAAAAATCCTATCTTGAAAAACAACAACATAAACAAAAATAAAAAAAAAACAAAAAAATCTTCATATTAAAACTGGTTCTAAAACAAATATCTTATCCAGAAATCCCAAGGAATTAACTAAGTGTTTTAAACTTGTACCCCAATAAAGTATTTTATATTATGTATTTCCTTAATGTATAAAATTGAAACTTTTGATAATTGAAAATTACTGTAAATTTCCAATTGGAAAAAAATAAGAATGAAAATAACAAAATTCCCTACAGTACTAGTTCATTACACTGATACCTACAGCATTAAAAACACAACTCATTTCAATATGAGGTAAGACTATTTAAAGAACCTGAATTTTAATTACCAATGCAATTAGAATCACAGTTTCCCACCTCAATTTGACAATACAACCAAGACTGCCAGGTGGGATAAGGATGAACACTCAGTCTGAAAGTGGTAGAACAAAAAAATCCCACACCTCTAGTATTCAGACTAACTTGGAAATTCTGGTATATAAAACTATCATAATGTTATTATATTATCAATTGTTACTTACATTGATTTAGAAAAACTAGGTATCAGCATTAGGGCTTCGTAGAACGAGTTGGGTAGTGTTCCTTCTAATTACACTGATAGCAAAACCACACAAAGATCCAACAAAGAAAGAGAACTTCAACCAATTTCCCTTATGAACATCAATGCAAAAATACTCAATAAAATTCTTGCCAACCGAATCCAAGAACACATCCAAACTATCATTCACCATGATCAAGTAGGCTTCATCCCAGGGATGCAGGGATGGTTCAATATACAGAAATCCATCAATGCAATCCACTACATAAACAAACTCAAAGAAAAAAACCACATGGTCATTTCATTAGATGCTGAAAAAGCATTTGACAAAATTCAGCATCCTTTCATGCAAAAAGTCTTGGAAAGAACAGGAATTCAAGGCCCATGCCTAAACATAGTAAAAGCAATATACAGCAAACCGGTAGCCAGCATCAAACTAAATGGAGAGAAACTTGAAGCAATCCCACTAAAATCAGGGACTAGACAAAGCTGCCCCCTCTCTATATCTTTTCAATGTAGTACTTGAGGTACTAGCTAGAGCAATTAGACAACATAAGGAGGTCAAAGGGATACAAATTGGAAAGGAAGAAGTCAAACTATCACTATTTGCAGATGATATTATAGTCTACTTAAGTGACCCAAAAAACTCCACCAGAGAACTCCTACAGCTGATAAACAACTTCAGCAAAGTGGCTGGATATAAAATCAACTCAAGCAAATCAGTTGCCTTCCTATACTCAAAAGATAATCAGACTGAGAAAGAAATTAGGGAAATGACACCCTTCACAATAGCCACAAACAATATAAAGTATCTTGGTGTGACTCTAACCAAACAAGTGAAAGATCCATATGACAAGAATTTCAGGTCTCTGAAGAAGGAAATCGAAGAAGACCTCAGAAAATGGAAAAATCTTCCATGCTTGTGGATTGGCAAGATCAATATAGTTAAAATGGCCATCTTGCCAAAAGCAATATACAAATTCAGTGCAATCCCCATCAAAATCCCAACTCAGTTCTTCATAGAGATAGAAAGAGCAATTCTCAAATTCATCTGGAATAACAAAAAACCCAGGATAGCTAAAACTATTCTCAACAGTAAAAGAACTTCTGGGGGAATCAGTATCCCAGACCTCAAGCAATACTACAGAGCAATAGTGCTAAAAACTGCATGGTATTGGTGCAGTGACCGGCAGGCAGATCAATGGAATAGGATAGAAGACCCAGAAATGAACCCACACACCTATGGTCACTTGATCTTCGACAAAGGAGCTAAAATCAAGTGGATAAAAGATAGCCTTTTCAACAAATGGTGCTGGTTCAACTGGAGGTCAGCATGCAGAAGAATGCGAATTGATCCATTCTTATGTCCTTGTATTAAGCTCAACTCCAAGTGGATCAAGGACCTCCATATAAAACCAGACACTCTGAAGCTAATAGAAAAGAAACTGGGGAAGACCCTTGAGGACATGGGCACAGGGGATAACTTCCTGAACAGAACACCAATAGCTTATGCTCTAAGATCAAGAATTGACAAATGGGACCTCATAAAATTACAAAGTTTCTGTAAGGCAAAGGACACTGTCAAAAGGACAAATTGACAACCAACAAACTGGGAAAAGATCTTCACCAACCCTACATCTGACAGAGGGCTAATATCCAATATATATAAAGAACTCAAGAAGTTAGACCCCAGAAAATCAAATAACCCTATTAAAAATGGGGTACAGAGCAAAACAAAGAATTTTCACATGAAGCACTTCAGATGGTTGAAAAGCACCTTAAGAAATGTTCAACATCATTAGTCATTAAGGAAATACAAATCAAAACAACCCTGAAATTTCACCTCACCCCAGTCAGAATGGCTCAGATTAAAAACTCAGGAGACAGCAGGTGTTGGCGAGGATGTGGAGAAAGAGGAACACTCCTCCACTGCTAGTGGGCTTGCAAGCTGGTACAACCACTCTGGAAATCAGTCTGGTGGTTCCTCAGAAAAATGGGCATGACACTTCCAGAGGACCCTGATATACCTACCACTCCTGGGCATATACCCAGAGGATTCCCCAGCATGCAATAAGGACACATGTTCCACTATGTTCATAGCAGCCCTATTTATAATAGCCAGAAGCTGGAAAGAACCCAGATGTCCCTCAATGGAGGAATGGATACAAAAAACGTGGTATATATATACAATGGAGTACTATTCAGCCATTAGAAACAATGAATTCATGAAATTCTTGGACAAATGGATGGAGCTGGAGAACATCATCCTAAGTGAGGTAACCTATTCTCAAAAGAACACTCATGGTATGCACTCACTGATAAGCAGATATTAGCCTAGAAGCTTGGAATACCTAAGACACAATCCACATATCAAATGATGTCCAAGAAGAAGGAAGGAATGGCCCCTGGTTCTGGAAAGGTTCAGTGCAGCAGTGCAGGGGAATACCAGGACAGGGAAGTGGGAAGGGGTGGATGGGGGAACAGGGGGAGGGAAGAGGGCTTATGGGACTTTCAGGGAGGGGGGATCCAGGAAATGGGAAATCATTTGAAATGTAAATAAAGAATATATCAAATAAAAAAATAAATAAAAAGAAAAACTAGGACCATAAAGATGGCCCAGTGGGTAACGAGCTGGCTGCTGAGCCTTTTGTAGTGGAAGGAGAGAATGCCTGAGTGTAATCTATAAATATAAAGGCATGTGTGCTCGTGTGTACACCTACACACACACATGCACACACCTATATGCACATATTTACACAAATTTATACACATAAACACACTAAACAAACAAATGTAAATTAAAGAAAGAAAAGAGTGCTGATTGGATAGAAAGCAGAAGTGAGCTAACGGTTCTACATGTTACACTGAGGATCACTGAAAGAATAAATACATGCCATGGATGAGCAGGCCACTGTATGACACTGGCACAACATGTCAACAGGTGTCTTATTAAGAAAATTCACGTGGGAAATGAAGAGTAAGAGTCACCACAATGCACTGGGTTTTAAACCTTGTGTGCTATTGTATTAAAAATAAATTCAAATGTGCACACAACCACACACATGTACACATACATGGGTCAATGCTATTTAATGGAATATTGTCTAATACAGAATTATTGTTATTGATAAGTATACACATTTATTTTTTTATAAAATGTTTCCACATTATTATGAATGCATATAAATTACATATTATATATGAACACACATATATTACACATGGGATAGTTTTTGATTTTTGAATACCTGTCAAAACTAAGAACCATGGTTACAACATTTTTTTTTTTTGGTATTTTTTTGTATTTGGTTTTTTCGAGACAGGGTTTCTCTGTGTAGCTCCGGCTGTCCTGGAACTCACTCTGTAGACCAGGCTGGCCTCCAGAAATCTGCCTGCCTCTGCCTCCCAGAGTGCTGGGATTACAGACGTGTGCCGCCACCACCCAGCTACAACATTTTCAACAAAGAGAATTTTATACTGTTGTGAGGTAGAGCCACAAAAGAAGGAAAGGAAGATTTTCAGAGTCCCAGAGGCTGAAGCACATATATGAGGGCTCATGGGCCAATGATAGGCTTTACTGATGAGCACACAGATCACCATGGAGATCACCACCCAGGCAACACACACCAGCAAGTGCACACAGACTAAGGCAAATACTACATGAAGAAACTCACCTGTGACCTCATGGATGTATATATACAAATTTCACAAAAACCAGAACATAGAAGTGTGTGTAAGGATCACAACACTGCTGACTCCCTGTCTTCTGGATAACTGATGTCTACCACCTTCCTAGGCCACTTTGGATATCCTCATCAGAGTCCTGGGGTGTGAACTTTAAATGCACCTTATGGGCTTCTATATCCTTCAGTTGTAAAAATCTTTCTTGTTAGCATGACTAAGTAGGCTAAAGTTTGCTGACAAAACCTTTCTCTTTTTTCTTTATTGGATGAAATATTCAAATTTGAGTATATAAATGATATCGAATAATATGTCAGTAAAAGGTTATCAGGAAAAATAAAATCAATATTTATAGTCAGATAAAGGATTATAAACCATTTCTTGGTGAAAATACTGAGCAGTCAATACCAGTAAAGATTGTTTTCCAAAACAAATTTTGAAAAGTGTCAGCATTATACCAGATGCAAAAACCAGGAGTCACAATTTTGATGATATTGGTTTGGCAAAATTATCTTTTAAATCAAGCAAAAAGGTAGAAAATACACTCAAAATAGATATAACACATTATAAACATTAGGAATCTTAACATATGAGGAAGTCTTGACACTGTCTTCAAACTATGAACAGCAGAAATGAGAAACAGAATGGAGAGCTTTGAGAGAAACACAGATTTCACAAGTGACCCAAGCTCTGAGAGCAGCTGGGTTTCCATCACATTATAACAGCACAATGAGACATTGTTGGCTTCAACACAGACTGAAAAAGCTTCATGGAAAGAGTAGCCCAACAACCAAATGCATTTCTGAAGGATTTGTAGTCAGTACATAGAAAAAAATTTATTAATGTGCATTTTTACTCAGCTATCCAGCTCTATGAATTGAGGGAAAAATTAGACATGCAAATTAGAGTGGGTACCTATACATGTTAAGGGCTGTTCTTAGGTATAACACCACAGTTCTGCAACAATCCTGCCGTAACGTGGTGTCCACTTGCTCATTTTGAATCTAGATAGACCTTTAGTTATGTTAGTGAATACATGTCTGCAGAAACGATGGAGTTTTCAACTAAGGCCAGTTTCAACTCTGTCTTGCTTGCTGGAGTATATTATTTAGTGACTCAAAAGTGTCATGTAAGACATTCATCTACTCTCTGCTTTGAGTAAGTCAACCCTGCCATAGTGGCTCTGTGGAAAAGAAACTGTCATCTGTCAAGTCTTCTTCCTTAGATCCCAATAGGTAAATTAGGCACCCATCTGTGCCCAAGCTATACCCTCAAGTTCTGGCTGAGCTTAGAGACCCATGGAACACATCCCTTTGTGTGAATTCCTAGGTAGTGAGACACCCACCATTTGACAAGCTTTCTCCAGGAAAGCAAGCTTGCTAAAGCAGTGGGCTGCCACACCTCTATTACCTGGGACAATGCTTCGCCTACAAGGACATGACTCAGGTGATGATATGACTATGTAGTTGATTTCTTGCCTTTACAACACTTGTGAATTACTGGTGTTCAGGGGATCACTTATTATTTATTAACTTTTCTTGGAACATATTCCTTTGTTTCCAAACAATACTGAAAATAGTTTGTCAAGAATATAAAATGGAGTTAAAGAACTGTAGCTTAAAAGTGTTACCTGTCATTTTCTGAAATACAAGTCATAAAAGCTACCTCAAAAATGTGTTAGTGTAAGTTCAATATTTAAGTGGCCTCTTGAATACATCTCTAGCACAGCCAACGACTCACCTGCTTGTTCTGCAGAGCTCGTTGGAAAAGTCGCAGAAATGAAGCCAAACTGAACCGGTACATGTTATTAATCTTGGACAAGTCTGAGATAATGAAGTACATCTTGCTGGCACTCTCAGCCAGAGGCAGGTAGGCATCACGCTCCTGTGGATCAGTGCAGAGGAAAGAGTTCACTTGGTACCAGTGCTTTACTGCCATCTACAGACAACTGTACACATGCCTAGCCACAGACTGTAGTTATGCAACAACCAAGATGAAGAATTTCTGTAACTTAAGTAACAGCATATTTATTTATACAAAGTCATTCCTCAGTTTTGCATAAATACATCTTTGCTCACTTGGGGCCCTATGAAAAAATTACATACAAAGTACATGTTCTGGAAGCTAGAAAACACCAGCAGATTTGGGGTCTACTGAAGACTCATTTCTTTGTTCCTGGAGATAAGAATTTTTTTTGAATATTTTATCTATTTACATTTCAAATGTTATCCCCTTTCCCAGTTTCACCTCTGGAACCTGCTCTCCCATCCCCCTTCCCCTGAGATATAGATAGGACGTTTTTGTTATTTACATAATGGAAAATAAGCAAGATCCTTTTGCTCTCTTTCCCAAGACACTGGAATCTTCCTCCTGACTTAGGAGACCCTCACCCTCAGGACCAATGGTCCATGAAGGAGCCACTTCTTAACCCTACCTCATAGGAGGCTAGGTGTCTACATATGAATTTAGGAGTGAGGCTTATTTTTCTAACCCTCACATGGTAGAATCACAACTAGTTGGTAGAACGATCTTGGTCAAAATCAAGAGTATTTGAATCAAGAAGAAAGAAATAGTTAGCAAGTGGGATCAGGTGATTTACGTGATACAGATGTTACACACTGCAGTCTGCAAGTACACTTGGAAGTACTGCAAGGAGAAAAGGGTGTTGGGACAGAGGAAAGGAAAATGACTCTAAGGATTGTCCATTTCAGAATAATAAAGCACCTAGTAGTGCCTAGTGCAGAGATTGCCCGTACCCATCAGTACAGGGGCCACTTTCAGACAGAAGGCACGGGAGAATCACATGGCTACAGGGCTGTGCACAAGGGGTTCCTGCATTCTTAGCATCATGGTACAGTAACTGCAAACAACTCCAGTGGATTCCATCTATAGCCCATCAGAGTTGTATGCATAAGAGAAGGCACAGCACTCACTATGCGGAGAGAAAAACAAGTACAGGCAAGACATCTGTCAGGCTTAGTCTTGCAGTGCCAGGTGGAATTTCTGGATTAGATCTGGTTTTGACTTTCGGTTTTATTCTGGTTTCAACAGAGTTGTCTTCTAATCATACAGAGTAGAAACAGATAAGTGTAAAGTGTGACCAAGAGTAGGAAAATGCTGGAAAGAACAAGTGGAACAGTTGCTGAGGTGAACACATATAACTCAGGAACACCAGGGAGTCAACGTTCAGGCTGCTGCCTGGAAGCCCACAATGGTATTAACTCTGGCTGTGTGAGTTTCCAGCAAAGCTCGGTAATGCTGTGCAGGAGAAAAAATGGCACATATTACACTGATGTGGGCTGGAGCTTTTGAAGTAGGAAGACACACACCTTTGATCCAGATTTTGAGTCAGGAAGATATAAGGCTCTGATACAAATCTTGAGGAGGGAAGGCATGCCTTTACTATGGGCAACACCTTCTGCTGGGAGTCTACATAAGGACAGAGCTCGCCTGCTTGCCCTCCCCTTGGTAGCACTGGAAGCTACTTCTTGTGGATTCCAGCTGAGACACCCAGCCTTGTGAGTTTTAGCAACTACTAGATTCTTGAACTTTTTGTTCACAGCTAGCCATTGCTGGATCACCTGGACTATAGTCAGGAAAAGTCATTCTAATAAATACTCATGTGTGTGTGTGTGTGTGTGTGTGTGTGTGTATGTGTGTGTGTGTGTGTGTGTGTGTGTGTGTGTGTAATATATATGTATATATATTTCATAAAATCTGTGACTCTACAGAACCCTGACTAATACAGACTATAGTCTAGGATCCTGTTTATTGAATAGAGTGCCTGAAAACAAGACTGACCTTCTGACCCTGTCCTCTCCCCACCCCACTCCCCTTCTCCCAGCTTCTCCCCCTCCCCCCCCAATTGTGTGTGTGTCTCTCTCTGTGTCTCTCTCTCATACAGATGTGTAGTTTCAACATATGCTCCTACTATGATATGCTTCCTTGTCATGGCCCCAAAGCCATGAGCTGACCTTATGCTGCAGTGCCTCAAACTGTGAGCCCAAATAAAGCTTTTATTTTAAGTTGATCTCTATCATGTATTTATTCAAGAAGATGACTGCTGACTAATAAAAATAGCAAAGATCTTTGCTGACACTCATTTCAAACTACTCATTTTTGATTTTATCCGAAAGCACATCTCTACATTAAGTACAATGTGGTGTATCATCCCACCAGTGTAGACAGAGGCTGACTTCACTCAGTGTCAGGGGCATCTTAACCGCCTCCCTGTAGCAGGAATCACACCGCAGGCTCTGGTTTTTTTAAATGGCTTTCACTCTCAGCAAAATCATTCCCTTGAAGATCTCATCAAATTCACCCAAATAATTAAGAAAAGCTGACATAGAATCATAACTCAGGACATAATTACCTGATCGAGGGAAATCTGGAGTTTGTACGATTCCTTAAGTGAGTCTTGAATAAGAGCACTGCTGGCTTTTGTCTGATTCAAAGATTCAATCAAGTCCTTATTTTCCAAAATATTGCCTTGAGATGTAGCAAGTGTCTGCAAGAAGAAATTAATAATACATGTTATTAGAAAATTAAGATAACCAATTACAGGAAACCCATATTAACTATTAATGTGGTGATAATATTTTAAAAACAATTACAATATTACTTAGCCTTCCTATATCAAATAACTGCATGTTTTATGTTTATCAACATAACCAAAAGTAAATAGATATATATATACAGTCATAATTTCATACTAATTTTTAGTGCCTTTAGAAATTCCAAGTATAAAAATAATGAAACAATGTAATAAAAAACTAATTAGTTTAAAACAATGTCTTAATTGTAATTATAATTATAAATTTTAGACCTTTATTCTGATAAAGAAATCTGTGTTTTCTCTTGGAATTTTGACATTAACATATTAGTAAAACTTTGGAAAAATCACAAGAATTTTGCAGACAGACCATATGTGCTACAATTCTTGTAGCATGTATTTGATAAAGAAGACAGTAAAGTGAAAAGCATTATGAAAGCTCGTCACCTCTAAGAGAGACTCCTCAAGCCTCGCCAGCTGTATTTTCTTATCTTCTTCCTGCTGTAATAGCTTTGTTTTCTGTTCTTCTAGATCCGGTTTTTCATGCTGAATGGTTAAAGCTAAAAGCTTAAAAAAGAAAATCAAGAAACATAATTCCAGCAATGATCTTTTAAAACAGCATAATTCTTCTCCTGACCAGGCCTTGGAAATGAGTAAGTACCAAAAAATAAATGTGACATCATTTGATCCTTTCTAATTAAGTACAAGACACTTCCATGTCTGTTCTAATAAGAAACAGAAAATTGATGTTTAAAACAATCATTAACAATGTTAAATATGTAAAAATCACAGCATTTACTAAGTATGAAAAATTTCACACTTTATAACATTTAATAGTTAGATTAAAATACAAAAGCTATGAAAATGTATTAGCTACTGATATAAATATTTACTTAAGACATAGGGAATATTACAATATTATATTATCAGAGTCCATGAGCTAGTTCAGCAAGTAAAGGAACCTAAACCACATCTAATGAGCAGGTTTGACCCTCAGAATTTATATAGTGAGAGGAGAAATTGTAAGGATCCATGAGTTGCGAAAGAATAACACCATGGACTCAAATTCTATGCGAAAGCAGAGTATTTATTCTGCAGAAATTCAGCATGCAGGAGTCTAGCATTCACCAAAATAGAGTCCTGCAGGTAAGCTTGCAGGCTCAATTCAAAGCCAACCAGGGGAATTCCAGGGAAGAGTAGGTGACCTTCATCCTAATTGGTTGGCTCTATCTGTAGGAGTACAGGTGTCCTAAGAACTGGCTAGGGCTCTGGGGACTTTCCAGAACCATTACTGACTCACTCTTCTTGGCTTGGGCCATAAAGCAGAGCAGCTTGTTATGATTGGCTGCCTGTGGACTGCTGTTTTTCCTGGACTGCTCTGTTCAGCTCTGGGAAACAGAAACTGAGGCCTAGTCTTCTGACCTGGCATTCTGTACTGTGTGTGTGTGTGTGTGTGTGTGTGTGTGTGTGTGTGTGTGTGTGTATGTGTGTGTATGTGCACACACATGCGCACACATGTGCAAACACACACACACACATATATACACATACACAAACATACTTCAAAAATTAAATATTATATCATCTACATAACACTGAAATAACATTTCCCATTCACTAAAATGGTTTGTTGCAAAAAGCCACACTAATATCTAATACTAAGTCAAACAGGACAACCAGGCCAGAATCGTCTCTGTCAGGACTTGTCCTAGGAAGTCCTGCACTGCTCCTCCACCAAACAAGGTGAGCTTTCAAATAATTAAAAAAAAAAAAAAATCTTATCCATTAATTCTAAGTAACTTCAAATACTGATATTTAAGAATTGTAATGCAAAGTATGTAATCCATAAACAATACTCAGGAAGGCTTATGGTATGAGAAAACAATATTTTGAAGTAGCAACTTTTAAACAGCAATAAAGAAAAATTAATAGATGTACATGCTATAATGGAGATCAAAAGAGGAAGATGAATACCACTAAATAAGTTAAATAAAAACAATGGAAATCAAAAATCAATACATATTTCTTTCTCGAGAAAAAGCTAAGAATATATTAATAAACATTTGTAGACTTTAAAAAATCATTTGTAAACTCAAACATTAATTCTAAACTGTAATGAATCAGGTAGAGAAAAATGGATTCAAAGACACATAGCTTTCAGTGGTTGATTCTGGTTGACATGAATTCGAAAGTGAGCAAAAAAAAAGCATTTGGGAGGATTCAAAGGGAGAAAAGGAAGAGGGAAATTTTAATTATAATCTCAAAAACTAACTAAAAAAGCCCTTTTTAAAAATAAATAAATAAATAAATAAATAAATAAATAAATACTGGCTCAAGAGTCAAAACCTCTTGCTTACAGCAAATAACTGCATTTTTCAGCATTCTTAATTAGAATTTTAAATCTCATCTTATCTCTATGAACTACCTATCATGCAACTTTTATAAAGTGTAATAGACTATAAAATAAGTTATCGGAGGAACCAGCAATATGTACAAAAAGTAAAAATATAATAAAGGAAAACATAAACCTGACTGCTTCACTTCAAGATATTTTTCAAATCCTAATTTTCAAGTCCTGTTTTCAAAGTCCTAATGAGCTGAACAAATCCACTCAAAGCAAACCTGGCTCTGCAAGTTTCAGCTGGTCTGTCCTGCCCACACACCTGTCCTCGCAGTCCACTTCTTGTCGTGGTAAAGTTCACCTCAGTCACGATGGATGCGGCATCCGGTGGGATAAAGGGATTTGGATTTCTTGTTGACAAGAAAAGGCGGAAATCTTCATTGTAGTCAATGATCTTGTCACCTATTTGTACCACATACCGAGGTCCTGTCAATGACACACACAGTTGGTCAGCCTGAATCTTCTATATCTTTCAACAGTATTCAAACAGTATTGAAAAGCTGTTTTTAAGCATTCCTACATACAAAAAACTGCATGGCAGCTTTCAAAGACAATCAAGACAGATACACTAACATTCAAAAGCCACATTTTACTGAAAGCAAATTTTGTGTTTAAATACTTTAACCGTACAGATACAAAACAAGTCATTTCTCCTTTGGGACTTGCACTATCCCCTAGAGTCCCAGAGAGCATCAAACGATTAGCCTCTGCAGGTTCTGATGCAAATAACACAGGCTTTTAACACAGTGAGGAAGACTTCAAAACTGGACTATTCAGAAAATTCCTAAATGCTCAATTAGAACTTGATCCTGGAATATATAAGTAAGAATGAGATACCTACTTATAATGGGCATTAACTGTTCATATTCCAATTTTTTCTGAAATAGTTGTTTATAGATGTCAAAAGGAGACACTCTTGATGAGGTGTTATTCCCAATTTCAAACTTATTTAGTTAATGTGAGCAGCAAATTGGGGAATGAATGTGTTTGAAATATACTGAATGCATCTATGAAACTGTTGAAAAATAACTAAAAATATTTTTAAAAGAAAAGATAATAAAATGAATAACATATAACTTTTTTAAAAGGTATTTATTATGTTAGTACTTTAGATATAATAAAGTGAAAATCAAGGAATATACAAATTTGAGTGATTACTTACATATAATAAAATAAAAATCAAGAAATATATAAATCTAAATAGTTATTGAAAATCAAGGAATATACAAATTTGAGTAATTACTTAGATATAATAAAATAAAAATCAAGAAATACACAAATCTGAATAGTTATAAAGATATCCATTATCCACAAAATAAAATGATGACATGAAGACCTGTGGGAAAATATTTGCAAACCATTTTAAAGACAGCATCCAACATTTACAAAGAATCCTTTGAAAATGAATAGCAGAAAAGCAAATAATCCAATTAAAAACTGAATAGGACAAGAATAACATTTCTCTATGGAAAACACTAAAATTGCCAACAAAAAATGAAATATGTTCAACATTATTAGGTAAATGCAAATGGAAACTACTATATCACCTCACATCTACTTGGATGATAATTATCAAAAAATATAATCAGTGGTTTAGTCTACTGGTGACTTAAAACTGTAAGTAGACTACCTCAGGGTGGTCTACTTATCACTAGAAAGTGAGACCATGGTAAAGGAGGCGGGTCACATGACTGTGCCACCATGGAATGTATCTGATCCGAACTACTATTTTCTGCTTCCTGCCCACCAAACAGTACTGAACAACTCTGCTCCAGCATTCCCCACAACCTCTCTTCCCAGATACGAAGTTCTCCATAGGCCCAGGAAAAACACTGCCAACCAAATAGACTGAGCCTCTAAGATCAGGAATCAAAAGAAATCTTGCATTCCTTAAGCTGATTTTCGCAGGCATGTGTCATAGTAATGGGAACACGGACTAATGCAACTAGTCCATAAAGCTATAGCATAGCACGTAGCATTGGAATGTCAAACTTGAGAGACTTCTAGATTTATAGAATACTTCATAATGAGAAAGAAATATTCAAAATACAGGGGAAAAAAAAACCAAACCAAAAGAAAAGACCAAATGGAAAAGAAACTAATTCAAAACTGACTGTACTGGCTGGTTTTGTGTCAACTGAACACATGCTGGAGTTATCACAGAGAAAGGAACCTCCCTTGAGGAAATGCCTCTATGAGATCCAGCTGGAAGGCATTTTCTCAATTAGTGATCAAGGGGGAGGATCCATTGTGGGCGGGGCCCTCCCTGGTCTGGTGGTCTTGGTTTCTATAAGAGAGCAGGCTGAGCCAAACATGGAGGAAGTCTGATGTTGGACAAACGAGGACTGAAGTAGAGACAGTGTGTGGCGACTTGGCTATTCTGGGACAAATTCTGTGAACCAGGCTAGCCTTGAACTCAGAGATCTGCCTGCCTCTGCCTCCTGAGTGCTGGAATTAAAAGTGTGAGCCAGGAGTTATTGGGACCAGCAGGACTCAAGCACAACAGGAACTCTGCCTGACCAGTGGCACAGGTTCTTTCCAGTCTGTCTGGGCCAGTGCCCTGAGCAGACCTTGGGCTCAAACTTCACAGTCAGCCCCACAACACCCAGAGGAAGCTCCACTCCCAGGCGCTCTCACATGCCCAGGATCCCAGGATCCCAGGGTCCCAGGAGTTTGGTCACACCAGGATCTCAGGGTCCAAGAGGCATCTTGACTCCCAAGACCTAAAA
The DNA here is from genome assembly GCF_947179515.1 of Apodemus sylvaticus. NCBI lineage: Eukaryota > Metazoa > Chordata > Mammalia > Rodentia > Muridae > Apodemus > Apodemus sylvaticus. Next base: position 128,585,629 of record NC_067478.1, on the reverse strand, counting down.
CATACCCAGAATCTCAGGATCACAGAGCCAGCTTGACTCTGAGGAGTTCTGACACAACCAGGATCACAGGAAGGACAGGCTCCAGGCAAGGGCAGGTAGCACTAGAGATAACCAGATGGAGGGAGGCAAGCGTAGTTACTTGGCATCATCAGAACCCAATTCTTCCACCATAGCAAGTACTGGATACACCATCAGACCAGAAAAGTAAGATTCGGATTTAAAAATCACCTCTCATGATGATGATAGAGGACTTTAAGAAGGACATAAATAATAACTTCCTTAAATACAAAAGAACACAAGTAAACAGCTAGATGCCCTTAAAGAGGAAACATAAAAACTCCTTAAAGATTTATAGGAAAACATAATCAAACACACAAAGGAAATGAACAAAACCATGCAGGATCTAAAAATGGATATAGAAACAATAAAGAAATCACAAGGTGAGACAACCCTGGAGCTAGAAAACCTAGGAAACTGATCAAGAATCATAGATGCAAGCATCTCTACAGAATACAAGAGATAGAAGAGAGAATCTCAGGTGCAAAAGATACCATAGAATACATTGACATAACAGTCAAAGAAAACACAAAAATCAAATAGCTCCTAAACTAAAAAATCCAGGAAATCAAGGACACAATGAGAAGACCAAACCTAAGGATAATAGGTATAGAAGCGAGCAAAGATTCCCAACTTAAAGGGCCAGTAAATATCTTCAACAAAATTATAGAAGAAAACTTCCCTAACCTAAAGAAAGAGATGCCCATGAACATACAAGAAACCTATAGAACTCCAAATCAACTGGACCAGAACAGAAATTCCTCCCATCACATAATAATCAAAACACCAAATGCACTAAACAAAGAAAGAATATTAAAAGCAGTAAGGGAAAAAGGTCAAGTAACATATGAAGGCAGACCTATCAGAATTACACCAGACTTCTCACCAAAAACTATAAAAGCCAGAAGATCCTGGGCAGATGTCATACCCTAAGAGAACACAAATACCCAGGCTATGATACACAGCAAAACTCTCAATTACCATTGATGTAGAAACCAGGATATTCCATGACAAAACCAAATGTACACAATATCTTTCCACAAATCCAGCCCTACAAAGGATAACAGATGGAAAACACCCATACAAGGAGGGAAACTACACCCTAGAAAAACCAAGAAAGTAATCTTTCAACAAGTCCACACAAACCTAATTCTACCTCTAACAACAAAAATAACAGGAACAATCACTTTTCCTTAATATCTCTTAATATGAAAATTAATATTATCAACATATCCTAATTGATTGAAATTCAAAAATACGAGGGATTGGAAATTTGTTGGCTTTCACCCAGTGGTCTCTCTAATTTGGTAATTGGAGAAATACGTCCAATATTTCACAATCCATATACACTTTCTGCTTGTTTGCATATTACCACGGTGGCCCAGTGAAGTCTGTGGAACAAAATTTTACAGACTGAGAGGAGAAATGTCTCATGGGAATTCGCAGAACACCCTGTACAGTAGCAGATGATCTCACTTGGCAATTTACTATACTTCTGAAACTCTCCTCCTTCTTAGTAGCCGGGACCAAGATGAACCAAGCTGTTTTAGGTGGCCCTTAGTTCTCAAGTAGCAGCTCGCCCTGGACTTCCTCCTTCTCTCTTCATGGGAATTCCTAAGGCCTGGCCTTTGAAGGTGACTCACTGACCACCAAACTCCTTTTTAAGAATTGCAACACTTTGCCTCATAGTCATTTGCATAATTACAACCTTCCAACCACATGCAGGTTTATATGGCTGTACTTATGTGGATGAGGGTGGCTCTGGCACTCTGGTATGGAAAGCATTGATTAAGTCAGGAAGTGTTTCTTTACAAGGTAGAAGGCTAAATGTTAGATAAGGATTTCTCACAAGAACTTGCTAAGACCCAGGGGGTATAAGAAACTTGAAACTCTGAAGGTTTACTGTAAACTATGAGTGACTTTGTATTCTAATTAGGAAATTTGATAGCATCTGTAAATTGATCCTCTGTATCTTTTACATGAGAAACAATGTACCTGATTGATTTTGCATTTCTTTGTACCAAATGGTTATAATTGTGCCTGCTTTACTAGATACATCTTTTGAAATGTTAATACCAACTCTTCCTGCATAAAAATCCTTGCTTTAGAGCTCCTAAATACATTCAGATTCAAACAGCCTCTGTGGTTGTGTCTGTCACTCTCTGGCCCTGTTTCCTCTCCTGATATCCAGAATTCCCCCCGGCTGGGACCGTCCATGACAGCATATGAAAGTGTCTTGCTGTGCACCACATAATGGTCTTGAAATCATGCTTCTCCTATCTCAGCCTCTCTATTAGTAGGATTGTTTATTTGATGTTTTTACACTATACTATGGTTTTCAGAAGAGCTTACATATTTCAAAATTATTTGTACAGCCAAAAGAAATGTAGACATTTAATTTGGGAGATGGCTTGTAAGAAAACAACAAAGAGTGAGACTAATTGTTTTGCTTGATATTTATAATTACTGTATCAATTTTGAAGAAGATGACCTTATAAGTAACTCTTTCTGAGATGAATACTTTTCAACATCATCACAGCCAATGAATCAGAATCTTACCCTCACCTAATGTCTGTGCCACCCTCCAAGCAGAACCATTGTTGAATGACTTCATGGATAGACCATCTTAATGCACACACCATTTCTTAAATGAAAGTAACCTGTTCCCTGTGGGCTGAGAATGATGATATCACTCAAGTCAAATAGCTTTGACCACAGCAGGAAATCTGTGTCCAAATAACTGTGCCTACGATTCACTCTTTGGCATAGCAGAAATGTCAACTCTCTAGCTTAGCTATTAAGGAGGTAAAATCCTTTGGTGATGTGAGGGACACTGAAGTACAGCCTTACTACAATGAACTCCAATGTCTAAAATTTGTTCTTATTTTGGGTTTGTACCACAGTAATAGCCAAGATTTTAAGCTCTACTAAGAGCAAAGCAAGCAAACAAACAAAAAGACTTTTTATGTTCATTTAATAGCATGTCCATCATTTTTATGATTGGCATAAAAATATATATTGTATTGAGCATAATAAAAAATAAAAAATAAATTAAAAAAGAAAAGAAAAGAAAGAAAGCTGAGCAAGCCGGGGGGAGCAAGCCTGTAAGAAACATCTCTCCATGGCCTCTGCATCAGCTCCTGCTTCCTAACTTGCTTGAGTTCCAGTCCTGACTTCCTTTTGTGATGAACAGCAATGCAGAAGTGTAAGCTGAATAAACCCTTTCCTCCCCAACTTGCTTCTTGGTCATGATGTTTGTGCAGGACTAGAAACCCTGACTGAGACACCATGTTAGAATGCCCAACAGCCACATAAGAAGACAGGCATGGTAGCATGCTCCTACAATCCTAACACCAGGAAGCAGAGACAAGCAGGGCCCTAAATCTGCATGGCCAGCCTTTTTAGCAGTGTTCATGAACTCCAGGTTCAGTGAGAGATCAAAAAAGAAAATGGAGAGATTAATAAAGATTAAATAAAGATTAATAATTAATCTGATCTTCACTTCTGGTCTCCACATGTACCTTTATATACACATAAAAACATATTGCATGTGTTCATTCTCTCTCTCTCTCTCTCTCTCTCTCTCTCTCTCTCTCTCTCTCTCACCACCACCACCAACAACAACAACCAAAAAAGAAGATCTAAAGAAAAAAAAAGGAAAGGAAAGAAAAGAAACTCTGGCTTAGTGCCTGTGCACAGACATCTTCACAAAGGCCTACCTGCAAAAGTAGTATCAAAGCAGCATATGGGACTGTGAGCTTCAGAATATTCTCAGGGTTCCCAGGTTCAAGGGTAAGAGTAGCTAATGTTCAAACTGTTTGCACATGTAACCAGCGTGCTAAGCACCTGCTTCTTTTTAACTATGAACAGAAAGTGCATGCTTACCCAGTAACTGAGTGAAAACTAATGAGTCTCTCATGAGCTTTTCTGAGGACAACAATTACATATGCTGGCACAACATCAAGAACAACAGATGATCGCAGTGTGTGCTCTGATACCTTTCTCTGTCCCCCAAGCCCTTTACCTTATGCCCAAGGCAATTCAGTATGACTTCCAGCTCCACCAGAAGAGACTCTTACAAACTGGTGTCTGGTTTCTCTCTTTGCAAGTTTTAAAAGCGGGTAAACTCAAGACACTCAAACATTTACCTTGAGCAACCAGATCTCGTCTCAGCAGCGGATAAAGAACAGGCTCTACCCCATCCATCTCTTGTATGATGAGGGTTTTCCCAAAACGTACTGCCAATTCAAGCGCTGTAATAAAGTTACTGTCCTGTGGTAATAAAGAAAAGCACATACCAGCTCTTTATCTCAATGCTTATGAAGGTCCTTATCAAAATGAATAAAGAAACTAACAAATTAGTTAAAGTTTTAAAAGTCTATTACCTATAGTATTAATTGAAATTATTCATGGTATTTTTCGGTTATCAAATATTTAGTAATAAGTTGTTTTACTTGAATATTTTAAAGCCTTCAAATAATAATTTTTAAATAAATTTTAAGTAGACACATAAGAAAAATATTGCTTTAAAAATATTGTGACAAAAAAAATCTAAATAACACAAGCTCTTCTTCCATTCCTACAAAACCCTTAAGTGTTCAGTCCAGTGTAAATTATTAAAAAAAAATGTGGAAAATTTTTCTTTATGTTTTTCTTTAAGTTAAGATTAGCTTTTCTGAATTATTTTAAACAAGAGAAATAAAATGCTGGTTCGGTATTAAAATTTTCCAGAAAATGTTTAGTTTTATAATTGGAGAATATGAATATAAATTTTTTACTCTTTTATGAAAAACAAAGCAAATATAATTAAAATTATAAAATTAATAGTTCAGCACAGAAATGCTGTTACTTCACAGTCTGGTGGGTCCAATCTACCACATTTCTCAGTGTTTATGTTAGACCCTGAGTTCTTTCCTGACAAGCCATCTTTCCTGTCACTTGAATGAGCATTAAAACTCCAGGGTATTTCTCCATCTTAAGTGATCAAAGAGCAAATTAACACATTTCAGGGCTAAGGACCACTCATTGTTCCAAAAACCAAACCTATCTAGAACGGTCCCCATGAAGCTCAGCAGAGGCGCCCTCCACTGTGGGAATCCATGGCTTATATCTGAGGCACTCCTCTTTTATCTCATCTCCTTGGGAAGACAGACAGTAAAGCCCTTTTCCCCCTGAAGTGGCAACAGTGCTTTGAGTTTAGTTACATGAAGGTAAAGCATCGTTCAATAGTAATTTCTGTTAATTTTTATACTTTTCAGTGTGCTCATGAGCTATGATTAGCCTCTAAATTTGTGCAGTATCTTCATAAATCTGAGAGTTCTTGCTGTCCCTCATCAGCTTTGTAGAAAGCATTTTTCTACAATATTCTTATCCTACACACCTGAAAACAGTCCTGTACCAACTGAACAGCAAGTCTTCATGTCCCCCATACTACAAATGTTTCCAGCCAAGTTTCTACTCTACTTAGGAATTGCTACAAAGATAAAAATCCAAACCTCTATCTGCAATAGGAAATGAAAAAGAAAACAGAAGGAGCTATAAGATCCGTGCAGAGTTCTGTACGTCTGCCATAGAAGGGACAGTGTGACACCTTCCTGTCCCTGGAGCAGGGCCATCAATGTGTAGACCTCCACAAGTGTTGACAGTTGCTAGATGTAAGGCTTGTTTGTATAACAGTGTATATATTTGCTTCATGTTTGTCCTTCAGGGTGGTTCTCCCTGTCAAAATTCTTGGAGAATGTTCTCCCTGCCAAGGTTAATGATTCCACCAGTCCAAGAGGTAAGGGTGTGTCTATGTTCCTCAGCAAAATGGTAAACCTTCATGACAGCCCTTAAGGCTGTGGGAAAGAACTCTGAAAACACGAATTTCAACACATGTTTATATATATATATATATATATATATATATATATATATATATATATATACATACACACACACACACACACACACACACACACACCTTACATTACCTGGGGTAATGAGTGAATCAGTGTATAAATAAAAGACTGGGCTTTGGTCTGCAAGAAATGTCTAGATCTGTCTACGGAGTCATCTCAAGCAGAATACATGGCTGTTAGCTTGTATCCAACATTGACTTTGAGTCATTCTTTTTTTTTTTTTTTTTTTTTTTTTTTTGATTTGGTTTTTTTTTTTTTCGAGACAGGGTTTCTCTGTGTAGCCCTGGCTGTCCTGGAACTCACTCTGTAGACCAGGCTGGCCTCGAACTCAGAAATCCGCCTGCCTCTGCCTCCCAGAGTGCTGGGATTACAGGCGTGCGCCACCACCGCCCGGCATTTTTTTTTTAAGATATTTTCTTTAATTACATTTCACATGTTATCACCCTTCCTGGTTTCCCCTCCGAAACCCCCACCCCCTTGCCATCCCGTCTTTTACTGCTTCCAAATAACCTTCTTCTCCAAGCAGAGGCTGGATCTTGGCAGATCAGGCAACTTTTTTATTGTCCAAACTAAGCTTAAGTCTGCAATTCCATATGGCATAATGTAGGCCTCTGCTTCCTTAAACTTCTATATGAAAAGCTGTAACTACTCATTATTAAAACTCCCAGGACTCCAATGAGTCACTAGCACCAAAAATGTGTTTGCCCCTGTGCTAGAAATGACAGACCTGAATTCAGGAGAATTACTCTTTTTCCTGGATCCCCACAACCAACTCTGCAGGTAGCTCATTCTTCATGTGTCTTCTTATTATAGATCCCAACCTGTATTCACTGTATTATCCAAAGTCAGGAGCTAAATTATACAGCTGGAGAGATGGCTCAGCGGTTAAGAGCACTGACTGCTCTTCCAAAGGTCCTGAGTTCAAATCCCAACAACCATATGGTGGCTCACAACCATCTATAAGGAGATTTGACTCCCTCTTCTGGAGTGTCTGAAGACAGCTACAGTGTACTTACATATAATAAATAAATAAATCTTTTTTTTTAAAAAAAGGAACTAAATTATAGGGAGTGCATACCTGTTGGTTAATAACTTCCAAATGTGAGTCCTTCAGATGTGTCTTTAACCACTCTGTTGCCTGAGAAGATGGATCTATCAGAAATGGGCACACTCGACTCTAGTGGGGAAAAAAATTCTTTTAAGAGGATGGTAGTTTTTAATTTAAATACAAAATAACTTCTAAAAATTATAGATCAATTACAAAATAAGATTTTCTGAGACTTTATAGATGCAACTCATAAAACACAAGATGGAAGAAAAGGTGCAGCTTGTCTCTGCATCAAATGGCAGGTAGATAGATTACTAGAACAAGTAGTAAATAATTAAATCCAACTGCAATAAAGTGAACATGCTGTGCAAATTTCCTTAAAGGAAAACTACGTAAGTTGCCCATCAGGATCAAAAGAAGTAGGAACTCACTTATATAGTATGTCTCACACTGTTAACTCTAAATCAGTGATGCTGCCTTTCAATAGTGCTAACTGAGCAAATAAAAAGAGGCGACACATAAACATAAAATACGTATCAGACATAAGGTAGTTCTTAATCATCATTATCTAGTAATTCTTTGAAGAATAAACCAATGTTTCTTATGTACCACCACCACTACAACAACACAATTCCAGACATAGGGAGCACACAGAAGACTGGAAGCAATGCTGAGACTGGACTGTATCCAGCAAGGACACAGCAGTAACTTCAGCAGCATACAGGGGAAGGGCATCACAACACAGTTCAGCATGTAGAGACACGACACAGATGCTGGACCTCAGAACAACTGCTCTAGGGTTCTCAGGCTCTCTACAGACAAGGAACGCTGCACTTTCTCATCAGGAATCTGTATGTAGAAGTTTCTCTTACTGTGCCATTTTATAGATGCACAACTCCTGGCAAAATGAGGTGGCTAGTAAATAGCCTCTCAGTGTTACTGTGGGTTTAGATCTGGTTTTATGCTAACATTCAGTAATAAAAAACCTCACAGTTCCATTAATTCTTTTATGCCTTCAAAATCATTACTTTTAAAATTGAAAAAGTTCTTACCCACGACTTCAAACCAATAATCTGATGCAGTCAGGGGGGAAAAAAAGATGTGAGAATATTTTTAAACCTCTCATTTAAGCAAAATATGTGCTGTAACAAATTTAAAGGTTGGTTTCCACTGTACTTATACTTCTTTATAGAACTTTAGCAAAATTTCTAAGGTACATTTTATCTGTGTTCCATGATAAAATGTAGCTAAAATTTACACTTAACATATTATAGCTGATTACAAATGATAAGCTACCATTCAAAAATTTATTCACCTACCATGCTAAGTAACAACCACAGGAAAACAGACAAGGGGCCCAGAAATGAGGAGGGTTTATTACCTTACCTTCAGTGACTTCATATCCAATTAAGAAGCAAGAATGAAAACTACATGATCAGGAAGCACATAAGATACACAGGACACATACAGAGTTGGGAGTAGGAAAAGCCAAGTCAAATAAGCCAAGATAAGGTAAAGGGGATAATTCAACAATGAAAAAGAAGATAAAAAGGTTGACTATTTGGAAACTTCAGTAGTCTGGCAGATCTGGATTATGAAAGTGTGGGCATGCACTTAACATGACAGAAGTAAGAATTAGTAAAGACTGCCTGATCATGAAGAACTTCATTAGCCATGTCTAAGAATATTGAAAGTTGCAAACTGCAGACAATAGAAAGCCATTGGCATATACTAATGGCAGCTACAGAATGAGCAGATTAACATCACTCAAGAAAAGAAAACATGCAACACAAAGGGGAAAGTGCTGGCTGGCGGGCACGTGAAATCTTCTAGATACAAAATGAAGTCATTAGAAGTGAATCTAAGTAAGCACGATGCTTCTAGGGATACCTGAGAAATACATTTAGTAAGACTAGAGAAAAACTAACTAAAAATTGAGGAAACAGTAACAAGAAGTCACAGATTTGTACCCAGAATTACTAGGCTAAGATTATGGTACCTCCCTCAAGAGTAATAAGCAAAACAGCATGAGGATAGAGAGGACAAGAAAGGGTTTATAAAGGAGAGCTGCCTGGCCTGCCCTGTATGATACACTCAAAGTCTCTGACAGGGTAGGGTTACCTACCACTGCACTGAACTTCTAAACAGGTGGATCATCTGGGTCCTTTTAGAAGATTAATGGATTGGGAAGTAAGTAGTGAAAGGAGGAATACGTTTTGACTGGAAAACAAACTCTGAAATATTTTTGGGAAGTCAGTAAGAGCCAAAGATAAAGAAAGGTAGAGACACGCTATCTGTGATCAAATCCATGTACTCCTTATGACAGAGGGAGCCACCATCTTGACTTAGGCCTATAGATAATACCAGTACGTGTGAAATAGAGTCAGAAAGATCCGAAGTTCAAGGTCAACTTCAAGGCCACATATCAAGTACAGAGCCATCCTGGATAACATGATATGCAAGTAGTCAGTCCTTACATAATTTCACAAACCACACCTAGTGTGTTCATAGAAGATGTTACTAGCATGTACTTCCCAACCACACATGTGACTAGACTACAGCATATTTCAGCCCTATCCTACCTTAGCTTGAGATACAATATTTACTATAATGCAAATTCATTCTCATCTATTTTCCAACAGAATTTTTTTTTGGAAGGAGAGTGCATTAGAAGTGTATATGAGTATCCAAAAAATTTTGACATATTAAAATTAAATTCAAAGGCAACTTTCCATATTGACTATCAAACCCAATTCTGAATACAGCTGTCTTTTCAGTTATTAGCAACCTCTGCCCCCCCAGGGGGGGACATGTTTTCTAAAGGCTTCCCCTCACTATCACCCACTTTTAGGAAATAATTCTTAAACGACCATGGCTTTTGTAGGGGTGGTTTATGGTTTGTTTTGCTTTGGGTTTTTGAGAGATAGACCCACTACTTGTATGTAGCCTTGAACTCTACAATCATCTGCTTTAGTCCCGGTGCCAGGCTAGCAGGAGTAAGCCACTGTGGCAGGCTTTACGTCTGGAAATCAGGGCTGCCTTTGATTACTACAATGGGAAGAAGGAAAGAATGACAAGTGACAAAGACAGGGCAGAGGGCAGCAGAAAACAGTGTAGGCAACATGCTAGTATGCTATCTAAAGAGTAACTGGGACTCCAGATGCTTCTTCCAGTTGTTTAAAAAATAAACAGAAAAACATTAAAATCAACTTAAGTGAAGAAAACCACTCAATTTGTAGTCAACAATCTCTTTTAGGCAGTTCACCAGTATACTGAACTAAAGTATGGACAGTTAAAAGGTCTAATAAGACAAAATTAAAGAAATTAACAGAACCCAAACCAAGATCATATTATTTATATATATATATATATATATATATATATATATGTAAAATATATATTATATATAATATGTATAAATTATATGTATTATATAGAATTTATATAATACACGCACGCACACACGTCTTGGGGATAAGTAGAAAACAAAAGAAAAATGTTCAGGAATAAAGGTTTCAGAAAGAAGAGAAAATAATAGTGTTATAAAGTATAAGCTATTGAGATAAAAAATAAATTCCTATCACTTAGCAGGAAAGTTAGTATGTGATTGGCCTGGGCTTGCAAGAACAGCTCAGCTGGTGAAGACACTGGTGCCCAAGCCTGACCACATGAGAGAAGGGGAGAAAACGCGGGCATGATGCTTACTGATCTCCGTTATACACATGCACACACATATAATAAGCAAATGTACAAATTGTGAAAGTTATAAGTTAATGATAAGAACAAAATTCATTCAAAGCTTACAATTTGTTCATTAAGTCACAAAAGAAAACAAAAGGCATAACTGTGAGAAGGGGACCAGTGGAGAGGTCCCAGGAAGGGCAGAGAGACAGGGAGGCTGAGGTACAGGGAGTCAGGGAGACAGGGAGGCAGGGAGACAGGGAGGCTGAGGTACAAGGGAGGCAGGGAGACAGGGAGGCAGAGGTAGGGGAGGCAGGGAGACAGGGAGGCAGAGGTAGCGGGTAGGCAGGGAGACAGGGAGGCTGAGGTAGGGGAAGGCAGGGAGACAGGGAGGCTGAGGTAGGGGAAGGCAGGGAGACAGGGAGGCTGAGGTAGGGGAAGGCAGGGAGACAGGGAGGCTGAGGTAGGGGAGGCAGGGAGGGGTAGGAGGCTGAGGTAGGGGAGGCAGGGAGGGGCAGGGAGGCTGGTAGGGGAGGCAGGGAGACAGGGAGGCTGAGGTATTGGGGAGGCAGGGAGACAGGGAGGCTGAGGTAGGGGAGGCAGGGAGAGGCAGGGAGGCTAAGCAAACAGAGCGAACAAAACACACTCTGTGTGGACATGAAATGAGCACTCGGCAGCATAAGTTTTAGACTACGGTGTTTGAACCCATGGCTTTGAATGTGCCTTTACATTTGCTGCCAAGAAAGTATTTTCAACTGTAAGAAAACACATGCTACATGAAACAAGTTTCCAAAATATACATGTGCTCATTTCTTGTTTGTAACCTAAAACTTAGTTTCTCATTTTAGAACGTTGTTTGGTAAGTTAAAGAGAAATAAAAAATAGACCATGAGATCAATTAGGGTTCTCTAAAATATAACTATTACTATTAGAAAGTTCAATTTTGAGTGTTCTATCATCAAAAAAGGCCATCTTAGCTTACACTTTTTTATTAAATTAAAACATAAAGTATGTTGTACTGTAGATAATCATCTTTAATTACCAATATATTTGAGATTTAGGAATAGAAACATGCATATTTGCATGCCCTGCAGCCCTTTAAGTGTCACAGCACTGAGACAATCTCATCTGTTACCTGTAAGATCACAAGGGCGTTCTCAATGGAAAGGTCATCAGATGGAAGGCCTTCACTTTTCCAGATCAACTGCTCACTTTCAGTACAAAGAAACCGCCTGAGATCAAATTCTGAAAAGAGAAATGTATCAAGCAGTCACTACAGCAATCAGCATTTGACAGACCGACTAGCACAACAGGCCCATGGCAGGCCTAGCCTGGCCCCCACTCCTACGCACCACAATAGAAACCTGGGGGAAGGACGCACCCAAGAATGTGAAAATGAACAGAACTATTAATTCATTAATTCTGAGAGAATGTTTCACAAAATTCACAAGAAAATTTAGAGCCTCCTATTTCATTTTAGCAGCTTAAATTAATGTAAAAATAATATATTTAGCTACATTCATGTAAAATTAAAAATATTTCAGAAGGAGGTCTGTTTCTAGCATGGATGTAGGAGTAGAAAACTTATAATAATGAAACAATTTATAATAATGAAACAGACTTGGCAAATCTGAAGTACTCATAGTATCCTTGGTGATTAAACATACACAAAATTCAATGTAAAAGCAGTAAAGGAGACAGAAGTGGAAGGGCCACTCTTGGCATAAAGAAATATATCAATACGCACTCTCAAGGCCTGCTGCCTTGGTCCACTCTTCCAGACAGTTCTTCCTGAGGCCTTCTGGAGCAGCAGAGAGATAGGTGATGAAAGCGGCCGCCAGCTGAGCTCTTTTGGGGAGGGTAGCTAGCTCTTCAGCTATCTCCGCAACCTGGAAGCAGACAGTGAGTGTGGGGTGCTCTTTCAGAAGGGAAAGCGGCATCACAGGTGGGAGATGACCAGCCCTGGCTAGAGTTGTTAACACCATAATAACTCAGTCATCAACATTTCAAAATAAAGAGACGCATGACCAAGGCAGCGCTTACCAAGGCAAACACTGACTTGGGCCTGGGTTAGTCTCAGAGGCTTAGTCCAATATCACTGTGGCAGGAAGCATGGCAGTGTGCAGTCAGACATGGGGCTGGAGGAGCCGAGAATTCTATACCTTGACCAAAAAGCAGTCACAAGGAGGGTCTTTTTCCACACTGGTTATAGCCTGAGCACTAGGAGACCTCAAAGCCCAACTACACAGTGACACACTTTCTCCAACAAGGCCACACATCCTAATAGTGCCACTTCCTATGGGCCAAGCATAGTCAAACCACCAAACCAGAAGAACTCAAAGATTTTTAAAGTTTTCAATACAAGATGTCTCCAAAAATAAACACGTTATTTGCATACTCCCTGCAAAACGAAATCTAAAAAATTTAAAAGAAACAAAAAATGTTACCAATGTTGAAATGATGAAACATATATCAAAAAGAAACAAATGGTGAGCAATACTGAATGTTAATGTTACATGGTAAAGGTAACTTCCCTCCTATCCTTGCCCTCCACAGATCCTTGCCCTCAACAACACGGGCGAGCCAAAGGGGAACAGGTTGGATTTTCCTAAAGTGTATACACTTTGCTTAAAGATTACTTCAATAAGTAGTGACCACTTACCTCTAGAAGGTCTGTCAAAGGCCAGCAATAAGCTAATGGCTATTTTGCCTTGTGTCTTTTTATTGTTTAAACAAATACATTAATTACATGTCAGGACTCCTGTGTTTTGAGACTCTTCTCCTAAACAAACCTGGGCATTCCACCTCCTATGCTCTCTGTCCAGCTGACTGATGAGAACCTCTGCGGCCTTGATGGTCTCCTGTGCCTTGCTGACCTCAGCTTCCAGTTTGGCAGCTTCTGAAGTCCTGCTCTGAAATCTAAGAAAACAAGTAATATATGATCAGAAACAAAACAAGTGTATTCACTTATCCTTGAGATATGCTGATCCATACATGTGAGTATGGAATACTATTATTAAGACAGGCAAGAATACAAACATATACAATTATAATTAAGGCCTTTCTAGTAGAGCCCATGGTACAATATAAGCGAAACACAAATTCCTAGGGTCCCTCCCTCATGTGTACCAAAAATCAATACAGTATCTCACTCCGTATGCTCAAAGACCAAACAGAGCGTCTACAGCCACATTCTATACACATTTCTCAAAACACTTCTTAAAGTCCTGACCCTAAGAATTGAGCAACCACTCTTTGTAAGCTTTTTTCTACTCTAGTTGCACAAACCTATCCACTAGCATGTGAACTTTTGACATGATGATAACATACCCTATCTTTGAAATTTTCTTGAGCATCTTTTACCCACTCTCTTCCTCTCACCATACTTCTTGGCCTAATCCTCTCAAACATCTACCTGCAAAACAGAACTATCTGGTTTACTAAATACTGTCTCTCAGTTGGTGTGTATCTGCCAGATTTTAGCAGTCTTTTACATATGTTAAGTGTACGATGTATGCATGTGTGCACTGTTTGCCGTGTGGGTATGTTCATCTGTGCAGGAACATGTAGAGGCCAGAGCTCAATGCTGGGATTTCTTCCATAATCACTTCCCCACAGTCCCATCAGAAAGGAAATTTAACACACAATTTAAAATAGTGCTTTACATTTTTTTCTATAATTAGCAGTTTTTCTCAGCATGAACAGGACCCTGATTTTGAGCCCTAGTAACAACAATAGAAAAAATTGTATAAAGGTATTATTATTATTTATTTTAGCTTTGTTTTTTGTTTTCTTTGATTTATATTTCAGTAACCCAGGATGCCCTGTATCTAGCCATGTAGCCGAGGATAATCTTATACCCTGATCCTCTTTCTCCATGTCCTAAGTACTGGGACCAGAGGCATGAAAGGTCACATAGCTAAGTAAATAGAGCATCTTAACTGCTCTTTCCCAGTCTCGACCTGAGAGAGATGAGAAAAGGGGAAAAGCCACAGTTACAACCTGGATGTGAAACCTTGCAGTGTGCTCAGGCGCACTTCAGTCCAGACCAAACTTACTTTTCCTTGAGTTCTGACACTTTCTGACCAACAGAGTTCAGAAGATCTTCTAGCTTTCTTTTTCTGTCTTCAGTTTTCTTCAAATTCCTAAAGTATAATTCAGCTTTAGATGTCACTGTATGCTAGACATCAACATTAAAGCAGCATTTTAAAAAGTCATATTGCAGTAAATGTGATAGAGCTACTGTAGTTCAGTGTTTTTACACTTCTTCATTGCTATATGAAGCACTACCAAAATAAAAGTGAAGCACTATGCATAGTGCTTCTCAGAATTTATAATTTAAAAGAATAGTGACTGGAGAATTTCTAAATGAAAATGGAAAACATGTTCATCTATATTCTTTAAAAACAATATAACATGATGCCACAGATATGAATACACATGCCCTGCATATATGATAAAGAGAATTTTAAAAGTGTAGCAAAGGAAACTTGGAAACTATGTACTTAGGCCAGAATAAAAACTCCCAGATGCCTGTGAGAAGTAGAATAAACTACACACAATTCTGAACACTCAGAGAAGGTGAACAACATCTGTCTCTGAAAGTAACAAAAAAGAGGGAGACACAAACGTGTCTAAAAGTTAGTAGGATACACTCTACCCCTCCCTTGAAATAACTTTTACATCAGCTTAAAAATAATCACACCTGACTGACAATACACCCAACTCTAGATAGCCTCACTAACAGCATATATACAAACATGATGCTTCGGTTATTTTTTTAATGCTTAATCATTTTTATTGGATATTTTATTTATGTACATTGCAAATGTAATGCCCTTTCCCAATTTCCCCCCAGAATCCCCTTATCGAGTACCCCCTTCTACTTCTATGAGGGTGTGCCCCACCAATCCACCCATTCCTGCTTCCCCACCCTCCCATTCCCCTACACTGGAGCATGGAGCCTTCAGAAGACCAAAGGAGTCTCCTCGCGTTAATGTCCAACAAGGCCATCCTCTGCTACCTATGCAGCCAGAGCCATGGGTCCCTCCATGTGGACTCTGGTTGGTGGTTTAGTCCACGGGAGCTCTGGGTGGTCTGGTTAGTTGATGTTGTTCTTCCTATGGGGCTGCAAACCTCTTCAGCTCCTTCAGTCCTTTCCCTAACTCCTCCATTGGGTACCCTGTGCTCAGTCCAATGGTTGGCTGCAAGCATCCTCATCTGCATTTGTCAGGCTCTGGAAGAGCCTGTCAGGAGACAGCTATATCAGGTTCCTGTCAGCAAGTACTTCTTGGCATCCACAATAGTTTCTAGGTTTGGTGTCTGTATATGGGATAGATGCCAAGGTGGTGCAGTCTCTGGACGGCCTTTCCTTCAGGCTACATTCCACACTCTGTATTTGCTCCTGTGAGTATTGTGTTACCCTTCTAAGAAGGACTGAAGCACCCACACTTTGGTCGTCCTTCTTGAACTTCTTGTGGTCTGTGAATTGAATCTTGGGTATTCTGAGTTTTAGGGCTAATATCCACTTTTCAGTGAGTACATACCATGCATGTTCTTTTGTGACTGGGTTACCTCACTCAGAATTTTCTAGTTCCATGCATTTGCCTAAAAATTTCAAGAATTCATTGTTTTTAATAGCTGAGAAGTATTCCACTATGTAAATGTAGGACATTTTCTGCATCCATTCCTCTATTGAAGGACATCTGGGTTCTTTCCAGCTTCTGGTTATTATAAATAAGGCTTCTATGAATATAGTGGAGCATGTAGCCTTGTTATATGTTGAAACATTTTTTGGGTATATGACAAAAAGTGGTATAGCTAGATCCTCAGGTAATAATATATCCAATTTTCTGAGGAACTGCCAGACTGATTTCCAGAGTGGTTGTACCGTCTTGTAATCCCACCAACAATGGAGGAGTGTTCCTCTTTCTCCACATCCTGGTCAGTATCTGCTGTCACCTGAGTTTTTGATCTTGACTGGTGTGAGGCGGAATCTTGGGGTTGTTTTGATTTGCATTTCCCTGATGACTAAGGATGTTGAACACTTTTTAGGTGCTTCTCAACCATTTGAGTTTCCTCTCAGAAACTCTAAGAATTCTTAGGTTAGCTCTGTACCCCATTTTTAATAGGGTTATTTGATTGTCTAGAGTTTAATTTCTTGAGTTCTTTGTATATTGGATATTAGCCCTCTATCAGAGGTAAGATTGATAAAGATCATTTCCTAATCGGTTGGTTATCATTTTGTCCTATTGACAGTGTCATTTGCCTTACAGACACTTTGCAATTTTATTCTTGATCTTAGAGCATAAGCACTGGTGTTCTGTTCAGGAACTTTTCCCCTGTGCCTATGTATTAAAGGCTCTTCCCCACTTTCTCTTCTATTAGTTTCAGGGTGCAAAACACCCAGGATAGTAAGAACTATTCTCAACAATAAAAGAACTCCTGGGGGAATCACCATCCCAGACTTCAAGCAGTACTACAGAGCAATAGTGATACAAACTGCATAGAATTGGTACAGTGACAGGCAGACAGAACAATGGAATAGAATTGAGGACCAAGAAATGAACCCATATACGTATAGTCACTTGATCTTTGACAAAGGAGCTAAAACCATCCAGTGGAAAAAAGACAGTATTTTCAACAAATGGTGCTGGTTCGACTGCCGGTCAGCATGTAGAAGAATGCAAATCAATCCATTCTTATCTCCCTGTACAAAGCTCAAGTCCAAGTGGACCAAGGACCCCCACATAAAACCAGAACCATGATGTTTCTTTATGGGAAAAGTGAATGCCTAAAAGGAGTCCCCAGATCCTGAAAAGTAGTCAACACTGGGCAGTCTACACCTGAATACTGCCTCCTCACACCTGTATACAGTAACAAGCCACACACACTCTAGTTTCTACAATGGTATGCTGATTACTCAAAGTCAAGGACTTGCAATGTCAAGAATGATTCTTAACCAGAACCAAAACAAAGCAAATGAATGCATGGTTACAGGTCAGGAAGAAAACTGACATAAAAATTACACACTCAGATCAATAGAGAGAATGTTAGAGAAAGAAATTGGAATATATCAATAGAGCCCTGGAAATATCAACAGGACAGTGCAGTGATGGGAGCAAACCACTGAGACACTAGAACACAGGAGTGCAGACATGGAAGGCAGTGGGCGCACTGTAAGCACTAAAGGAGGAATCCCTGAGCCAAGGTTCCTCCGACGAGAGACCTTTCTCTATTTTAGACAAAGTGCCGTAACTATTACCAGAAACCAGAAATTATTAAGACCAAATCTAAGAAAACACTAGATTACTTCCAACATTCTAACAGCACATAAGTAGAAGTTTCTGATCACAAAAATGAAGGTCGTCCTCCCATAATCCTTCTGACTAGAGCAGCTTCTTACAGGAGGAGCCTAGCAGAGCCTCAGGTTTGTTCTGGTGTGTGCTATGTGGCAAGGGGAAATCATGAATTCATGTATTCATCTAATCATGAGAGTAGAAGGCAAACAGTGGTAAGCAGCATTTCCTGGAATCTTTACCAAAGGATTTCACTGTTCTTAAAATAAGTTCTTAAAATTTAAAAAAAAAAATAAAGTTAACCACAAAAAAATAATAATTTCAAAAGTATATCATCCTGTTGAGAAGATAAAATTGAAATCTTACTATATTTGTGAAATGGACAGTTCATTTACAAATAAATTAAAATTATCAAACAATGAACGAAGAAGTTCACGGAAGAACCTAACAAGCTCGTACAACCACTCTGGGACTTGCTGACTGTAGTGAAGCATTCCACGGAGTTTCCTGAGTGATAACTGCACAAATCTGCAGCCCGGTATGCACAGCAACAATCCAGTGTAAGAACAGGCACAGAAGAAAACTACTGAAGAATAATAAACATCTCCAGGACCAACATGTGCTCTGAGTATACCCCACCCAAAACCCCAGAAATAGGGTCCTACAAATTTTCAAAGAGAAAAATCACAAGGTAACATACAAAGCACAAGGAAACAAATAGCACTACTTTTCCAAGAACAAAGCTGCACTCTGGAAGCCAACAGAAATGTGCTCCCACTCTAAAATTAGGATTCTATAGCAGCAGAAATGAAGCTCTGAATGGCAGTGTGTGGACAAAGTCACCTAAAGGTTCAGTTCAGGCTGGAAGGCTTTACCCTACTCTAAGCATATCTCACACTGCATCTGGAAGGAGCGAGAATATCTGCACCTTTAACAAGGCCCAGAGGCCACATGCTGGAACAAGCCCATCAAATCACTAGCTACAAGCCACTCCAATACTGAACATCTATGATAATAGAATGGCGTGCAAGTCAGACCCACCTGCCACCCTGGGACAGCCGGAGGGATGCATGAGCAGTCCCCTGAGCTCCACTGTATAGTTCTGGGCTTGCTCTTCAGCCTGGAGGAGACTTGTGGGACCTGAAGAGTGTCTTGCTTCCCTGTGGAAAACTTTGGGGCCCCAAAACTAACCAGCTTGGATCCCTGCTAGACCAATTCCGCCGACCAACCCCCTTAGTTCACCAGAAACAGTCTGCAGAAGTGAGTTGTGCTTGGTCCCAAAAGCCCTAGCTCTGGGCTCACTTGTTAGTTGGGAGGACCTTTGAGGAATCCAAAGATCAAACTGCTTCCTCTTGAAAACCTTCAGTTCTCCAAGACTAACCAGACTGGATTCCTGCTCCACCAATCACAGCGCAGTCAGATTTGCCCACCATCTGAGTTGGGTCCGACTGAGACGCAGCCTGCAGTGGGGTCTGCCTGAGGCACAGCCATCAAAGTCCAGGACCTTGACCTCCATTGTCTGACTCATGGCTTCCCTTTCTTGCCAAAGAAATCCTGCTATCATCAGGATTATCCAGCCAACACCAGGGAACCCAGAGAGCCTAAGCACATAATCAATAAGACCCACAGCAGTATGGCATCACCAAAGCCAGTACCCCAGTTCCACAAACCCTGAGTATCCTAACAAAACTGAAGCACAAGAAGAGGATCTTAAATCTTATAAGAATGATAGAGCCCTTAAAGAAGACGTGAATAAATCTCTTAAGGAAATAGTGGGAAACACATTCATACAGGTAGAGGAATTAAAAGAAGACGCAAATAAATATAAAGAAATACAGGAAAATATAATCAAACAGGTGAAGGATGTGAATAAAACTTTCCAAGACCTGAAAAGGGAAATGGAAGCAATAAAGAAAGCATAAACTGAGGAGATCCTGGATATGGAAAACATTGGGAAGAGAACAGGAACTATAGAAATAAGCATTACCAAAAGAATACAATAGATAAAAGAGACAATCTCAGGAATAGAAGATACAATAGAAGAAATTAAAAGTATCAGTGAAAGAAAATATAAAATCTAAAATGTTCATAACACAAAACACCCAGGAAATTTGGAACATTGTGAAAAGACTAAACCTAACAAGAATATAAACAAAAGAAGGAAAATATTCCCAACTCAAAGGCCTAAAACACATATACAACAAAATCATAGAAGAAAATGTCCCTAACCTAAAGAAAGAAATGGTTATAAAGCTACATAAAGCTTCTGGAACATTGTTCAGGTGCTTCTCGGCCATTCAAGATTCCTCAGTTGAGAATTCTTTGTTTAGCTTTGTATACCATTTTTAATAGGGTTATTTGGTTCTCTGGTTCTAACTTCTTGAGCTCTTTGTATATATATTGGAGCCCTCTATCACATGTAGGGTTGGTAAAAATCTTTTCCCAACTTGTTTGTTGCCGTTTTGTCCTATTGACAGTGTCCTTTGCCTTACAGAGGCTTTTCAATTTTATGAGGTCCCATTTGTTGATTGTTGATCTTAGAGCATAGGCCTTTAGTGTTCTGTTCAGGAAAATTTCCCCTTTGCCCATGTGTTTGAGGCTCTTCCCCACTTTCTCTTCTATTAGTTTCAGTGTGTCTGGTTTTATGTGGAGGTCCTTGATACACTTGGACTTGAGCTTTGTATAAGAAGATAAGAATGGATCGATTTGCATTTTTCTACATGCTGATAGGCAGTTGAGCCAGCACCATCTGTTGAAAATGCTGTTTTTCCACTGAATGGTTTTAGCTTCTTTGTCAAAGATCAAGTGGCCATAGGTGTATGGTTCATTTTGGGTCTTCAATTCTATTGATCTATCTGCCTATCTCTGTATGAATACCATGCAGTTTTTATCATTATTGCTCTGTAATACAGCTTGATGTCCTCAGTCAACATGGAAATGCAAATTGAAACAACCCAGAGATTCTACCTCACACACAAAATGGCTAAGATCAAAAACTCAGGTAAGGATGTGGATGCTGGTGAAGAAAGAGGAACAACGCTGGTGGGACTGCAAGCTGGTACAATCATTCTGGAAATCAGTCTGGCAGTTCCTAAGAAAATTGGATATAATAGTACCTGAGGACCCAACTATACCATTTCTGGGCATAGACCCAAAAGATGCTTCAACATATAACAAGGACACATGTTCTACTGTATTCATAGCAGCATTATTTATAATAGCCAAAAGCTGCAAAGAACCCAGATGTTCTTCAACAGAGGAATGGATGCAGAAAATGTGGTACATTTACACATTGAACTCAGCTATTAAAAACAATGGCTTCATGAAATCCGCAAGCAAATGGATGGAACTAGAAAATATCAAACACTGATAAGTGACTATTAGGTAAAAAGTTTACAATAGCCACAATACAACTCACAGAGCACCTTCACGAGGAAGAAGAACAAAGTGTGGATGCTTCAGTCCTTCTTAGAAGAGGGAACAAAATACTCACAGGAGGTAGAGGTAGAGGGTGGGAAGGACTTTGGAGAAAGAGAGGAGGGGGAAGGGAAGAGGGGGCAGGAACAGGTATGGAAGGTGATGGAGATGACAGAGGGACAGGAAAATGAACATAGGTGCGTAGCAAAGGGGGATGAGAAACTGGGAAGAGCCACCAGAAAGTCCCAGATACCTGGAAAGCAAGAGGCCCCCAGGACCCAATAGGAATGAGATTGGCTGAGATGCCCACCAAAGGGAGGGAGAACCTGCAGAGACCATCTCCAGAGGTTCAGCAGGGCTCCAGGTGAGGGATGGGGCTTCCCAGTCATCTCCAAATTTTAACCCAGAATTGGTCCTGTCTAAAGGAAATATGGGGACAAAGTGTGGAGCAGAGACCGAAGGAAAGGCCATCCAGAGACTGCCCCACCTGGGGATCCATCCTATATACAGACACCAAACCCAGACACTATTGCTGATGGCAACAAGTGTGTGCTGACAGGAGCCTGATATAGCTGTCTCCTGAGAGGCTCTGCCTGAGCCTGACAAATACGGATGAGGATGCTGGCTGCCAGCCATTAGACTGAGCATGGGGATGCCAACGGAGGAGTTAGGGAAAGGACTGAAGGAGCTGAAGGGGTTTGTAACCCACAGGAGGAGGAACAATAGGAGCCAACCAGACCCCCAAAGCTCCCAAGGACTAAACCACCAACCAAAGAGTACACATGGAGGGACCCAGGGCTCTGCTGCATATGTAGCAAAGGATGGCCTTGTTGGGCATCAAATGGAGGAGACGCCCTTTGTCCTCTGAAGGCTCAGTGCCCCAGTGCAGGGGAGTGCCAGGGCGGTGAGGTGGGAGTGGGGGGGTGGGTGAGGAGCGCCATAATAGAAGCAGGGGGACAGGAGGTTTGCGGAGGGGAACCAGGAAAGGGGAGAACATCTAAATTAAATAAATAAAGTATCCAATACAAAAAGAAGAAAATACATTAAACACTAAAGACAAAAACAAAAAAAAGAAAGAAAAGAAAAGAGAAGAAGCTTCCAGAACACCAAACGGATTGAGCCAGAAAAGAAAATCCTCCCATTACATAATAATCAAAACACTTCAACACTATATAGAACATAGAAAGGATTTTAAAAGCAGCAGGAGAGGGAAAAGGCCAAGTAACATATAAAGGCAGACCTATCAGAATTACACCAGATTTGTTAATAGAGACTCTAAAAGCTTGAAGAGCCTCTGTAGAGGTCCTAAGAGATTACTATACTCAGCAAAATTTTAATCACCATAGATGGAAAAACCCAGATAGTCTATGACAAAACCAAATTTAAACAATACCTTTCCACTAACCCAGCCTTACAGACGATAATAGAAGGAAGACTCTACAAAAGGAGGGTAACTATATTAATGAAAACACAAGAAATAATTCCACACTATTAAAATAAAAAGAGAAACACACACACAAATATCACCAACATTAAAATAACAGGAAGTAACTAACAATCATTGGTCATTAATATCTCACAACATCAATGGACTTAATTCCCAGTAAAAAGATATAAGATGCATAAACACAGTCCATCATTCTTCTGTAACTTAACAACAAAGATAGTCATTATCTCAATATAAAGGGCTGAAAAATTGTTTCCAAGGAAACAGACCCGCTCCCCCCAAAAGCTGAAGTAGCTATTCTAATATCTAATAAAATAGACTTTCAACCAAAAGTTACCAAAACAGACACAGGAGGACACTTCATACTCATCAAAGAAAAAATCCACCAAGAGAACATCTCAATTCTGAACATCTATGCCCAAATGCAAGGGCACCCCCATTCATAAAACAAACATTACTGAACTTTAAATCATACATAGAACCCCATACATTAATAGTAGGAGACCTCAACACTCCATTCTCACCAGTGGACATCGAGGCAGAAGCTAGTTAGAGAAATAATGAAACTAACAGAGGTTATGATGCAAACGGACCTAACAGACATCTATAGAACATGTCACTCAAACACAAAAGAATATGCCTTCCTTCTTCTCAGTTCTTCACATAACCTGCAAAACTGACCATATGTCACAAAGCAAGCCTCAACAGATGCAAGAAGACCGAAATAACCTCATGTATCTTATCAGATCACCATGGATTAAAGCTAGGCTTCAACAACAGCAAAAAAATAAAAGAAAGCCTACATATTCATGGAAACTGAACAACTCTCTACTCAATGATCACTGAGTTAGGGGGGAAAAAAGAAAAATTAAGCACTTTCAAGAATTCAATGAAAATGAGTGCACAACATAACCAGATGTATAGGACACTATGAAAACAGTGCTAAGAGGAAAGTTCACAGCACTAAACGCCCTCATAAAGAAGTCGGAGAGTTCTTATACTGACAAATTAAAAGCACACCTGAAAGTTCTTGATAACACACACACACACACACACACTCAAGAGAAGTTAATAGCAGGAAATAATCAAATTCAGGATTGAATTCAATCAGTTAGAAACAAGGGAACAATAAAAAGAACCAATGAAACCAAAAACTGGTTCTTTGAGAAAAATCAACAAAATAGACGAGCCCTTAGCCAAACTAACTAAAAGGCAGAGAAACAGTATCCAAATTAACAAAATCAGAAAGGAAAAGGAAGACATAACAACAAACACTGAGGAAATCCAAAGAATCATTAGATATTACTTCAAAATACTGTAGTCCACAAAATTGGAAAATCTAAACAAAATGGATGATTTCTTTTAGACAGATACCAATTACTAAAGTTAAATCAAGATCAAGTAAACTATTTCAATAGTCCTATAACCCTTAGGAAACAGAAGCAACCATTAAAGTCTCACAACCAAAAAAAAGCTCTCAGCCAGATAGTTTTAGTGTAGAATTTTACCAGACTTTCAAAGAAGAGCTAATGCCAATACTTCTCAAACTATTCCACAAAATAGAAACAGAAGGAACACTGTCAAACTCATTCTGTGAGGCCACAGTCACCCTGATAAAGGAACCACACAAAGGCTCAACAAAGAAAGAGAATTTCAGACCAATTTCCCTTATGAAGACTGATGCAAAAATACTCAATAAAATACTCCCAAAGTGAACCCAAGAACACATCAAAGACATCACCCAACACTATCAAGTAGGTTTCATCTCAGGGATGCAGGGGTGAATCAATATACAAAAAGAAATTCGTCAATGTAATCCTTCATATAAACAAACTGAAACGAAAAAAAAAAAAAAAAAACATGATCATCTCACTAAATGTCCAAAAAGTGTTTAACAAAACCCAATACCCCTTTCAAGTCTTAGAGCAGGGATACAAGGAACATACCTAACCACAATTAAGGCAATATACAGCAAGTCAATAGGCACCACCAAATTAAATGCAGAGATATGTAAAGCAATTCCATTAAATTCAGAGACTAGACAAGGCTGCCAACTCTCTCCATAGCTATTCAATATAGTTCCTGAAGTGCTAGAGCAACAAGACAGCTAAAATAGGTCAAAGGGACACAAATTGAAAAGGAAGAAGTCAAAGTTTCACTATTCACAGGTAATACGATAGTATACATAAGTGACCCCAAAACTTCTACCAGAACTCTTACAGCTGATAAACACCTTCAGCAAAGTGTTTGAATACAAAATCAACTCAAAAAAATTGGTAGGTAGCCCTCCTCTACACCAATGATAAACAGGCTGAGAAAGGAGTTCGTGAAACCTTCACAATAACCACAAATAAAATAAAATATCTTGGGGTAACTCTAGCCAAGCAAGTGAAAGACCTGTATGAACTTCAAGTCTCTAAAGAAGAAATTTGAGGAAGCTCTCAGAAGATGGAAAGATCTCCCATGCTCATGGATAGGCAGGATTAACAGTGAAAATGGCCATCTTAAAAAAGCAATCTATGGATTCAATGCAATCCCCATCAAAATTCCACCACAATTCTTTACTGATCTTGAAAGATCAATTCTCAGTTTCATATGGAAAAACAAAACCCAGGATAGCTAAATCAATCCTGAACAACAACAAAAAATTTCTGGAGAAATCACTATCCCTGATTTCAAGCTACACTACAGAACAGCAGTAACAAAAACTGCACAGTATTGATATAGAAACTAACAGGTGCATCAATGGATCCATTTAAAGACCCAGAAATAAACCTATATACCTAACGACATTTGATTTTTGATAAAGAAGTCAAAACCATACAATGTAAACAATACAACACAGGTATTAAACTGACTGTAATGCAGGTCAGACCACCCCATACTTTGTGTTTGACTTACAATTCTAATCCTGACTGCTCTGTTTCCAGGGGCTGGATCCGTTCCAAGACATGGGAGTACTGCACATTGGCCTTAACCCAAGCAGCCAGAGGAGCAGCTGCAGTGCTGGCACGCTTAGCATTCTGAAAAAACATTACAAGGTACCCAGTACCTGCTTAACATCAGACACACAAAGTTAACGTCAACATTTTATCTACTCATTTATTTTACTTAGGCTTTTAATTGATCGTTTAAACTATAGTAAACTGTTTTTTATTGAAAAAATAAGTATGAACTCTGCTTGCAGTTTCAAGTCAGTCTCCTTTAAGCACATCTGATCTCGCAGAATTCACATGAACCAACAAGACTGTTCTGTCTTACTTATAGAGTGTGCATACCATTTTCTTTCTACATGTGATATATTAAGTGAAATTTTAAAAGCATTGTTACTGATGTCAAAGGTTTAACATTTAAATAAATAATTTAAAAAGTATCAGAATCATTGAAGTTAAACTTCATTGAGGGTTGATACAAGTATGGGGAAACAGATGCCCACTGCTACGGAAGTGCCCAGCAGAAGGAAAGCAATGCTGGCAATGGCGTGGGGCCGAGGGGGAGGAAAGAAAAGGATAAGCCACAGGGCGGCGCACTCTGGACCCAAAGCCACGTGGGCAGGAAAGCTGAAGCCTGGGCCTTGTAACTTAAGCTTTTACATGATCTAGACAAATGCTTGGTGATGACAAAGTGTCCCACAGTCAAATACACAGCTTAAAACGGAAACTACCTTTGGATCGAAAGAGGCTTTGTTTTTGAAGAGAAGCTCCTCCACGCTCTCTCGTATCTCTTTAGGGATGTTCCGTGCGTCAAAAGTTGCAATGTCTTCTCTCACACCCCGTTTTGCAAGGAAGCTAAGAAGAAGGCATAGTAACTCAAATATGGCCGACTCAAAATTGCTCTTTCTAAATAAACATGACATGAATAGCACTTAAAGCCAATCAGTTAGCAATCGAGGCTGCGCAGCTCTAACACAGAGCTCATGACCACCGTGTTTTAGTGAACAAGGAGCACAGGGTTTGAGAGCGTGACACAGTCCACCTGCCATCCCATACGTTACCTGGAACAGGATGTGCAGTGAGTGAATCACACTGAGGTTCAGTTCTCTCTCCCAACACGTCAAGTACTGCACACTTCCAGTCTAGACATTCTCCCATAGTCTTCAAGGAACTTCTAACATAAGGACTCCTTAACACCAACATGGATATCAGCAGCACAAACCCCAGCACCAACATCTGATCAAAGACTAGAAGCTAAGTGGCCTCACGTCTAGTCAATCCTCAGCCTTTCCAGCTTATGACTTGCACTATTCTAAGTCCCTCACTCCTCCCTTATTCTCTTACTTCTCCTCCTTTACCATCCTCTTTTTCCTCTCACTCACAGAATGTTTTCTTCATCAGTAACCTGTAGTAAAATCACAATGCTTTTCTACTGTGTAAGGATTAAATTATTAAATAGTGGCCATTCTTAAAGATTCCCAGGCATTTCTCTCTTTCTTAGTACTTTGAATAATCACTTGCAGAGAAAAGATACTTATATTTCGATATGAAATTTCTCTGTACTATATATTTAGATAAAACTTAGTCTGAGAAATAATAAAGGAAATATTAAGACTGATCCATGAAAAAACTGATAGGCAGCCATGATGCCAACCACAGGAAACGGCCCAACCTACAAAACGTGTCAGAGTACAGCTGTACCTGTACAATTGGTGTCAGAGTACAGCTGTGACTGTACAATTGGTGTCAGAGTGCAGCTGTGACTGTACAATTGGTGTCAGAGTGCAGCTGTGACTGTACAATTGGTGTCAGAGTACAGCTGTGACTGTACAATCGGTGTCAGAGTGCAGCTGTGACTGTACAATTGGTGTCAGAGTGCAGCTGTGACTGTACAATCGGTGTCAGAGTGCAGCTGTGACTGTACAATTGGTGTCAGAGTGCAGCTGTGACTGTACAATTGGTGTCAGAGTACAGCTGTGACTGTACAATTGGTGTCAGAGTGCAGCTGTGACTGTACAATTAGTGTCAGAGTACAGCTGTGACTGTACAATTGGTGTCAGAGTGCAGCTGTGACTGTACAATTGGTGTCAGAGTACAGCTGTGACTGTATAATTGGTGTCAGAGTGCAGCTGTGACTGTACAATTGGTGTCAGAGTGCAGCTGTGACTGTACAATTGGTGTCAGAGTGCAGCTGTGACTGTACAATTGGTGTCAGAGTGCAGCTGTGACTGTACAATTGGTGTCAGAGTGCAGCTGTGACTGTACAATTGGTGTCAGAGTGCAGCTGTGACTGTACAATTGGTGTCAGAGTGCAGCTGTGACTGTACAATCGGTGTCAGAGTACAGCTGTGACTGTACAATCGGTGTCAGAGTGCAGCTGTGACTGTACAATCGGTGTCAGAGTGCAGCTGTGACTGTACAATTGGTGTCAGAGTACAGCTGTGACTGTACAATTGGTGTCAGAGTGCAGCTGTGACTGTACAATTGGTGTCAGAGTGCAGCTGTGACTGTACAATTGGTGTCAGAGTACAGCTGTGACTGTACAATTGGTGTCAGAGTGCAGCTGTGACTGTACAATTGGTGTCAGAGTACAGCTGTGACTGTATAATTGGTGTCAGAGTGCAGCTGTGACTGTACAATTGGTGTCAGAGTGCAGCTGTGACTGTACAATTGGTGTCAGAGTGCAGCTGTGACTGTACAATTGGTGTCAGAGTGCAGCTGTGACTGTACAATTGGTGTCAGAGTGCAGCTGTGACTGTACAATCGGTGTCAGAGTGCAGCTGTGACTGTACAATTGGTGTCAGAGTACAGCTGTGACTGTACAATTGGTGTCAGAGTGCAGCTGTGACTGTACAATTGGTGTCAGAGTGCAGCTGTGACTGTACAATCGGTGTCAGAGTGCAGCTGTGACTGTACAATCGGTGTCAGAGTGCAGCTGTGACTGTACAATTGGTGTCAGAGTGCAGCTGTGACTGTACAATTGGTGTCAGAGTACAGCTGTGACTGTACAATTGGTGTCAGAGTGCAGCTGTGACTGTACAATTGGTGTCAGAGTGCAGCTGTGACTGTACAATTGGTGTCAGAGTACAGCTGTGACTGTACAATTGGTGTCAGAGTGCAGCTGTGACTGTACAATTGGTGTCAGAGTACAGCTGTGACTGTACAATTGGTGTCAGAGTGCAGCTGTGACTGTACAATTGGTGTCAGAGTGCAGCTGTGACTGTACAATTGGTGTCAGAGTGCAGCTGTGACTGTACAATTGGTGTCAGAGTACAGCTGTGACTGTACAATTGGTGTCAGAGTGCAGCTGTGACTGTACAATTGGTGTCAGAGTGCAGCTGTGACTGTACAATTGGTGTCAGAGTACAGCTGTGACTGTACAATTGGTGTCAGAGTGCAGCTGTGATTGTACAATTGGTGTCAGAGTACAGCTGTGACTGTACAATTGGTGTCAGAGTGCAGCTGTGACTGTACAATTGGTGTCAGAGTGCAGCTGTGACTGTACAATTGGTGTCAGAGTGCAGCTGTGACTGTACAATTGGTGTCAGAGTGCAGCTGTGACTGTACAATTGGTGTCAGAGTGCAGCTGTGACTGTACAATTGGTGTCAGAGTGCAGCTGTGACTGTACAATTGGTGTCAGAGTGCAGCTGTGACTGTACAATTGGTGTCAGAGTGCAGCTGTGACTGTACAATTGGTGTCAGAGTGCAGCTGTGACTGTACAATTGGTGTCAGAGTGCAGCTGTGACTGTACAATTGGTGTCAGAGTGCAGCTGTGACTGTACAATTGGTGTCAGAGTGCAGCTGTGACTGTACAATTGGTGTCAGAGTGCAGCTGTGACTGTACAATTGGTGTCAGAGTACAGCTGTGACTGTACAATTGGTGTCAGAGTGCAGCTGTGACTGTACAATTGGTGTCAGAGTACAGCTGTGACTGTACAATTGGTGTCAGAGTACAGCTGTGACTGTACAATTGGTGTCAGAGTACAGCTGTGACTGTACAATTGGTGTCAGAGTACAGCTGTGACTGTACAATTGGTGTCAGAGTACAGCTGTGACTGTACAATTGGTGTCAGAGTGCAGCTGTGACTGTACAATTGGTGTCAGAGTACAGCTGTGACTGTACAATTGGTGTCAGAGTGCAGCTGTGACTGTACAATTGGTGTCAGAGTGCAGCTGTGACTGTACAATTGGTGTCAGAGTGCAGCTGTGACTGTACAATTGGTGTCAGAGTACAGCTGTGACTGTACAACTGCAGAACATGAGCAGGCGAAGTGAATGCAGCACAAGCAGCCATTCTGCCTCGCAAGGGGTGATGGGCACATGTGCTGTTCAGGAAGCTAAGCCCTGCAGGAAGGTGCAAGGCAGAGACAGCGAACCTGCTGGATAAAAGCGGGGTCCTAGAGACACCCTTCAAAGAGAAAGGAGACCATAGGCAGCAATGGGGAGAATGTACTTGCATTCGCTTTGTGGATGAAGAAAATGGCTGGCACTTGGAAAAGAACTCGTCTGCTTTCATGACCGAGATCAGTTTCCACTGTGAGACATGCCCTCATGGTGGAATGCCCCCACAGTGGACTGCTCTCCTGTGGAATGTCCTCAGAGTAGGCTGCTCTACTGTAGGATGTCCTCACACTGGGCTGCTATCACAGTTGGCCATGCTCATAGTGTGCTAACCTTATGGTCGCACATCCCCATGGTGAGAAGACCTCAGGATAGGATAGTGGAAATCCATAGTGGAAATACCTATTTCTTAGGGAAATACAAAGGGAAATAAGCCTCAGCGGTTTACCCAATGTGAGGTTAATACTGATTATCATCTCATCTGGGTCAGGAATGACCTAGGAGCTAGGCCTTTGCTATGTCAGGGACTCTCTAGATTAAGATGCCCTCTAGCATGCCTATGGGGGATTACCCAGTTAGGCAATTCAAGTGGGAAGAAGCCCTAGGGGCTGGGATGGCAGACTACAGAGAAGGAGAAAGCAAGCTGGCCTCTAGCAGTTATGTCCCTTGGCTCCTGACACTAGATCTAATGGGACCAGCTTCATCAAGCTTCTGCAGCCTTGAACTGTACTGTGAGTGGTATCTAAGCCCTTTCTCCCTGAAGTGGCTTGTGTCAGAGTATTTTATCACAGCAACTGGTGAGTAACTAAGAGAGCAACCTAAGAAAGTAGTGCTGAGCATGGGATGGACATGTGAACTACACTCTTCAAAAATAAGGACTTATTAGTAAATACTGAGAATACAAGATGAACAGAGCAAGACTTGAAAAATGACTTGACCAAATAACACTGTCAGAACAACATGTCAACTTGGATTTTAGATAAGGCCAAACAATTCTTACAGTGATCCTTACCTCCAAGACCATGAAATATGAAGCCAGAGAGACCTAGACTAGTCACTGCAAGCAGTGACTTCAGACAAGTTACTTAACATGTTCGGAATGCATTTATTAAAGTTGTGGGATGAGAACCTTCAGTTCACATGGTCACTGTATTTGTAAAAATTGGAAAATGATCACAGATATCAACAGTGAGAATGGAAGTGTGCTGGGAACATTCCCACTAACATGGTGGGAAAGCCTCTGGAAAGCTTTGCAGGAGAAAGTTAGGTAAGCTTGTTGATATGGGCTAGCAGAGTCTCAGAATGCTGGCAGGAGCTTAGAAGACAGAAAGGAATGCCAGCAAGAAAGATGGCTCACAGACTTCAAACAGTAAGAATGGCCCAAGGAATGCCAGTAAGAAAGATGGCTCACAGACTTCAAACAGTAAGAATGACCCACAACTGTGGACATCTTCCTCCGTGTCCCGTGGCTTTGTGTGAGAGTAAATCTAGTGCTCAAAGTTTAGTCAAATAGTGGACACAATTTCAAGGTGTCCCAGAATTCAGGTTATCATTGACTGCTTTGTTTGGGTTTAAGGAAAAAATTGTGAGCAAAAGCAAAACAGAAAGATTTTAAAATCCTGCACTTTCTCCAAAAAAGAGTAAGACTCGAGCTGATAAGATAGATGGATGCATGGATGGGTGGATGGATGGATGGATGGATGGATAGACAGAAAGATAGATACATAGATACATAGATAGATACATAGATGCATAGATACATGGATGGATGGATGGATGGATGGATGGACGGACAGATGGATAAAAACTTACATACATACATACATACATACATACATACATACATACATACATAATCCATTAAAATAAAGTTGAAGGAATGAGGGTATTAGAAAGCAACAAACAAAACAGTACCAAGCCCTGGAACCGTGCATATAAAGTTTGGCATGATGTCAAGCATCAGCAGGATCAAGGCTTGAACTCATCTGAAGTGCTCTGCTATAGGCAGATGATTCTGTAGTGTGTCTGTCTCTCTCTCTCTCTCTCTCTCTCCTCTCTCTCTCTCTCTCTCTCTCTCTCTCCCTCCCTCTCTCATATAGTTCCTAGTGGCAACTGTGTCCTGGAGATCAATCACTAAGGCAGCAGTGACATCATCTAAGCCCCCAACTCCTGCTAATTCTTAAACTATTGGAAACCTGGCATTGTTCACATGATTGCAGAGTTTGCAAGCATCCAAGATGTAAAATAAGGAAATGGGGAACTCAAAAGAAAAACACTGGAAGCTACAGAGTGTGCACAGGCCCTGAGAGACTAGCAAGTACAGCTGAAGATAAAGTGGAGAACTAAGGAAACAGAGGCAGCAGAAACATAGAAACATGCAGACACGAAGCTATCCTCAGAGCAAGGCCATGCAGGCTGACCATGCACAACACTGCCCAAACCCTCTGTAACTTACACCACAAAATAATATATCCCAGCCACTGGGCACGGAGCTGGCAGATTAAATGTTTAGCATACTGTCTCGAAAACTTGCTATGGTCCCAATTCCTTTCTTGTGGAATGTTTATTCTGTGCCATTACTTGTTCAAAGCCTACAGATTGCTTTTTAATTCTATAGGGCTAAAAGATTGCCTAGAGTCTAGGTTGACAAAGAAGAAACTTGGGAACATTGAGCCATGCCAGAACCACTAAGATTGGGATGTTATGAGATGGACAGAAAACATTTTATGATGGAATGCCTTGTGGGGGAGGCTATGGTTTAAACAGATGTGTTTGGGTGCCAAACTAAAAAAAAAAATCAGTTAATCAGTTTTTCAGTTAATCTTGATAATCAGCTTGAGAGGATGGAAAAGTAACTGGGGAATTAGTAAAGCATACCCATGACACTTCTAGAGAGGGTTGGTGTATAGCACAACCCCATAGGCTAGAGTTCCAGATAGAATAAAAGGAAACACCATCTACAGAGGATGCTTGTTTTCCTGGTCCTGGTGATATTAGCTAATCAACCCATCCCTGCCATGGTAAACACCTCTGAAACTGTGATCCAAAACTATATGCATGCAAGGCAGGCATTGGTGAAAAAAATAACATTCTGTATAAATTAAAAAACTTACCTTTTCATGCTTACCCATGATGTATCAAAGATACCCATTAATCTCAAAACTCCTTCAAGAATGTCTCGGATTACATCTGGTGGCATTCGGAGTGAGCGGATTTCTGAAAGAGATTCTGGCCTAATGTTTCCAACTGCTAGCTTAGCTTCATTGACTAGAGGCTAAGAGACAAAAACATTAGGAACTGTCAATTTGTATGCTTTCAAAAATCAGTAACATTTTACAATCATGTAATATATATTATTTTAGTTAAATGATCACAGTTACTAATGGCCTTCCTCTTTTAAACACACAAAGAAAAGAATGCTCATACAAACCAAGTAAGCCTCATGATTGCATCATCTTAACTTAGCAAATTTATTTTGAGACACTTTTTTCCCAGGGATCTTTATATTGTAGAAAAAGCCCGGCTACTTAGTCAAATGTGCAGAAAACAGACTTAACTGCCCCAACTCCTGCCTGACAAGCTTTCTGGCTTCTTTGTATTTTCATGATTGATAGTTTGTATAGACTACACTGGCAACAGTGCTATACAATAAACTTAGCTACAACAGCACGTAAACTCAAATACAATGGGAGGTGAATGTGTGAAAGAATCGCATTCATACTCTGTTAGACTAGCTTTAACTTACTTGTACTTCTTTTAATTCATCATCAATTTTACTTTTTCTCTCTTCAATTTTAACAACTTCTTCTGCTATTCGCTGTTTCAGTCTTTCAAGTTCTGTCTTTTGCTCACTAGCATCCTATAAGAATAGGATTATGACATTACAATCACATATATTACATTTAGTGTTTAAAAGGATGACAACAAAAACATTAGCCTCTGCTAAAACAGTGTTCCCTGGTTTTTTTTTAATATTAATTTTGGGTCAAAAGCACGATAAAGGCAAATTTCTCAATTGAGGGTTCTCTTCCACACTTAACTCTTGCTTGTATCAAGTTGACAAAAAAATGAACTAAACAACCATGACAGTCAAAAATTATATTTGAGAAATAGATAAAGCAGAATTATGGTACAGAGATCTAATAGGATTTATAAGTTCCATTCAAAAGCAGCTCAACTTTACTACCATCAACAGAACAGAAACACATAATAGGAAAATGGTAAGTTCATTCTTAAGCCTGCCTTATTCTGGATGGAGAGAAGAAGGTTTATGGGACATATGGGAAGGGGGGATCAGGGAAAGGGGAAATCATTTGGAATGTAAAAAAAGAATATAGAAAATAAAAATATTAAAAATATTTTTAAAAAAAACCTGTCTTATTCTGCAAATGAAAAACTGGGCTGAAAAGATATTTTTTATGCATAACCAGACATTGCAGCTCAAAGGAGAGACTCAGCTGCAGAACACAAAGGAATGGGCATATTAACAGCCCTCCAGTGCTGTGGTAAAATGATACAATGAACAAAGCACAGGGCACATGCAGACATGACACCCAGGCAAAGAAACAGAACATAAATGTTGCTTGCACACAGGTCCACACAGATTTAACATATGAAACTGAAGTGGGAATTTATGGTTTTCTTAGAGACTCAGTTGTGTCATGTGATGTTTTTCTGGAAGCTGTCTTATGAGTGGACACTTGAGAGGGCATGCTATGTTTGCAAAGGGTATAAAAATAACCCGGCAGACAGTGGACAGTGCTCTGGCATTGGTTCGCCTTGCTGGTCTTGGCTGGGCTTCCTAAGTCTGGTCTTCACTGATGATGCTCTTGCATTTGTTCCCCTTGTGTTCTTCACTGACCTTCTCTTGTAATGACTTCATAGACAGAAACACACCAAAGAACTCATGCTACTCCAGAGGCTTACTGTTTCCATGAACTTGTGCCAACAGCCATATCTTCATGGTTTCTTCTCAACCAAGCACTGCTAATGATTCATGTTTGGTGTTTGCTAGTGGTCTGGACTACTGACAACAAAGATTAGAATAGCCTGAAAGAACTATTTCTAGGCTGTTCCATATCCCTTTTGTTCTATTAACCATCTTCCTTCCCTACCTTTGTTTGGTGGGCTATAAGGGATGTTGAAGTTTTTAAGAACCTTTATTAAAGTGGGTTTTGAAAAATATAAGCCTACAGGAACAGCTAATACAAGTGCATACAAGGCATCTGAGGGCTTGACACCATCAGTATAAAACTATGTGGAAAATAACATGTGAGACAGTATGGATGAACCAGCCTTTTACTCTAAGTTAAAAATATTATGTTTCACACTGATTGACAAGTGCTACAGAAGTCCTCTACTTCATTTATTTATCTAGTGGCCCCTGGCCCTCCCAAACATCACCTGCATGGACACTGTGATCTCCTGAAGGGCAGAGTCTGCTTCATCCTGCTTTATTCGAAGCAGGATGCTCTGCTCACCAGCCTTTCTGTTCAATTCATCCACAAGAGCTTTGGCTTCATTTAGTTTAGACACACCAGCCTAAATCAACACAACATTGATTGGAGATATAAAAGAAGAAATTCTATATACATTTGGGAAAGCCGTACATGAAACAATCACGCAAATGCAGACATTCTTTTTCTTATTTGCTAACTAGAATGCTTTATCATACCCATCAAGATGTAGTAAAATACTTGGTAAGAGATTTAAGGAAAAATATACTTTAACGCAGTAGTTCTCAATCCCTTTGGGATCATATAACAATCAGATATAATGAATATCAAATAGTTACACTATAATTCATTACAGTAGAAAATTACAATTATGAAGTAGCAGCAAAATAATTTTATGGTTGGGGATCATCACAGCATAAGGAACTATATTAAAGGGTTGCAGCATTAGCAAGGGTGAGAGACACTGACTTATAGCATAACAGAGAGTGCTGAACAGAACAATATAATACTCAATCTAATTAGTGGACTGTCTCTTTTTATGCATTGTATGTGACAGAAAGAAAAGGAAGTTCTAGTGAACTTTTCAGTCTGTAACCAGAGTTAAGTCTTTCTTACTGTAGGCTTATTTTGTCTTTGTGCACCTCACACACAGTGCTGATGGACATCATCAAAATTACCTCAGCATTTGACCTGACATGGCCATTATAGTCCCCATCATATAGTCCTCACCATAAATCTAAGGAATGGCCATGGAAATGAATTCTTATTCTTCTATTAAGTAAGTGCAGTTTCTGTCCTCTATCAAATTTAGAGAGAGGGTCAAGGAGAATGGGACATTATAAACAATATTTACAGAGCACCTAAATAGAATATAGATATCATGCAGAATTTCATCTAATATACTTACATTTAACTGACTCAATTCTGCAAGTTAAAATAATTTACCCAAAGCACCATTAAGAACTAAGTCAGAAAAGCAACCCTCCCCAAATCATATTTAGTTACTGGCTTCACGCCCTCTTAATTCCCCACCTAACTAGATGATAAGACACTTGTGGAAATCACTGCATACCTCACACGTTTGGTTACAGGATAGATCAGTCTTGAACTGATTCTGACCTGCTGACTGGGTTTTATATAGCAGGAAGGTGCTGTGTATGAGGTCAAAAAAAAATATCAGTAGTTTTGTTCAGCACTGAACACTAGATATCACACTTCTGACATGTCAAGTAAACTGTGCTCACTGGAGCAATAGTGCAAGACTGGATTTGAGGACTACTACATAGGTCAAATTCATGCCAGGTACTCTTACTACAATCAGATCTATGATGATGGATGTCATTGGGCCAAGAAGAGGACCTACTGATGCTGTTTTCCTACCAAATGGCAGAGTAGTCAAATTCCCTTCTAAATATATGTTTGTCTCAGTGCCAGTCTTGATCAGAGAAGCTTCTTATTGCAATACGGGGAGCTTAAGTCTACAGTGCAGAGAGTAAGAGCCTGTCAATGTTCAACCAGAGAGGGACACCTATGCCAAGCCCTCTAAGATGCAGGAAACATCAAGGAAGAGGGAGAGTAAAGAAAGTGGGCAAAGCAGAGGCTGGGGAGGAGCACCATCACTCCTGTCCTCTAGACAAGCCATGGCTACTATACCTATGAAAAGAGCAGCTCTGGTTGCCTCACCAAGACTCAAACAAGATGAATCCAGTTCTAAATTTCAGCCTGGGTGTGAGAGAGGCCACTAAGGGGCTCGCCCCACTCCTCATTGAAGAGCTATTGGTAACTGATGGATTCTGGCAGTCACTCTCTTTGAGGGCGTAGTCTTACCCATGTCCCAGGGGATGACCCCATAGACACATGCACATAGACAACACCAAATAGACTCGATGGATTGGATAAGAAAAGAAGTTTTAAAGGAAGATTTAGAAAATTAGGTCTTAAATTAAGTTGGATACTACTAACTTATCCTACCAGAGAGTAGTGCTGGGGATTGACCCCCCCTACCTTTTATATGGTAGGCTCTGCCCAAGAGGCTGTCATTTTAAAACCACATTTAAGTCTCTATATTTAGAATAATGCACAAAGAAAACTGTTCAGAATCCGAAGTGACATGGGTAAGAACATTCTTTTATAAATATAATTTTAACCAAAAACATCAGTTTGTTCTGAAAACATAATTTCAGTTTCATAGTATCAAATTTTAACCTTTGCAGTGATATTTACAAAAGCATTGTTTACTTTTCCTCTATTCTCTTTCTTTTTTTCTGGTCCTCTGAGACAAAGTTTTAGCAATTAGCCCAGGCTAGCTCAAATTCCCAATCCTTCTGCCTCAGTCTCCCAAATATTTTGTTACAGGCATGGATAATGTTCAACTAAATAAAAAGAATATGAGGGGAAGTACTACACCTGTGTAAAAAATTAAATATTATCCCCTAAAAGTGAAATAACATTAATGAAGAAAATCTCCTTACTATAATCTAGTGGGATATACTGTATGGACATACAATTCTTTCTGGGGGGTTTATATTAAGTATATGCCACATGAAACATAACACTGTGAACTACATAACATTCCCCATAAGCAGTAACTAAGACATAATAATTAAAAAATAAAAATAATCTCTTGACGATTACCAGTACTATACCTGCAAATGACTCTGTCTTTTCAGTAACTCCTTCTTCTTGCTGCTGCTGATGGCAGAATACACATGCAGAAAGGTCATGTACCTGCTTGGGGTGGCCCCATATGCTTTACAAGACTCGTGGATTAATAAGAATGACTTTATAAAGTCGGGGTCAACTAGAAAAAGACATGAAGTGAAAGTTACTTATAAGCATGATGCATTAAGAATTATATCAAATAATCTTACCTATCTCTCAGATAGCTATGAACACAAAGCCTTTCTTCAAAACAAAAGAATCCATAGCCCCTGTGCTCCTTCAGGGTCTGACCACTGTGGCTGCTGCAGGGGTCTCTGTCTATCCTGTGCTCCTTCAGGGTCTGACCACTGTGGCTGCAGGGGTCTCTGTCTATCCTGTGCTCCTTCAGGGTCTGACCACTGTGGCTGCTGCAGGGGTCTGTCTATGCACTGTTATTTACTTCCCCTGAACATGGTTATTGGTATAAAATCAATCTCTAATTAGAATTAATTATCCTAGTAATAATTAATTATTCTAATATCAATGATCAGAATAATTATAATACAGTTAAATTACAATATTTTAAAATCTAATAATTATTCTAACATTATACATGCAATCAAAAAGACAACACTGTAAAAGCTACTTGAAATAGAAAAGATTGTAAGCCAATTAAAATTTCATTTGATAAAGCGAGGGGAAATACTTCAAAATCCAGAAAGTTAAGAATGCATTCACATGGAATTCAATGTGTCTGTGATCAGTCCCACAGCTCTCACCGATCACCTGCATTCCCTACTGCAGTGAACGAAGGCGACTCCTTCCTGCCTCCATCCAGAAGCCTCTGACACTCTTGCCTCATCCTTTCCTTTTCCCACAGCCATTACAGTCTAGCCTCATGGCAGCCGGTTCCCAACACTCTCCAAGTCTACTCTCTCTCAGTTTACCTATTCCTTGGCTCAGGCCTTGTCTGCCCCATGTCAAAGAAATTCTAAAGTAGTCTAGTTACATGTCACCTTCCCTGTACTAACCTTGATAATAACTGGAGGAAAGAAATGTGGGGCTGGAGCAGTGGTGGGGAGACAGACCAAGAGATTCTACTTTAGAAGAAAATCCTAATTATATTCCTAATGTAACCACTCAAAAGCCACAGAGTCCTCAAATGATTGCAAATTCAGAGTACTATGCTAAGCTGTGGTCCACTGACCCTGCCTATCCTTTCTCGTCATTTAAGCTGACCCAACCCACATTTCAGACCTTTCTACTACTTCTTCAGTTCCATAAAGGTGCCCATGGTCCTTTCCAAGCTGTCTTCACAACACCTTTCCAGATGGCTGTTTAGAGCACTTCTACTTCCTATGATACTCAGCACATCAACACTGAACCTCCCCGTGCAGTTTAGATAAACTTCCACCACCATTTCTTTGACACATCCAAGTTTAATGTCTATGCGAAACATAAATCTTGGTTTCACTAGGCTATTAGCTCCTCAGTAAACTGCTCTTATTTAGCATAAAGCAACTTTAGTAAACATTTCATGATTAGATGCTAATGTTAAAGAATGAATATGGCTATGGTATAAAAATAGCTTATTCAACATTAATGTGTAATAATATGACAACTGAGAAATATAATCTATATTCAAAAAATATCTCAAAACTTTTCTGGACTACAGTGAAGTTATATGGCACATCTACTGATCAAAGTCAAAACAATATAATCAGGACTTCAGTTCACTAGGTGATTTGTCTGTTTGTTTGTGAATGTTTAGAGAGTGAGGGGTGCAAAACAATTTCAAGTTCATATGGGGGAACATGTACATGAAAGTACACAAGTTCATATGGGGGATCATGTACATGGGAGTACACGAGTTCATATGGGGATCATGTACATGAGAGTACACAAGTTCATATGGGGGATCATGTACATGAGAGTACACAAGTTCATATGGAGATCATGTACATGAGAGTACACAAGTTCATATGGGGATCATGTACATGGGAGCACACAAGTTCATATGTGGATCATGTACATGAGAGTACACAAGTTCGTATGGGGGAACATGTACATGGGAGTACACAAGTTCATATGTGGATCATGTACATGAGAGTACACAAGTTCGTATGGGGGAACATGTACATGAGAGTGCACAAGTTCATATGGGGAATCATGTACATGAGAGTACACAAGTTCATATGGGGAATCATGTACATAAGAGTACACAAGTTCATATGGGGAATCATGTACATGAGAGTACACAAGTTCATATGGGGGAACATGTACATGAAAGTACACAAGTTCATATGGGGAACATGTACATGAGAGTATACATGTTCATATGGGGATCATGTACATGAGAGTATACATGTTCATATGGGGATCATGTACATGAGAGTACACAAGTTCATATGGGGATCATGTACATGAGAGTACACAAGTTCATATGGGGGAACATGTACATAAGAGTACACAAGTTCATATGGGGGAACATGTACATAAGAGTACACAAGTTCATATGGGGGAACATGTACATGAGAGTACACAAGTTCATATGGGGAACATGTACATGAGAGTACACAAGTTCATATGGGGGAACATGTACATAAGAGTACACAAGTTCATATGGGGAACATGTACATGAGAGTATACATGTTCATATGGGGATCATGTACATGAGAGTATACATGTTCATATGGGGATCATGTACATGAGAGTACACAAGTTCATATGGGGGAACATGTACATAAGAGTACACAAGTTCATATGGGGGAACATGTACATAAGAGTACACAAGTTCATATGGGGGAACATGTACATAAGAGTACACAAGTTCATATGGGGGAACATGTACATGAGAGTACACAAGTTCATATGGGGAACATGTACATGAGAGTACACAAGTTCATATGGGGGAACATGTACATAAGAGTACACAAGTTCATATGGGGAACATGTACATGAGAGTATACATGTTCATATGGGGATCATGTACATGAGAGTATACATGTTCATATGGGGATCATGTACATGAGAGTACACAAGTTCATATGGGGATCATGTACATGAGAGTACACAAGTTCATATGGGGGAACATGTACATAAGAGTACACAAGTTCATATGGGGGAACATGTACATGAGAGTACACAAGTTCATATGGGGAACATGTACATGAGAGTACACAAGTTCATATGGGGGAACATGTACATAAGAGTACACATGCTCATAGAGACCAGAGACCAACCTCAGGGGTCACTGCCCACAAGTTGTCTCTACCATAAGGCCAGACTGGCTGACTAAAAAAAAATCACAGGGTCCTCCTGCCTCTACCATGCTAGCACTAGGGTTAGAAACAACTGCCACACTGAGACTCAAGCTCGGGCCTTACGCATGCACACAAGCAGTTGACTCAGACATCTCTCTAGCCCGGCAAAAATTATTTTTGAATTTCTGGCATTCTTATACATATTCTTTTGGCTTGTATATGATACAAATTTAAAAGAGCACTTCAAAATTTCATGGACAGGAAACCTGACTCTTAACAATTTTCATTAGCTCTTTTCTTTCTGCCACCGCCATGCCATCCAGACTAAGAAGACCCAGAAACTCCGGAGCCACGTTAGCCATGGCCACGGCCGCATCAGTAAGCACTGTAAGCACCCAGAAGGCTGCAGCAATGCTGGAGGCATGCGTCACCACAGGATCAACTTTGACAAACATCATCCAGGTTACTTTAGGAAAGTTGGTATGAGGCACTACCACTTGAAGAGGAAGCAGAGCTTCTGCCCAGCTGTCAACATGGACAAACTGTGGGCGGTGGTCAGCGTGCAGACACGGGTCAGTGCAGCAACAACCAAGCCTGGAGCTGCTCCGTCATTGATAGTGTTAGATCTGCTGCAGAGTTCTGGGCAAGGGCAAGCTCCCTAAGCAGCCTGCCAGCAGAAGAGCTGAAGAGAAGATCAAGGGCGTTGGAGGAGCTTGTGTCCTGGTGGCTTAAAGGCCACTCTGGGGTTAATTAAATGCTAACATTTTCCATGTGGTCTGAGTAGGTTCTTTGCATCCTTCCTTGTCTGCATGTTGGGAATCTGCCTAACATTCTAGGAAGATGTGAGGTGTGGGCCCTTGATAGTCACTCAGTCTGTGGTAATAAACGCAACCCAACTTCACACAGTTGTAAATTCCTACATCCTGTGTGCTCTATGTATGGGTCTTGATGTTCAGAGAATTGATGAATATCATTACTTTCAGCCAAAGTGAAGAAACCTGATCTCAAAAAATCCTGAGGGCCAGAAGTGAGATGGGTTTTTCTGAAAAGCTAAAGTTCTGAGAAAATCCTTGCCATCCAGATTGCTAACAGTTGCCTGGCTTACTATAATGGACATGTAGCTCAGGACTGGGTTACTTATTACTGGACAGATTAGCATGGTATACTTAGGGGGAGGAGGTAGCAGGCTCCATCCAGCTTCTCTTTCTCAGTGGCATCCAGGGGTTGCTAGGCAGCACTGCTACCTGCAATAGGACACCACAGCAAACTGGCTGGAATACTTCAGAACCAGAGCTGTGGCCTTTGAACTATAACCTTGGAGTAAATAAAACCACGAACCTGATTGTTTACACCTTTAAATCTGGAACATTAAACCAAAGTTAACACTTGAGTTTTTAGGGAATAATGGAGATTGTATGTTCAGTACTGAAGCTGCTTTCCTAGACATATGCATATTAAGAGGCAATATAAGTGGGGGTCGCTTAATATGGAAAAATTAATTTTAAGATGTCTTAGAGGATAAAAGGCATCTGGCTCTAGAGATACTACTGTATGTCACAGCTAGTACTACTAGAGATCCAGATGTGTCTTATGGGGTGGAGGGTGATGGGTATGCATGTGGCAGTTAGGACTAGAGGGTCTGTAGCATGACAATTGTATGTAACCATAGCAATTCTACAGAAAGGTTTTAGGCATTGTTATCTTCATTGTTATCTCCTAAAGCATATATTTAAACAGGTTTTTATAACAAAACACTTATACTATTTGTATAAATTATTTTAGCTAAGAGTTTCATGTCATGATAGTAAACTGTTTCTGTTAGGAGCTGGAGATGATAGGCTTGAGAATAAGGGAGTCCAGGTCTTGTGTGAAGAACCCGGAGAGCCTTTACTACATTCTGCCAGCCGCACACCCGGTGCTGCATGGCCCACCCCACCCAAGCCATCAAGTATGGGTTTTGTGAATTAAGATGAGGTCACACTCATGGATGTTTCTGCATGCATGTATGTCAGCCCTTGGAGGCCAGAAGGGCACTAGATCCCCTGGGGATGGAGTTAAACAGCTTGTGGGTGCTGGGAATTGAACCTGACTCTCCAGCCTCTAAGTGCACTATTTTAAAATAAAAAGTTTCAAATGTTTAAAAACAAAAACAAAAAAAAACCAATTTTCATTATTTAAACTTATAATCATCTTCCATGAACCTACAACATGAAAAAAGTAGCATCCCATAAATACATTTTTAAAAAAGAAAATCAATTACACCAAAATACTACCTGAATTTTTTTTCTTTTCATCTTTTCTTTTTTTTTCATGTTTCTCTTCACCATCTGTTTCACTGAATAACATTTCTGGTATCTAAAATATAGAATGAAATGAATGGAATGTAACCCAAAACCTATTGTTCCTGGCCAAAAGAATTACAGGGATGGAAATGGAGAGGAACCTGAGGAAAAGAAGGTCCAGCGACAGGCTCAAAGTGGGATCCAGCTCCAGGGGAGGCCCCAAGTCCTGACACTAGTACTGAGGCTATGGAGCACTCAAAAAAAGGGACCTAGCATGACTGCACTCTAGAAGACCCATCAAACAGCTGAAGGAGTCAGATGCAGATATTTGTACCCAACCAATGAACAGAAGCAGCTGACCCTTGTGGTTAAATTAGGGAAGGCTGAAAGAAGCTGAGAAGGGCAATTCTGTAGGCGGACCAGCAGTGTCAATTAATCTGGACCCCTGAGATCTCTCAGACACTAGACCAC
The DNA here is from genome assembly GCF_947179515.1 of Apodemus sylvaticus. NCBI lineage: Eukaryota > Metazoa > Chordata > Mammalia > Rodentia > Muridae > Apodemus > Apodemus sylvaticus. Next base: position 128,541,393 of record NC_067478.1, on the reverse strand, counting down.
CAAACAGGCAGCACACACCAGCTGACATGAGGTCTTCAACACACATAGAGGACTGCTGGGTCTGTGTTCATTCAGAGATGATGCACATAACCCTCAAGAGACTGGAGGCCCCAGGGACTTTAGAGGTCAGGTGGGGTGGAGGGTGAGGACATCCACATGGAGAAGGGGGTATGAGATGTGGAACAGTCAAAGGGTGAATGGGAGTGGGGGAAATAAAACAAGAAGCATAAAAAATTAATTAATTAAAAAACTAACGCTGAGCTTCCATTCACTGATTTATGACAAAGCAGCAAAGTCTCAAATAGGTTTTAAATGAGCATTTGTGGGGTACAGTATATTAGGTGGAGCACTTGTGAGGAAAGCAAGCATGTGGAAGTGTGTATTCACACCCACAGAGAGCAGAGGGCAAGCCTGTGCCATTCTCAGGAATGGTAAGCCCCTTTGTGGAAACAGGGCCTCTTGTTGTGCTCTCTGTCCAATCAGACTTGCTTCCTGGCTAAGACCCACCTGTTCCTGCTTTCCCAGAGCTGGGATTACAGCATGCACCACCATGCCCAACATTTTACATGGCTTATGGAAGAGCCAAACTTGGTCCTCACCACTGTCTTCATGCTTGGATGGTAAGCTATACCTTTGAGTATCCCATTCTGATCCCAAGACACTCTCACCGTCCAGCCTAACTCCTTCCCAAAGCCAGCCTCCTCTCAGCTACTGCTCCAATCTACAGTCTAGAGTCACAGTCACCCTTCACTTCAAACCCTCTGTATTAGCTAATACCCTTGCTCTCCTTCAAGCCCTAATTTACCACTTTATTAGCTAAATTCCTTGGTAAAGCGTAATTCCATTTGTGTAAGAGTCCTTAATTTCCCTGCCCACACTTGTTTCATTAAACTCAAGGAACAAAACCATAATAGTAGCTAAATTCAAGTCACCATTTGTCCAGGTGTAAACAAGTGTAGAGGTGGCTTAAGAAAAAACATAGACCTGTGCTAGCTGACCTTGAGGAAACAGACTCAACCTCTCACTTCTTTCATTACTATTAAGTATTCCAATTGCCTTCTCTCATCTCTTCAGCCTGCCAAACATCATCTCTCATCCTTCATTAAGTAATAATATCACTTCTGAATTCAGGGGCAAAAAACAGAAGTGTATCCAACACATTATACCTGCTTACTATTCTCATAGAACAAAAACCTTGCCTGCCCTCTTATCTAGCTTTGTCTGAAATCTAGCTTTGTCTATGATATGTATGACATCACACTAATGCTGAAATGTACCAGACAAGAACATATATTTCTATTAAACAAAAACAAGAAAGCAGCATAACACCCAGAGGAAGCAGGACTTCTACATGCTCTAACATGTCCAGAATCATAGGACCAGCAGTGAGGAGGATATAACATCTGTCCCAACACCGCAAGACATAACAAACCAGCAGGATCCAGGGACACAGGGAACCCGCCCCACCATAGCACGGGTACCTTGCTGTCTGGGCTGCTTTACCTTGGGTGTAAACTCTGCACCCACTCTCATAACACCCAGAGGAAGCAGCAGGTGCTCTAACACACCCAGGATGACAGGATCACAGGGTCACAGGACCCAAGGAGCTTGGTCACACCAGGATCTCGGGGCCACAGAGTCAGTTTGACTACCAAGAGCTTTGACATACCCAGGATCTCAGGATCACAGGATCCCAGAATCACAGAACCACAGATAGCTAGACTCTGAGGAGTTCTGAAATAACCAGTATCACAGGAAAGAAATGCTACAGTCACATATAGCAAAGGCAGGTAGCACTATAGACAAACAGATGGCAGGAGGCAAGCATGAAAACATAGGCAGCAGACACCAAGGTAACTTGGTATCAGCAGAACACATTTTTCCCATCATAGCAAGTCCAGAATATACCATCACACTGAAAAAGCAAGATTCAGATAGATCTAAAATGATTTCTCATGGTGAAGACAATAGAACACTTTGAGAAGGACATAAATATCTCCCTTAAAGAAATACAGGAGAACACAGATAAACAAATAGAAGCCCTTAAAGAGGAAACACAAAAATCCCTTAAAGAATTATAGGAAAACACAATCAAACAGGCAAAGGAAATGAACAAAACCATCCAAGATCTAAAAACGGAAATAGAAACAATAAATCACAAAGGGATACAACCCTGGAGTTAGAAAATCCAAGAAAGAGATCAGAAACCATAGATGCAAGCATCAGCAACAGAATACAAGAGATAGAAGAGAGAATCTCAGGTGCAGAAGATACCATAGAAAACATTGACACAACATTCAAAGAATATGCAAAAGGCAAAAAGATCCAATCCCAAATCAGCCAGGAAATACAGGACACAATGAGAAGACCAAACCTTAGGATGATAGCTATAGAACAGAGCAAAATTTCCAACTTAAAGGACCAGTAAATATCTTCAACAAAATTATAGAGAAAACTTCTCTAACCTAAAGAAAGAGATACCCATGAACATACAACAAGTCTGCTGAACTCCAAATGGACTGCACCAGAACAGAAATTCCTCCCGTCACATAATAGTCAAAACACCAAATGCACTAAACAAAGAAAGAATATTAAAAGCAGTAAGGGAAAAAGGTCAAGCAACATATAAAGGCAGACCTATCAGAATCACACCAGACTTCTCACCAGAAACTATGAAAGCTAGAAGATCCTGGGCAGATGTTATACAGACCTTTGAGAAAACAAATGCCAGCTCAGGCTACTATACCCAGCAAAACTCCCTATTAACATAGATGGAGAAAACAAGATATTCCATGATAAAACCAAATTTACACAATATCTTTTGACAAATCCAGCTCTACAAAGGATATTAGATGGGAAAGACCAACACATGGAGAGAAACTACATGCTAGAAAAAGCAGGAGGTAATCATTCAACAAACCCAAAAGAAGATAGCTAAACAAACATAAGTCCACCTCTAACAATAAAAATAACAGGAAGTAACAATAACTTTTCCTTAATATCTCTTAAATTCAGTGGACTCAATTCCCCCAATAAAAAGACATAGACTAACAGACTGGATACATAAAAAGGACCCACCATTTTGCTGCATACAGGAAACGCACCTCACTGAAAAAGACAGACACTGTATCAGAGTAAAAGGTTAGAAAACAATTTTCCAAGCAAATGGTCCCAAGAAACAAACTGGAGTAGATATTCTAATATCGAATAAAAATTTGACTTTCAACGTAAAGTTATCAAAAAAGATAAGGAGGGACACTTCATACTGGTCAAAGGAAAAATCTATCAAGGCAACTCTCAATTCTGAACATCTATGTTCCAAATGCAAAGGCACCCACATTCATTAAAGAAACTATAATAAAGCTCAAAGCACAAATTACACCTCAGATAATATTATGGGAGATTAAAACAGCTCACTCTCAACAATGGGCCAATCATGGAAACAGAAACTAAACAGAAATACAGTGAAGCTAACAGACATTATGAACCAATTGGATCTAACAAACATATAGAGAACATTTCATCCTAAAACAAACCAATGTACCTTCTTCTCAGCACCTCATGGTACCTTCTACAAAACTGACCATATACTTGGTCACAAATCAGGCCTCAACAGATACAAAAAGATTGAAATAATCCTATGCATTCTATCAGATCACCAGATCACCATGGACTAAGGCTGAACTTAATTTCCAACAAAAACAATGAAAAAAACATATACACATGCAAAGTGAACAACACTCTACTCAATAACTTGGTCAAGGAAGAAATAAAGAAAGAAATTAAAGACTTTTTAGAATTTAATGAAAATGAAGACACATCATACCAAAACTTATGGAACACAATGAAAGCAGTGCTAAGAGGAAAACTCATGGCTCTAACTGCCTCCAAAAAGAAACTGTAGAGAGCTGACACTAGCAGCTTGACAGCACACCTAAAAGCTCTAGAACAGAAAGAAGCTAATATACGCAAGAGGAGTAGAAGGCAGGAAATAAACTCAGGGCTGAAAATTAACAAAATAGAAACAAAAGAGCTATACAAAGATTCAGCAAAACCACAAGCTGGTTCTTTGAGAAAAATCAAAATGATAAACCCTTAGCCAGACTAACCACAGGGCACAGAGTCATTACCCAAATTAATAAAATAAGAAATAAAAGTGAGACATGATAGAAACTGTGGAAATTCAAAATATCATCAGATACTACTACAAAAGATTATACTCAACAAAATTGGGAAATCTGGATGAAATGGACAATTTTCTAGACACGCACCAGATGCCAAAGTTAAAAGAGGATCAGATAAACAACCTAAACAGTCCGATAACCCCTAAAGAAATAGAAACAGTCATTAATAGTCTCCCAACCAAAAAAATCCCAGAACCAAATGGGTTTAGAGGAGAATTCTATCAGACCTTCAAAGAAGACCTAATACCAATACTCTTCAAACCATTTTACAAGATAGAAATGGAAGGAACACTACCCAATTCGCTTATACCTAAACAACACAAAGACCAAACAAAGAAAAAGAACTTCAGACCAATTTCCCTTATGAGTTCGATGCAAAAATAATCAATAAAATTCTTACCAATAGAATCCAAGATGACATCAAAACAATCATTTACCACAATCAAGTAGGCTTCATCCCAGGGATGCAGGGATGGTTTAATACACGGAAATTCATCAATGTAATCCACTATATAAACAAACTCAAAGAAAAAAACCACAGGGTCATTTCATTAAATGCTGAAAAAGCATTTGACAAAATTCAGCAACCCTTCATGTTAAAAGTCATGGAAAGCTCAGGAATTCAAGGCCCATACCTAAACATAGTAAAAGCAATATACAGCAAACCAGTAGCCAACATCAAACTAAATGTAGAGAAACTTGAAGCAATCCTACTAAAATCAGGGACCAGACAAGGCTGCCCACTCTCCCCTTACCTATTCAATATAGTACTTGAAGTTCTAGCCAGAGACAACAGAGAACAAAAGGAGGTCAAAGGGATACAAATTGGAAAGGAAGAAGTCAAAATATCATTATTTTCAGATGATATGATCATATACTTAAATGATCCCTGTTTTAGTCAGGGTTTCTATTCCTGCACAAACATCATGACCAAGAAGCAAATTGGGGAGGAAAGCGTTTATTGAGCTTACACTTCCACATTGTAGTTCAAAAGGAAGTCAGGACTGGAACTCAAGCAGGTCAGGAAGCAGGAGCTGATGCAGAGGCCATGGAGGGGTGTTTCTTACTGGCTTGCTTCCCCTGGCTTGCTCAGCCTGCTCTCTCTTATAGAACCCAAGATTACCAGCCCAGGGATGGTATCACCCACAAGGGGCCCTCCCCACTTGATCACTAAGTGAGAAAATGCCCCACAGCTATATCTCATGGAGGCATTTCCCCAACTGAAGCTCCTTTCTTTGTGATAACTCCAGCCTGTGTCAAGTTGACACACAAAACCAGCCAGTACAACCCCAAAAATCCCACCTGAGAACTCCTAAAGCTGATAAACAACTTCAGCAAAGTGGCAGGAGGTTTGCAGCCATGCAGGAAGAACAATAATATGCACCTACCAGTACCCCAAGAGCTCCCAGGGAGCAAATCACCAACCAAAGAGTACACATAGAGAGACCCATGGCTCCAGCTTCATATGTTGCAGAAGATGACCATTTCAGACATCAATGAGAGGAGAGACCATGGGTGCTGTGAAGGCTCGATTGCCCAGAATAAGGGAATGCAAGTCAGGAAATTGGGGGTAGGAGCCTGTAGGGGGAGGGGGAATAGAATAGGGTTTTTCAGAGGGGTAATGCAGAAAGGGAATACCATTTCAAATGTAAATAAAGCAAATATCTAATAAAAAATCAACTCAAACAAATGAGTAGCCTTCCTCTACTCAAAGGATAAACAGGCTGAGAAAGAAATTAGGGAAACAACACCCTTCACAATATAAAATACCTTGCTGTGACTCTAACAAAGAAAGTGAAAGATCTGTATGACAAGAACTTCAAGTCTCTGAAGAAAGACATTGAAGATCTCAGAAGATGGAAAGATCTCAGATGCTCATGGATTGGAAGGATTAATATAGTAAAAACAGCCATCTTGTCAAAAGCAATCTACAGATTCAATGTACTCTCCATCAAAATTCCAAATCAATTCTTCATAGAGTTAGAAAGAGCAATTTTCAAATTAATTTGGAGTAACAAAAAACCCAGGATAGCAAAAACTATTTTCAACAATAAAAGAATTTCTGGGGCAATTACCATCCCTGACCTCAAGGTGTACTAAAAGGATAGAGAATAATACAGCCTAACTCTAATGACCCCAAGAAGTCAGAAGTTTAAAATGCTATCTCGCTTTGTTAGAAACTAGGTAAAAGGTCATATTCCATAGCCCGCCCTTTGTTTAGAGCTAGCAGAAAGGCCTTGAATAAGTGATCCTGGCCCCACAAGGTAACTGGAAATGGGCTAAGCTTATCTTGCTTCTGTAAATTGCTTAGCCATTATCCCTATGCAGGAGGAGTTCACACAGCTATAGACATTCAAGAATATAGGAAACTAATTGGTCCACTGCATGGATAATTTAAACTGATTGGCTCGGATTTAGAGGGCTCTCCATGCTAAGAAATGATTGGTTTGTGATTCACTGGCTTTGTCATAAACTTATAAAAGCTGTCGCAATTCAGCACTCATGGTCCACAGTCCTCTAACTCTGTGCGGTGTACGGCTGTGGAACCCAGAATTCTGGAATAAAGAAACCCTCATGTTATTGCACCAAGACTGTTTCTCTCGAAACAGATTTGGGTGTCGCCTTGCGGGGCGTGGGGTGCTGGGGCACCTTCGGTTTTTGGGGGTCTTACGGTACTACAGAGCAATAGTGATAAAAAGTGCATGGTATTAGGACAGAGACAGACTGGAAGATCAATGGAATAGGATTGAAGACCCAGAAATGAACCCATACACTATGGTCACTTGATCTTGGACAAATGAGCTAAAACCATCCAGTGGAAAAAAGACAGTATTTTCAACAAATGGTGCTGGTTCAAGTGGCAGACAGCAAGTAGAAGCATGCATATTGATCCATTCTTATCTCTCTGTGTAAAGCTCAAGTCCAAATGGATCAAGGACCTTCACATAAAACCAGATACACTGAAACTAATAATATAGAAAGTGCAGAAGAGCCTTGAATACTTGGGCACAGGGGAAAAGTTCCTGAACAGAACACCAACAGATTATACTCTAAAATCAAGAATTGACAAATGGGACCTCACAAAATTCAAAGTTTCTGTAAGGCAAAAGACAATGTCATCGGACAAAACAGCAACCAACAGATTGGGAAAAGATCAATCCTACATCCGATAGAGGGCTAATATCCAATATATACAAAGAACTCAAGAAATTAGACTCTAGACAATCAAATAACCCTATTAAAAATAGGGTACAGAGCTAAACAAAAAATTCTCAAATGAGGAAACTGGAATGGTCGAGAAGCTCCTAAAGAGATATTCAACATCCTTACTCATGAGGGAAATACACATCCTTAGTCATGAGGGAAATACATATCAAAACAACCCTGAAATTCCACCTCACACCAGTCAAAATGACTAAAATCAAAAACTCAGGGAACAGATGCTAGTGAGGATGTGAAAAAAGAGGAAGACTTCTCCATTGCTGGTGGGATTGTAAACTGGTACAACCACTCTGGAAATCAGTTTGGCCGTTCCTCAGAAAATTGGACATAGTATTACCTGAGGACCCAGCTATACCACTCAAAAGATGCTCCAACCTGTAAGAAGGACACATGATCCACTATGTTCATAGCAGCCTTATTTATAATAGCCAGAAGCTGGAAAGAACCCAGATGTCCTTCAATAGAAGAATGGATACAGAAAATGTAGTATATTTATACAATGAAATACTACTCAGCTATTAAAAACAATGAATTCACAAAATTTTTAGGCAAATGGTTTGATCTGGAAAATATCATCGTAAGTGAGGTAACCCAATCACAAAAGAATACACATGGAATGCAATCTCTGATAAGTGGATATTAATTAGCCCAGAAGCTCTGAATACCCAAGGCACAAATTGCATAACAAATGACTCCCATGAAGAAGTATGGAGAGGGTCCTGATCCTGGAAAGGATTGATCTAGCATGGGAAGGGACTATAAAGACAGAGAAAAAGGAGGGAGGTGATTGGAGAAGGGATGGAGAGAAGAAGGTTTATGGGATATAAGGGGAGGGGGGATCCGGGAAAGGGGAAATCATTTGGAATGTAAACAAAGACTATAGAAAATAAAAATATTAAAAAATAAAATAAAATAAAAGAGAAAAAAAACAATGAATTCATAAAATTCTTAGGCAAATGGATGGAACTTGAAAATATCATCCTGAATGAGGTAACCCAGTCACAAAAGAACACACATGGTATGCACTCACTGATAAGTAGATATTAGCCCAAAAGCACAGAATACCCACGATACAATTTATAGACCACATGAAGCTCAAGAAGAAGGAAGACCAAAGTGTGGGTGCTTTGGTTCTTTTGAGAAAGGGAACAAAATACTCACAGAAGTAAACATGAAGATAAAGTATGGACCAAAGACTGAAGGACACAACATCCAGAGACTACTCCACCTGGGGATTCATCACATATACAGTCACCAAACCCCAGCACTATTGTGGATGCTAGGAAATGCTTGCTGAAAGGAGCCTGATATGGCAGTCTCCTGAGAGGCCCTGCTAGAGCCTTACAAATACAGAGGCAGATTCTTGCAGCCAACCATTGGACTGAGCACATGTTCCCCAATGGAGGAGTTAGAGAAAGGACTGAAGGAGCTGAAGGGGTTTGCAACCTTATAGGAAAAACAACAATATCAACCAACCAGACCCCCCCACCGCCCCGCAGAGCTCCCAGAGACTAAGCCATCAACCAAGGAGTACACATGGCTCCAGCTGCTAGTGGAGTGGGTGGAGAAACACCCTCATAGAAGGAGGGTAGGGAGGATGGGATAGGGGGTTTCCAGGAGGGGGAGAATAGGGAAATGGGATAAAATTTGAAATGTAAGGAGAGAAACTATGTAATAAAAAATCAGTAAGCAGTTGGAAATATGAATGTCATTTAAAGTACCATGTGTAAGGTTATTATTGATTCAGACAAACTAAATTAAGTGGACTGTAGTTTCAAAGATGCTATGAGTTCACACATTAAATTCAACTACTTTTAAACATTTTGGAATATCAGTATGGTTTTTAAAAGAACTTAAATTTTCATTTTGTAAAATTCTTAACTATAAAGTTGGGCACATAGTGGTGCATTCCTTTAATCTCAACACTCCAGAGAGACAGGTAGATCTCTAAGTTCGAAGCCCACCTGGTCTACAGAATGAGTTCCAGAGTAACCAGAGCTAGACAGTGAAACTCTGTTTTGGTTTGGTTAAGAAAAAAATATTCTATTTTTTTTTAATTCTAGGCTAGCTCTTATTAATCTAATAAATCCAAGACAAAAAAAGTTTTAAAAAGATAATTATCTCTTTATCTCATTAAAATTTCAACACTCAACTTAAAGTTTCATTCCAATGTTGTATATTCTCCCAAAGTATCCTAAGATAGAAGAAACCAGAGATGATTGCAGAGTATAAGTGCTCAGCCCTCAGTTAAGCTAATGCTCACACTGGTGCTAAGTAAACTGTGAAAGTGACACCACACAGCACGCGCTTTGTGTTTGTATCTTCACGGTTCAGCATCACAACATACCTTCTTCATGCTGCTGTCTGACCAGCCCTCCATCCACAACACCTGGCATTTCTTATGTAAAGCTGGATTACTCTCACAGTTTATTATGAAGTTCAAATTTGCAGAATCCATAATCAAAACAATATGCAAGTTTTGTTGAATTCCTGAAAAAATGGTAAGAAACTGTATGAAAATTATGAGAATAATTCTGATTATGAGAATAATGATAAATCAGACAATTTACAGTTTAATGAGATGGTCATTCTTTACAAATGAAACAGTAGGATGTGCTTCTGAAAAACAGCAAGTTACAAAATAATAATAAGGAAAATTTTGTGTAATGGTTAAAAAACTACTTGCTTCTCTGCAATCTAGTATCTGCTCCCACACCCAGAAACACATGGACAGCACTGACTAGACTCTGGATTCCAAGAAAAAGGCATCTAGCTGGGAGTGGAGTGTAGTAGGGGATACTAGGATTTAAAGAGGGGAGAAAGGCTGATATAAATATATTTAAATTTTCAAAGAATGAATAAAAATATTTGTACACATGTAAGTCATGTTTGCAAGCAAAGAAAAAGTCATAGGAATGACTGGGTGCCATAATTTTTGTCTTTTTAAAACATTCTATTTTATTTCCATAGTGCACAATAAAGTGTTTCTGTATAAATTATTAGTTATTTAGCATTTCAAAGCACTATAAGGATCTATAAAGATTTAAGGTCTAGCACAGTAAGCATACTATGCTTGGATAAAAATGCAGACAGCAAGGGCCAGTGTTGCAAAACACATCCCTGCAATCCCAACATTTCCATCTGATAAAATGTTCTACAATAAAATGTTATAGCTTCTGTGCTACTTTCTAAAACCTGCAGAAAAAAGTAATAGAAAATGAAATTACCAAAAAAAAACCCTTAATTTCAGATAAATTTGTAATCTATTAAGAATTAAGACATATTTTTTTTATTATCATAATTCACTTTTATTTATCTCTGAAAATCTTCCATATCCTTACTTTTAATATCAATGCTTTCACCAAACTAAAAACCAGTAATAGAAGGTTTAAATAGATATGTTTCTAAGTTGCCTGTGATATCAGAGTTATGGAGAACAATTCTGAATTTTACCTAGTCTTAATGTCTTATTATTGTACACACTTAAAGAACAGTATTTCAAAGTTAACTCATATGTCTGAAAAGATTCCTAATGAACCCCGATGCTTGTTTATATTACATTTAAATTCCACTTAGAGATTGGATCTCTCTGAAGACATGGGAATCCTAGAACCATGTCTTTAGATCATCTAGGCCTGGAATTTATGACAGTCTCCTGAGCCTACTGACTGCAAGTATTGGAGACATACGTCAGAAACACCTGCTCATTTTGATCTTGCCAAGCAATTATAGAAAAGTTGAGATTTGTGGAAACAAAATGATCAGACACATTTTATGTGATAACAAAGAAAATAATTTTTTTCATAATAAGCAATACTTTTGACTATAATAAAATTATGATTTCCAATTTGTTCAAAACTTTAGGTTATGAATTAAGACATATTAAAAAGCCAAGGAAGTCTTTAGTGAATGTGTGCTGTTTAACAAGTACATGGTCACGTCAAGGACTAAGGCCTCAGACCCATGAGAAGTCGGCAAAGCTTTCCCCTCTACCTGAGTCAGGTCCAGAGTGACAGCACAATCTTTCTCTGCTCTAAATGCAAAGGTAGACAGTGTGCAAGTATGAGTGTTTATGAATGGCTGACCAATGTGTGCAAAACTAGTAACTGCACCACCTCATAACTAGATGAACAAATTCCCCCTCCTGTGCTGCACATAATCATCGCACTGAGGTTCTGGGTCGTTGTACCATAGGTGTCACTCCATTGGAGCAAGCATGGACCCATCTGCTCCAACTCTCCTGTGAAGCTATTTGTCAAATATTTAAGTTTATTGTCTTTTCTTCATTCCTCCCCACTCATAATTAGGTAAAGAGGTCAAGGTGCCAAGCTATACAGGACACCATCTTAAATGGTATTTATTTTACACCAATCAGAATGCAAATTTAGTAATGAACTCTGTGCCCCTTACTGTATGTGAAGTAATTGAAGACTGGTCCAAAAAATCCATCCTGAGAAGCTTGATCTTTCAGAGGCAACAGCAAAGGCTCCAATTCTTCAAGAGTATACAGTCCAGGAACCTCGCCTATAGAAGAATATTACATTTCCTTCTTATTTTGACTAGCATATACCAATTCAAAACAAATTTTATACATAAAAAATGATTTTCAAGCTTTATGTTAAATTTTTCTGTTGTCATTACCAGGAGTATTAACAATAACTTACATAATTCCTATGTTCTTGGTTTTATAAAGCTTGAGACTTTGATGCTTTAGTCATAACCATGTGTCAGTTCTTAATGACCTTAGAACAACTATGTCCAAGGTTGTCATCGATAATGCAGGTAAACTTTACACTAGGTAATCCTAATTGGGCAATTCTCACCATAGTGCTATATCTGCTTCACAGAAACCATTCACTTGCCTGAAGACAAAAGGCTATTGATCATCTCCAAGAATGTGGGATGTACAAACTGGTAATCCTCAAGAAGTAAGACTACCTGCTGTGCTTCAATTCCTGCCAGATGCAACACCTGCAAAGCCAAGGGAAGATGAGTCCTGTCAGTGGCTTTTGGAACAATTAAAGGTTACTATCCTCGGCTGGCATGGCAACCCAGTCTTGACCACAGTCTGAAGAGTGAAACAGTGTGAGGCTGGCCAGTGGCATATAACAAGTTGTCGAGCAGAGGGGTTCTATACATAAGGAAGCAACTGGAATGTATGTATCTATATACACATCTGTTGCTTTGCTGTTACTGATGGTTTCTGAGACACAGCATCTTGCTATGTGATTGGGCTAGCCTTGAACCTGCCAGCACCCTGCTATTTTCCTCCCATGTGACCACATGCAGCTTACTTAGGGCCTATTTACTGACTTGTTTAGAAGAGAATGAAAATCATATTTTTACCTGTACAATTTGGAAGGTAAAGTCATCAATAACTAGCACTTGAAAAAAAATTTACTTTAAAAATAAGTTTCTGAAGCAAAAACTAAATCATTTTCATTAATATATTCTTCCCACACAATTATGTAGTCCTATTTATCATCCAATTGGACATTCCATACTCTCAGTTGCCCACAACCTTGATATCCTAACGGGAATCTTCCAGATACAGATAAAAACTTAGCAAAATTAGAAGGAAGACTGTGTTACATTCGGAAGACTTAAATGCTTGAATCACTAGCCAAGGGACACTGCCCACAGCTCACATGCTTGAGATCGTTTCTGAACTGCTTCGGCTCGTAGCCCCTGGAGATCTTCGGGGAGAAGAGCACAGCCCCATGCATGTGACTGACTAAAGACGTGACCGTCCGCCGCCCCACGCCGCTTCGTCCTGCCAACAGAAGGGAGCCTCCAGGAAAACTCAGCACTCTGTCTATCCTCGACATGTATTCCAGAACTTCTTGGAAGAGTAAAATATCTAAATTCTGGTTATCTCGTCCATAATGAATAAGACCCTTTGAAAAATAAAAACAAAATTTATACTTAATATAATCTCGTTATATAACAAAAATGTTATTTTTCTGAGGCTGGAAAGATAGCTTAATTGCTGGACCAAAGTTTTGTTTCTAGAACCCGCATGTCTGTAAGTCCAGTTCCAGAGGCTCTCATTCATTCTCCCAGTCCTCCCAGCTCCTACATGCACACTGTGAAATACTCTCACACAGTACACACAGACATAAATAATAAGCATATACATCTTTTTAAAAATTATAGTTTTATATTTTTGACAGTTTCAAAAAAAGGTAAGGTGACTATATATTATCTGACACCTAAAATTTTACTATTCAATAATATAGACTTGTGGGTATATGAAAAGTTCATATCAAACAACTTCACAGCTATACAAAGTTCAATTGTGCTAGACAGCAGTACATCTTAACTGGGGTTTGTTTCCCAGCATGCATATAGGGTAGCTCACAAGTGCCCATAACTCCAGCATTAGTAAATTTGGCACATTCTTCTGGTCTCCAAGAATACCCATAGGCATATATTATTCACAATAAAATAGAATACATATACCACATGGCTTCTTCTTCATCCTTTTAACTCTATTAAAAGCAAGTGGGGAGGGGCAGCAAGGGAGAATAAAGAAGAGACAGGAAGGAGGAGGAAGAGCAAAAAGAGAAACCAGGAAGAGGAAACAGCAAAGGAGTTGGAGATTCAGCCTCTCCAGACCACACCTTAGGGACCTGACTCTGGCCATGCCACCCTGGAGCCTGCCTATTTCCTCTTTCACCAGCTGAGTCTGACAATGAGGTACAACTCTCACCATCCAGGAGTGCTTTCCCATCACTGTTCTCATTGCTATTCCAGTAGCAATACTGTCATTAAACATGTGTCTCACTAATTTTACATGCATCTGAGCATCCCATCATGTGTGCCAGAATGAACTAAATTCCAAAGAGCAAGAAAAGTTCTGTCCATTGTGTGATCTTTCATTCTATGTAGTTAAATGTTTCTAACAAACAATTTAAGTTACTGTTCTAGCTACACCGTACTCCATCACTCCCATTATACCTTCTTAATGACATCCTTCAGGTCTGCAGAGGTCAGTTTGCCAAGTGGCTTCCCATGTGGAGGTAACGGCTGTCCTGGAACTGTCTTTGCTCCTGAGATATGTTGGGCTCCCCATGTAACATAGAAACTATCTGCAATAAAGATGTTGATACATATCACTAGTGATGAGAGAATCAGTCACCATGTTACTAAATTCTTTTTACCCAGTCCAAATAAAATTGTCTCCAGAAACAAAATGGTGGCTTATACTAATTAAATTATATTAATATACTAACATATAGAGACTAGTAATATTATACTAGGTAAATTATACTAATACACTAATATATAACTATAAATATTATACTAATTAAATTAATAATTACTTGGAGGGGCAATCATTAAAGATGAAAACTATCACAAGTTATAAATCCAAAATCAGCCTGAGAACTAGCTGGGCTAAATACTTTCATTATATTCAGTACCAAATTTTTAAACATTTTAAATATAGTCATGATTTGAAATTTTCATCCATTTATCATGTTTGTTCATATTGTTCCTCCACAACCTTCCTCCAACTCCCCTAACCCATTTTCTTCCAACATCATGTCCTCTTTTGTTGTTTTTATTACCGGTAACTCAGAGACCAATTAGTGCTGCCCAATGAGCATGGATATGGAGCTCTGCACTAGAGCATGGGTAACCTATCAGCGGACAACATCAACTCCACCAGAGTGGGGCCACAGGAGTCCTCTACTTGTGCTGGAATTATCAGACGCAGCCCAGCACTTTCCCCTCTTCAAGTGAAGGGCTTCCTTCTAACTCCCCGTTATATAAGACGAACTCCCCTAGTCTTCTAATTATTAATTAAGTTATCTCATTTGCTTTCCCATAAGCATGAGAATAACTGCTGTCAACTTGGCACTCTCTAGAACCACTGGAGACACAGCGCTGGAATGTGTGATGTGGGGCTGCTGGATCAGATGAAAGGAGGTGGGAAAGCCCTCCTCCCTCCCTCCCTCCCTTCCTCCCTCCCTGCCTCCTTCCCTCCCTCCCTGTGTGCAGCACCATTGTCTCACCTAAGATCTTGGATGATATTAAAGGAGGAGTGAGCAAGCAGGACAGCCGCGCCACAGTTCTCCTATCCTGACTATGGCTGCCAGGTGACCAGCGGCCACCAAGCCTCCCTGCCATGATGGTCTGACTCCTGAGATGATGAGCCAAATAAGCCCTTGCACATTGCTACTGGAAAGTACTTTGCCACACTGTCTCAAAAGGAAACTGGACTATTCCCTTTCTTCCTGTTCACGAGCTTAGTTCTCCCGGTCCTAACATCAGTTACCTGCCCTGCTGGGGCCTACGCCACCAGGTTCCTCTTGCCTTCATTACTGTCAGTACGTGAAGCCCACTACAATCAGCGACACTATGTGCAGAGCCACATCTATGCACAGGTCATCCAGCTGGGCTTCCTGCATCCCTCAGGAGGGTTTTCCTCTATCCACAGGCTCCTCCTCAAACAGCCACAAACCACAACTATCATTATTTCTCAAGAGTCCCAACTATTATCTTTTTTGTGATTTAAATTATTTACTATTTATATACACCCAAAGTATCTCAGGAATTTATATATAAGGCAAATTTCCCAAGCTTGAGGTTAGTCCTATACTGACAACTGTTTAACAGACATGCAGTTCATTCATTGGATGTCTTAGTCACTGTTCTATTGCTGTGAAGAAACACTATAACCAACTATTTTATATGTGTGTGTATGCGCGTATTAACATGCATTAATACATATAATAAATAATCTTTCCTTGGCAATTACGTGTTCAATTTATTTTTGGTTGTTAGGGGCTGGAGAGATGGCTCAGTGGTTAAGAGCACTGACTGCTCTTCGAAAGGTCCTGAGTTTAAATCCAAGCAACCACATGGTGGCTCACAACCATCTGTAATGGGATCCAATGCCCTCTGCTGATGTGTCTGAAGACAGCTACAGTCTACTTACATATAATATTTTTGGTTGTTATCTTATAAGATAGGGTCACATTCAGTTGCCTAGGATGGCCTTGAATGTGCTATGTAGCTCAGACTATCCTTGAATTTGAAACTTTCCTGCTTCTGCCTCTGAAGTATATGGGACTACGGGCCTGTACTGCCAGATTCCCCTTGACAAAGTAGGTTCTAAAGAATGAATATATTGAGAGAAGTGTGGAAGAATATTCCAGATAAGAACAATGAATATGTAAAAAATACATAATATGTATGATACATATACATGTATACAATTGCATATACCTATATCTACACACACAATACACACACACACACACATGATGGAGGTTGGCTTGCAGGTCCAGAGGTTTAGCCCATTACCATCCTGGCTGAGAGCCTGGCAGCATCCGGTCTTGGCACGGGCTTATGAAACCTCAAAGCCCAACCCTCAGCAACACACTTCCTCCAAAAAGGACCTCCCAATCCTTCTAATCCTGTTAAAGAGTTCACACGTATGAGTCTACGGGGCCATTCTTTTACCTCTGGATGTGCATCTACAGAGCATCTGTGCCTAAGTCTTCTACTTTTCTCTTTAAACGTGGTGATGGTGTGAGCCAAAATGACTCCCACCACTAAAGATGGCAAGTTCGATGCAGCTTTCAGAAGACACCCAAAAACTTCAAATAGTCTAACATTATAATCAACATTTTAAAATAATTGAAATTATTAAAACAGTGTGCTATAATGATTATTACAATGACTTGCTATTACTGAAGAAATATATACAAAACTAAAATCTGAGTGCACAACATTATTCCTTTACCATAGTTTCATACTGCCTAACGTAAAGTGCACAAGTCCTACTAAGTACTCTCTCCACCCTAGTTCCATCAGGCCTAAAACAGCCAGCATGCATTACACACCATGTTTCTCAGTTTCTGACTCTTCACATATTCATCGCTCTTATCCAGACTATCCTAACACATGTTTCCACTCAACAACTTCATGTTTTAAAGCCTCCTTTGGCAAGTGACGCCTGGCAGGTCAAGTCTACACTACCAGGTACTTGGGAGGCCAAAGCAGGAGAATTTCAGCCTGAGCTATACAGCAAAACCAGGGTCAACCTGGGCAACTAAATTTGATCCTATCTCATAAAAAAAAATAACTTGAACATATATTCGCCAATGAAAAGTTTAATTTAGACATAAATCTAAAATAATTAACCCCACTTCTATGTTTGGTACTTGTGAAAAATATCAAAGGCTGATATTTTTCTTGACATACTATGTTTGAATCAGAAGATTAATGACAACAACACACTTTCAATCAATATATGTACTAGCTGGTTTTGTGTGTCCACTTGACACAGGCTGGAGTTATCACAGAGAAAGGAGCTTCAGTTGGGGAAGTGCCTCCATGAGATCCAGCTGTGGGGCATTTTCTCAATTAGTAATCAAGTAGGGAGGCCCCCTGTGGGTGGTACCATCTCTGGGCTGGTAGTCTTGGGTTCTATAAGAGAGCAGGCTGAGCAAGCCAGGGGAAGCAAGCCAGGAAGAAACATCCCTCCATGGCCTCTGCATCAGCTCCTGCTTCCTGACCTGCTTGAGTTCCAGTCCTGACTTCTTCTGGTGACCAACAGCAATGTGGTGGTGTAAGCTGAATAAACCCTTTCCTCCCCAACTTGCTCCTTGGTCATGATGTTGGGCAGGAATAGAAACCCTGACTAAGACAATATACAAACTCAGTGTAAGGTCTATCATAATATTATTACACTGTACATAGTGATGGCTATCCCGTGAGAAATAAGGCTGCCCAATTTCAGGACTTAATATGCATTGAATACATAAATCCAGACAGTGTGCTTAAGAGAAAGATGGGTCATATACACAATTTTGGAACAGGTAAGATAAACCAAAGTAGACAAATAGTAATATTAGTTTTTGTTTTCTGGGACTTTGTCAAATTTTGACAAATGTGCCAAAGCTACATATTAGAGAAAAAAATTTCATCTTTTCAAAAGCAGTGATGAGAAAGCTCACTATCCACATATAAGCAAATTAAAATATACATCCAAATATAAACAAATTAAATTAGATCCATTTTTCACAAAGGTGAATTCAAAATGGATTATTAGAGACCTTAAGTCCTAAAGTCCTATAACCATGAAAACAGTAGAGCCAACCACAAGAGAAACTCTGGGAGAGCTAAGACTAGGCAAAGCCTTCCCGGACAGGGCTCAACAAGCCCCGAACCGAGAGCACCTTTGGAAGCATAAAAGCATCTACACAGCACAGTGGAAAGAAGAGATGCCCTACAGGATGGATAAAACATTTGCCAGCTACACATCTGACAAAGGATTACTACCTAAAGCAACATCTAAAAAAAACTATAGCACAAATACACAGATAAATTGGACAGTTCTCAAACTGTATGCAACTAGCCACTAAATGTGCAACATAAAATTCAATACCTTAGCCATCAGGGAAAGGTAACCTATAACTGCATGGAGAGACTATCTCACCTCAGTCAGGATAGCGACAATTAAGAAACAAACAATAAATGTCAGCAAAGAGGCTAGGAAAGAGGAACCCTTGTACCCTGCTGAAGGAATCTAAACTAATCTAAATTAATCTAATCTAAATCAGTGTGGAGCATCCTAAAAAACTATGAATACGACTGCTGCATGTCCCAGCTGTACCACACTTCCTTATATGTGGCTCACAGACTTTACATCACAAAGACACCAGTACACATCAGATAAGACATAGAATCAGCCTAGTTGAGCACACACACACACACACACACACACACATATCATAAATAGACAGACAGACAGACAGACAGACAGACGAAGATAGAAAGGAGACTATGTGGGGGGAAGCTGACTGAAATGTAGGAAGGAGGAACAAGTGAGGCAGACAAGACAGACAGGAGCCAAGCACATGATCTAAAATGTGTGAAGATGTCAATAATAAAACCTATTACTTCATTCTGTATACTAGCTTTCAAAACACTACAGTTACTAAAGTTATAAAAAATTAATATATATTTTCATGCAACTTCCTACCACATGAATTATTCTCTATCTATTCCACAAAAGGACCAGTATTTTGTGTGCCACAACAGCTAGCTACATTATTAGTGAGAATTCTATAGGAAAAACAACATTGCACTGCAATGTGGAACTTCAAGAATGCACCACAACAAGTTTGAATACCTTTATGAAGAAAGTAACTACTTATTAAATTTTGTTTGGATTGTAATTGTAGAATTCTAGCAAAAATGGCTGGGCATCTTCCCTTCGGGAAAAATTAAAATTGAAATCACCCAAGGTTCTATTTGTTCATACATGAAATCATGCATCTGGCAGAAACAAAATTTCAAAGCACCATGACAAGTGCACACCGACATGAGAAGTGCACACCAACATGACAAGTGCACACCGACATGAGAAGTGCACACCGACATGAGAAGTGCACGCCGACATGACAAGTGCACACCGACATGAGAAGTGCACACCGACATAAGCTCTCCATCACCTGCCATGTTGTCCAAGACGTCTGAGCCCCAGTCTCCTTGGAGGACGGACGTTAAAATGTTATCAAACAAATGCAGCTCTTTCACACCAACAATTTTGTCCCGAAACAAGCGCCGTGCTTCGTAGGCTACAATCTCTAGCACATAATCTAATGGATGGTTAGAGGATCCTAAGGAAGGCAAAGTTTTCTTTAAGTGTAGTGATACTTAAAATATTTTCAAGTAGACTGTTTATCATAATGTTATGAAATAAATATATGGTGAGAATCTACATACCATAATTTTGGCAGCAGGTAAATAGAAAAAATGGAAAAAAGTTAAAATTCATTTCTATAATAAGCTGGAATATTTAAAACAGTATTTATAGTTGCTCAATAAAATTATCATTTCCAAGCTGCTTAATTAATAAAAATGGTTTGGCTATAAAAGGAAATGATTTTATCTTTTTGAAGATCAAATTTGTACAGTGATAAACAGGTTGCAAAAAGAATACAGTAAATTTCTATCCTTTTAATAGTAATAAACATAATGAAGTTATTTAACTTAATGTAATGATAGTTGTCATTTGAAATATTATAATTACTACTAAAATATTTACGTTCCTATTATGAGTAAGAGTTATAGGATAATTACACACAGAGAGATCTGAAACTCACCTCCTTCTAAATCATATCGGAACAAGCCAAGAACCCACTGAGTAAGAATGCAGGGTGTGAAGAAGTAGTGGCTGTAATCATCCACTGTGAATTTGGCCCGCACCTGAAAAGAACACAGTACAAGCAGCCTGCTCTCAGGGCTGTGTCATTCTCCACATTTCCTGTCAACTTAGACGCTCAGGAAGGCCAATTTCTGTGACCATGCCCAGCAGTTGGAAGGATTACTCCAAGATCAGCTCATAGGCTTCAACAGACGGCCAAAGGTTGGGGTGGCACAGGGGTACAACTACAGAAACTTTAAATAAACTGATGAACATTATAAAGTAACAGCTGAAATCCTAAAGAACCCATAAAACTCGATGAAAGCACTCCAAACGCACAAGTGTTCTGGTAGTGAGAGCCAGAACAACGGCACCGAGCTTAAAGGCTGGCCCCAGTCCGCAGCCTCAGCCATTCCCCTCACTGCCATCTTGACTGTTAGCAAGGGTATGCATTTTAAACTGACCTTGTCCTTTCTAACTTATCCTTCCAACTTCTACCCTGCCTTGTAAGAGCATCTTCCACAAACACTACACACACTATTCCTTTTATCTAACAAAATTTCATCATCAAATACATTGTGGTTTTCTATTGATTTTTTTCCCTAATTCAGATCAAATTTTACTTTACTTCCTCATTAACCACCACACGCACTAAGTTATTCAGTCTGTCTAGCAGCATGTAACCTGAATATGTCGTTACTGTGTTGTCTATCACACTATATTATGACAAGAAGGAAAAGTCACGACATCAGCACAAGGACAGGATGAAGCCAATAGACCTGAAAATTACAATATAAACATCTATGTACCTGTTCATACAACTGCACCATAGAGCCTGCTAAGAGATAAATTTTTGACGAAGAACCCCAAATAGAATGATTCTTCAGATTTTTGTGCAGAACTGCTTCCAAATATGCTCCATAGATTGTCTGTAACTGTTCTCTTTCTGGGTAACTAAATATGAAAGACAAGAAATAAGAAAGCTGAAATAAGTCAATAGCCTAAATTACTATTTTTACGTTAAGATATAACTGTGTACACTTTCAAACTACACTTCTCTAAGACCCAGATCAAACAATTATAGACAGGAATGGTGATCATCATGTTAAGCAAACCACTGTGTTCATACAAGTAGAGAATGGAGTGGTTCTTATGAGGAACTGGACTCAGTAAGGAGGGAAGAAGGTCATGGAAAGGCTGAGATGAGACAAGGCTGCATCTGGACAGGAGCAAGCAAGAAGGCCTGGTAAAAAGTCAGAGGCCGCGCCTGTATGCTATGCATTGCAGCAACTGTATGCTATGCATTGCAGCAACTGTATGCTATGCAGTGCAGCAACTGTATGCTATGCATTGCAGCAACTGTATGCTATGCATTGCAGCAACTGTATGCTATGCATTGCAGCAACTGTATGCTATGCATTGCAGCAACTGTATGCTATGCATTGCAGCAACTGTATGCTATGCAGTGCAGCAACTGTATGCTATGTACTGCACAAAGTTAAAGGAGGAGATTGTGTAGGGTGTGAACACAGACAGAAATAAAATGCTTAACTATGAGGGGGCCCAGAATTAACCTCCAATACTATAAAAAGAAGGAACTTTAAATGTTTTCATCATAGTGATAAATAAGTCTGTTTAAATTGACTTAAACGTTATGCATTAGATAACGTCAGAACATTATATCACCAGGCACAGTGTATTTATGTTATGCATTAACTAAAAAGTAAATATAGACTTAAGGCTCCACGTTGGCTCCTGCTGCTGACATTTAGGGGTACAGACATACAGAGGTTTATTTATCTCCTTGTATAAAAGACTAACACACTCTAAACCAGTGTCGAAGTTTGGGAAAAACATAACAGCTTAACCATTTTACTTTCTAACTTTGATATATTCTTGGTAGGTATCCTGAATAAAATACAAACAAACAGAAAACTGTATTACTAAGATACATACTCTACAGCACAAAGACGGACAATAGACGTAAACCTGGTGGTCAGCTTATGTCTCCCCAGCCTTCCTCCAGCTGACATGGAAGCGACAATCTGAATATTCTCCAGACCAACCCACTCCAAATTTTCGTCATAAAATCCTTGATATGTTAATACCTATATGAAAACAAATGTTCATCAATTGTTTTTACTTTAGATTTCTCTAATCATACTAAAACCATGCACTGGTTGTTTGCCTCCTTGGTGTGACAAAGCACCTGACAGACCCACCCAGGCAAGGTCTGGGGCAGTTCAAAGGGACAATCCTCCCAGCATGCCACAGGGCAGCAGAGAGAAGAAACTGCTGGAGCACTGTCCCCAGTCAGAATAGGGTGAGCAGGTTCCTGCTCCATTTAGCTTAGTCAGGGCTCCAGCAAGATGAGGGGTGCTGTCCACAGTTGGGGTGCATCTTCACACTTTAATTACCTGACTCTAGAAAATCTTCGTGCATGCACACATACACACACCAAGACGTATGGTGATGACAAATCTTGTCAATTTGACCACCAAGATTAGTCATAACATGCAGTATTATCCAAATTTTAATATTTACAATTATAATAATTACACATATTATTCATATGTGTTAACCACCTTTTACCTAAATCAGTAATAAATACATTTAAAATTTTTATGTCCTGAAAAGTCATATTGTTCTACCCAGCATCTAGTTAATGTTATCTGATTCCTCCATTTTCAAAATGTTTTCATTTCATTACATAGTAAAATCCAAATAGTATTATAAATCTATTAGCAATTACTTAAAAAGAAAAAAAACAGGAGTCAGGAATTAATAAGGAAAACATTTCAGGCTCTTCCATAACTATATTATCATATTCTACAGTTCCATAGACCAAATAAACATAGTGAACTCTAAAAATCTGGTACCTTTACTATGATAATCCATAGAGGAATAAATCTTTTATACTGAGTAAGAACATGTGATACACAGTGAAAGAGGAAAGGGGGTTGGGCCCCAGGCTGTCAGAGAGAGAGTGTCTGCAGTCAGGAGCAAGCACGGACAACCATGAAGACCCCTCCCTTACACCAGATGCCAACGTCCGCACTGTCCCTACTAGCAAGGAGGGTAAGTAAAGATTTCCAACTGGAGAATGGCTGCCCTAGAACAAGACGTAATTGTTTCAAGAATTTAAATTCTGATGGTATGTGCTAGATACAACTGGTCCAGCAGGAAGAAAACAGATTTTGTACCTGTAAGAAATGATGCTGGTTCCAATTATAGGTAAAGGTGTCACCTGCTCAAACGTACCTGCTGGAGGAAAGCCACCAAAGTGCTGGTTCCCCACTTATCAAGCTTGGGCAGGTTGATGTCTTTCAGATACAAAACGAGTCTCTCACAGTCTTTTGGCCTGTATACTCGGCCAGTGTTGGTACTGATGACCATGCAAGTCTGGCTCAGTTTCTGCAGAAGGTGCCGAGAGGTGGTCTGAGCGCTGCAGTGGATCGTGGCGATCTCTGTGGAGCGGAGCTGAGAGAAGGCATACCTGAGCAGCATCCTGCAAGAGACAGGTAACACTGGCTGAAGTCACACTGGGAAGGTGTGTCCGACAAGACACTCCCTACACTCAATATGGAACTGATACCTTTTTTACAATTTACTTCAGATTATGTTGAGAAGGAAAATAATGAATACAGGTATAGTTTCCATAGTCAAAGTAACTTCCAAAGTTTTGAACTGGGAAAAAAAGCATTCTTGGAGTTCTTGCAGCTCTCATAAGTTCAGTTTTACAAAGCATATAAAATATGTTAGTTTTGTTCCCCCATAGTTTATGAAAAGATTTTAAATTCTCTAAGAGTTTAGTTTTTTTAACATGATTGTCTAGAATTTTTTCATATTATTACTCTGCCAACATACATGTAAAACTAATAATTCTGGTTTACTCCTAAAACATAAGTGATATATGCACTAAATATGGGTGGCCTCCATTTAGCTAGACACTGTTTTTAATAAGAGAGCTGTGTTCAACTGTTAGACAATGGTTAATTCACACAGTAACCTGTAAGGAAATATAAGGGGTTCAGTTTTTGTTGTGACTATATGCATTTTCTAAGACCACACAACCTGGCAGAGAAAATAACAGTCTTCTCTGTAGTCATTTTTCTTAAACATGAGTGAAAGTGGAAAGTGTTCTTCATAAAAATATAAGTACTTTTAACCAAGGGAAGCCTAATCCTTGGGAAGAAAAGAAATAAATTCTGAAGGCATTTCCTTACCCTTTGCCACATCCTTCTGGCCCCACCAGAATAAATGGTTGTTTGGTATCTGAACTTAGCCATGGTTTGAAATAATCTAAACCTCGCTGCATATCAGGAGTCTGAATGACAGGAAGGGTGTGGCCATTGCTGAAGTCATCCGCTGTCAGGCTCTCTGGCTTCTTCAGCACATAGGATGCTAACTGCCCTCGGTCACAATCATAGTAGGTGTCCATTGGCCTGTGAGAGTCTGGGGGGGTCTCCCGTGCCCAGTTAAAGACCTTGAGAGGAAAATGTTGTAAAGGTGTTTTTACATATTCATCAAAGTAAGTATCTACACAGCAAATTACTTTTTTAAAAATTGTTTATATACACTTCATTTCTACGCAAACTTTAAAATTAAAATAGCATTTTACCTCAATACGATCATAAGTACAATAAAATATATAAGAAAACACCAACTTAGTAGATATTTATAGATCAAATTACAAAATTATAAAATATATGCAAGTTTTAATAGTATTCTCTCAAATTGCAGACTTCAAGAAAGTCAAAGCCCGTTATTTCCAGAACTGATTTGAGTTACGCCCACAGCAGTCTATGAGCGATTGTGCTCCTCCACACTGAGGTTGTTGTTTGTATGTGGCCATGCTTCAGAGCGGTGTACAGTCCGGTGCTGAGCCGTGACTGTGAGAGACAAGAGGACGTGCAGTCGTGGGAGGCACACAGGTCCGAGAAAGCAGGAATGATGGCCTACTCCCTAGCAAATGGCGCAGTGTTCTGGTCTTAGCTAAGCAGTGCTGCAGGGGCCTGAGAGGAGGTTAAGAGCAACGGCTGCTCTCCCAGAGAATCCAGGTTCAATTCTCAGCACCCACATGAAGACTCACAATTATCTGAAACTCTAGTTGTAGATAATACAACATTACACTCTGGCCTACAAATACCCAGGCACACGTATGGTACATGGACATACAAGCAAGAAAACATCCACACATAGAAAAAGAAAAGAAAAGCCTCGTACAATACAGAAATTGGCTTTCTGACCCAGTGGTTCAAATACAATCTGACATTATTAAAGAAATAAATAGAAATACCCTAGTATAACATTATTCTAAAGAATAATTTAAAAACTGTATTTTTATGAAATTAAAGCTAAAAGAAATAATGGAATACATTCATATGGCTAAATAGGTTCAAACCTCACTTTTATGTTCCAACCTTAGCTTATTATAAAATACCATAAAAATTTACTATCAGAAGTTCTAAGTTTGATATACAGAAACATACTTACAGACCTATACTGATACAGACGTCCTGTTAAGTCTACCATAAGTTCATAACTTACAGTTGTATACCTTACATGACTGTGTGTTGAGAGTTAAGAGTCAAGGAAAGCTCAGGGTGGTGGCAGAAGGGAGCCTAACAACAGTCCCTTACCTCCTTGGTAAACTCCAGACGTGATTTCATATTCAGATTTCCACCCAGTCCTCGTATAAGATTAATAATAAACTGGTCGTGATATTTGCATCCGTGGAGGTGGGACAACCCATTCATCACAGTCCCGACCAAGCTTGTCTCCACCACATAGTCGTTCTGTAGGTTAAAATTCATGGAACCAAGGTAGGAGAGACAGGCATTAACCAGCAGAGGCCAAACCATACAAATTGACACAGAACATTGCCAATAAACCTTTACATCCATCCCTCATTTATTTAGGAATTATGGATGTTCTTCAGTTTACATATATACTTTGAAAAGACAAAAATAATCTTTATAAGTAATTATGCATTTTTGAACTATAAATGCTAGAATTCTCAAATAGATAGATGATATACTTCCTCAACCTAAAGAAGATACAAACATATTTTAAAAGCTTCAGTCCAGAGCTAAGGTGGTTTGCATTTGAAATGCCCACCACAGTTTCATGGTTTGTGGCCTGTCTTCATCATGTGACACTGTCATGAAGGTACAATCTTTAACAGGCGAGATCCAGTGGTAGAAGCTGGTCACTAGCGGTGAGCCCTATTCATGCTTACAGGCAGCCCTGCATCAGGCCTGTTTGTCTACGTCCTTGCCAACATGAGGCACAGTGATGCAAGGAGTCCCAGCCACACACCACCACTGCCATGAGCTCCACCAGAAGAAAGGTTCTGAAACCATGAGCCCAATCTCTTCCCCACCTTATGAGTGACACACAAGTAACTACTACACTACAGCGGACAAGCCTGACCTCTCTCCTCTTCGCCCTTCTCCATCTACTCTAGGATTTAATCCGCTTGCCCTTTCATAGTGAAGTCTCATAACTAAATACACTCTAGCTAGTGTCGCACCCTTATTTCAATACTCACACACACATCTGCATCAGGAACGGTAGCAGACCTCAGGCACTAGCACTGCTAGAATGAGGTAATGACCTGCTGAAAAGATGCCAGACACAGAGAGCAGGCATCGCACCACCAGGACCATCTCACTTTATTCTCTTAACAAACTTGCTCTGGAATTCACCAGGGGGCATGGCAGGCTTGTTCCCTGCCCTCAAAGAATTCCCAGGTGAACATGAGTATACTAATCCGGTTGTCGAGGGTTAGGGTAGAAGCAAGCAGGAGAAACACCTTCGTTAGACTGGAGAAAATCCGCCTTCTTGAAGGACTGGGAAAACTAGTTAGTCTGCAATATTATAAAACTTTTCTTAATTTCTCCAGGTTTCATAGTTCACACGAGTAGCCATTTGAAATCAAAGGAATAGCTGCTATTTAATTCTTATCTTTGCAGTTTTCATAAAATTAATAACATGAAAGAAAATCCACATCATTTTTTAAAAATCATGTATGCATGGAAACAGACTATAATCTTCCATCCCTGCTAAGCATCTACTCATGCCTCGTGGTAAATGACTCCGAGACAGCAGAATTCCTGCCAATGCTGGTGATGGTCCTGATGTGTCTATGTGGCCCCCGGATGGTCATTGGGGCTCCTGCTTAGACTTCACATATTTAGATGTCTATTTTTATTGCTTAAGCAAATGTTTCAAATATTAATTTAAGTAACTTACTATCCCTTTTGAATTCTAGTAATAGCTTAATAATGTATTTAACATGATATACATGTAAATAATTATTAATAGCAAGCTGAGACAAAACGATTTTTCCACTGAGAAAAAAAGACATTCTGGTATCCAAGTAAGTTAGGTGAGATTCTATACACAAAACTAAGACTAATAAAAGTAATATAAGTGGGCAGGAAAGGGACAGCAATGACAAAGTCTACTCTATGACCAGGTCCCAGCAGAGCTCTACCACAAGGCAGCATAAACAGAAGCAACCCTGATTATACATCCTACTTCACTGATCATAAAATATGGTCAACTCACCTGCTTTAAAACCCACTGTAATGCTTTTGAAAAATAATCTCCAATCCAGGTTTCAAGATTACTTCTGTATTCAAGAGGCTGATTCCTCAACCAGGATTTTATGAGGGAGTTAAGATCTGTCTCTTCATCACTACAGGAGATTAACACAAACATGCAAGCTACTTAGGAAGGAGCCTATGCCAACTTAAGTCGTGCAGCCTCATTCCATCAAGTATGTCAGCTGTAAGCACAAAAGGTAGCTTCTGTGACACCCATGTGTGTGTTTTACAAACAGGCAGCAAGCAAGACCCTACTTAAAAGTTTTCACAGGGCCTCTCCAGAGGCATGCTCAGCAAACATCAGGAGAAATAAAGGAAATGCAAACGGCCCAAGCTAGAATAAACAGCATCCTAAAAGTTAATAGCTTTAATTACATGAAATCATACATATTCATTAGGCCTCATACAACCAATACCTGTGCCACCAACAATTTACCATCCTCTATAGTAACATGTTACTGTTTCTGCAAAATATTTACTTATGAAGTATGTACCTTTTTATCCTTAATAAATACCAGTTCCACTCCCTCTGTGAACTCTTTCTACTATGTCTAAATCACTGTAAAATACATGATAAACATTGAACAGAAAATTTTATATTTACCTGTAAAGTCACCTTTTACTATAATATTCTCACAAGATTATAATACTAAATAAATGATAATACAATGAAACTATATACCTGAAATAAAATTTTAATAATTAATACCAATTGAAGTTCATGATTAGTTTAATAAAATGCTCCTGGTAATACCTTCAGTGAAACAAGTGAATAAATAATTTCAAGACATACTCTAAACCCCAGTGGTAACAGCAGAGCATCAGCCACAACATAACACAGCCTCAAACTATCCTGCAATACAGGGCTGATGAACAAT
Source organism: Apodemus sylvaticus (assembly GCF_947179515.1). Classification (NCBI taxonomy): domain Eukaryota; kingdom Metazoa; phylum Chordata; class Mammalia; order Rodentia; family Muridae; genus Apodemus; species Apodemus sylvaticus. The sequence continues at coordinate 128,512,331 of NC_067478.1, read as the reverse complement.
AAATTCTAAAAATTTGTGCCAAACTATTGCTCATTTGGGAACATAAATCTGATCTAAATGTCCATGCTCAGGTATGTGAATCAGTATGTGACACCTAAAACTAGTTAGTACTTGTAACTGTGGATGTGACATTTAAAACTAACTAGGACACAACACTGAGTATGTGAAAACTAAAACTAGTTAGTACTCATTTTTTGCTGTTTAAGTCTTTTCTCAATTCACTGGAAAAGTAAAAAATTACTTAGGAAAGAGGTTGCCAAGGTATAAGATGCCAAGTTTAGGCTATGGGCCCTGATCCTGAATTAGTCGTAATGTTTTATTAATTTAGAACTCTAACTAAGCCATGTTACTGGGGTTTAACCTCTGTAACTAATCCATGCTATGGGGTTTAACCTCTGTAACTAATCCATGCTATGGGGTTTAACCTCTGTAACTAAGCCATGCTACTGGGGTTTAAACACTTTGCACAAGTGTTTATTTAGTATAGTTACATCTCTGAACTCAAAGTATTTCAAATTTTTAAAGGAAATTAAGTAGTCGCTATTTCTCTTAAAGAAAATAATACTAAAGGGGCTGAAAACATCCAATGGAAAAAAGATAGCCTTTTGAACAAATGGTGCTGGTTCAACTGGAGGTCAGCATGCAGAAGAATGCGAATTGATCCATCCTTGTCTCCTTGTACTAAGCTCAAATCCAAATGGATCAAGGACCTCCATATAAAGCCAGACACTCTGAAGCTAATAGAAAAGAAACTGGGGAAGACCCTTCAGAACATCGGTACAGAGGGAAAGTTCCTGAACAGAACACCAATAGCTTATGCTCTAAGATCAAGAATTGACAAATGGGACCTCATAAAATTACAAAGTTTCTGTAAAGCAAAGGACACCATCAAAAGGGCAAATCGGCAACTAACAAATTGGGAAAAGATCTTCACCAACCCTACATCAGATAGAGGGCTAATATCCAATATATACAAAGAACTCAAGAAGTTAGACCCCAGAAAACCAAATAACCCTATTAAAAAAATGGGGTACAGAGTTAAAGAATTCTCACCTGAAGAACTTCAGATGGCGGAGAAACATCTTAAAAAATGCTCAACTTCATTAGTCATCAGGGAAATGCAAATCAAAACAAATCTGAGATTTCACCTTACACCAGTCAGAATGGCTAAGATTAAAAACTCAGGAGACTATCGCTTCTCGGCCTTTTGGCTAAGATCAAGTGTAAAAACTCAGGAGACAGCAGGTGTTGGCGAGGATGTGGAGAAAGAGGAACACTCCTCCACTGCTGGTGGGGTTACAAATTGGTACAACCACTCTGGAAATCAGTCTGGTGGTTCCTCAGAAAACTGAGCACGTCACTTCCAAAAGATCCTGCTATACCACTCCTGGGCATATACCCAGAGGATTCCCCAGCATGTAATAAGGATACATGCTCCACTATGTTCATAGCAGCTCTATTTATAATTGCCAGATGCTGGAAAGAACCCAGGTATCCCTCAACAGAAGAGTGGATGCAAAAAAATGTGGTATATATACACAATGGAGTACTATTCAGCCATTAGAAACAATGAATTCATGAAATTCTTAGGCAATGGATGGAGCTAGAGAACATCATACTAAGTGAGGTAACCCAGACTCAAAAGATCAATCATGATATGCACTCACTAATAAGTGGATATTAGCCTAGAGAACTGGAATACCCAAAACATAATCCACACATCAAATGAGGTACAAGAAGAATGGAGGAGTGGCCCCTGGTTCTGGAAAGACTCAGTGTAGCAGTATAAGGCAAAACCAAAATAGGGAAGTGGGAAGGGGTGGTTGGGAGAACAGGGGGAGGGAAGGGGGCTTATGTGACTTTTGGGGAGTGGGGGACCAGAAAAGGGGAAATCATCTGAAATGTAAATAAAAAATATATCAAATAAAATAAAAAGAATTTTGAGATATGGCCAAATTGCTAAAATAATTCATATACAATAAAAACAAACTCTGAATCAATTAAAATTCAACCAAAAAAAACTAATCATAGATAGAATCAGAATGAATATATAACTCATATAAACTCATTTTTTTTTTTTTTGGCCTTTTAAAGACAAGGTTTCTCTTTGTAGTCCTGGGTATTATGGAACTTGCTCTAAGCACCAGGAACTTGGTCTTGAACTCACAGAGTTCAAGTAGATACCAGCCTCTGCCTTCAAAGTGCTAGAATAAATGATGTGGACCACTACCATCAAGCCATTTACTCTATTCTTAATTAAATTAGCTATGATACTAAAATGATAGAGAATATTCTGATAGTATAGAAATGATCTGTGGCTTACCTAAGAAATATCATTCCCATTCTAGATATTGTAGCAGGGGAAGCGCAACTTAAATCATGAGTCTCAAATACAAAGTTAACATTTGGACCAAACTGAATCCTTTCTCCGCTAGGCATGGTGAGCAGACGATTATCATCCAGAACAGAGTTCAGAGACTCTATCCATTCAGGGTCAATGTCACCATCACAGATTATCCATGAGCTCACATCTAGTTCCAAGACACAAGAAAAAGGATTTTAAAAATTACACACAACACACACACACAGGTTGGAGGAAAAGATACTGTTAAAAAGTAAAGTAACTTTCTTTCCTTAGAACTAATTTCCATCTTAATCTAAAGAGCAGAGTTGTGAAGGGTGTTACAGGAAACAGTGCTACACACGTGCCAGACTAGCTGTGCGCAATCCTGCTTCTCCTGTCCAATGATAAGCTACAACCAACACATTATTATTATAATTATCTCTAACCATGCAGATTGGACTCAAAATGTCCTTAAAAGGTGTTGTATAAGAGGAATGTTTTTGTTTCAATGATATACCTAAAATAATCTCCTGGTCTAAGTGTTTGGCATGTCATAAGAATATGTGAGTATATGTTATATAACATCTCTTTTAGAAACTCTGGGGAACCTAATTGTCATCAGGAAGAAGAGCCTGAGGGCGGCCACTGACTTTAGTGTTGTAAGGGTGCCCTGCAATGGAAGAGCAGTAACCAGGCTGGGCACAGTCAGCATGGGCAGCCTTTCCGAGAGCAAAGACTTTTCATCTGCCCTTCCTCAAATGAGAGTCATTCAAATTGTACTAAAACACAAAACTCAAAGTGAGAAGTGCCACCAACAGTCTGGGAAAGGGTAGTATGTGGTCATTATTTAATGTAGTATTAAAAGAACAATGAAGAGACTCATTGAAAAACCCTCAGATCACATCAATTTCTAAAGTGCCTTTCTTGAAAAGCTACTCACAAAACTAAGAGTAGACTACTAAGTCATCTGCTGAGACTGTGGTCAAAAATTCTCTGTAAAAACAAGTCAAGGATGGTGGCATGATCCTTTAATGGCAGCACTCACTCGAGAGGCAGAGGCAGGCAGATCTCATTTAGTTCAAGGCCAGACTTGTCTACACAGCAACTTCTATGCCAAAGCTAGTGAGATCCTGTCTCAAAAATACAAAATAAAAACAAAAAAACAAAACAACACTAGTAAATTTAGAAAACTGAGACCAAGAAATAAATTGTTTTACCATTTCAATTTTCAAAATAACTTGTTCAAATATATCAGTTACATTAAAAAGGCATATGTAAACCAATTAACCCAAGATTTTATATGCTTTCAGTAAATTAGTTATGAATTATATTTTAATCAAGTTACACTGATTTTTTAATTTTATAAAATTTGTTGAGTGATGAATAAAATGACAGCATAAAACTGTCTCAACAAAACAACAACAAAAATAGCAACATCTACTAAAATACCAAAAAACACATTATAAAGTGTTTTGAGTCACACACATGCTTCAGTGCAAACATTATAAACAGGCTCTATTATTCTCTAAGATGAATAAGTTAGATATTGACCAACCTTGAGGTTCACGCACAACTTGGCGAGCACTATTTGTCAAAACTCCATCTGACCACTCTCTTGTATCCATGTCAATATGTCCTAATAGCTGATGTCTGGGCATAGCTTTGGGATTCATAGTGTATTGTTTTACTACTTTGCCAATTTTACAAAGAGCAGCCCTTAACATTCTCCAAAGGGTGGACTTTCCAGCACCACTTGGACCAACAATAACAACGCCCGTTCTCTGGCGCAACTGTTCATATAATTCTAGAGCCTTCTTCATCTAGGAGAAAAGAAATATGTTTATATGTGATTCACCAGTCTTGCCATTCTGCAAACACCTTTCTTCTGCAAATATAAATTTCCTCACTGCAAAATAAAACCCCAAATAGACAAGTAGATAAATAAATGAGAACACATTTACAATGTGATCTTTAAGGTCAGCATTTGTCTTTTAAAGAGGTTACTTTACATAAAGTAGAAAACATAGATCCTTTATTTTGCTTAGTCCTTAATACATTCAAACACATGATTTTACTCAGTTACTAATTTATATTCTACTGCTCAATACAAGTTAAAGGGAAATGTTACTTTTAAATAATCATCTGTGCCATATAAAGAAACACTGTTATAAGAATTCCTGCTAACAAATTATCAAGGAGCAACTACATTGCATGTAATCAGTAAGTGAAAGTCTATATGACCCATCTATCACACAAAAGAAGCTATGGACAGGCACCAGGAATAAATGTTGAGCCAAAGCATGCATACATGCTGACTTTTGTGACGATGACTGTCTGGTAGAGCTGATACTAATCAAGGACATGAGTGACAGTAAACATACATGAACGGCAGAAGTGAGGACAGCACAGCAAGCACCCTTGTCAGAACCTGAACACCCAAGAAGCGTCCTAGATTAAGAGTAAAGTTGAGCCTGGTGGTGGTGGCGCACGCCTTTAATCCCAGCACTTGGGAGGCAGAGTCAGGCGGATTTCTGAGTTGAGGCCAGCCTGGTCTACAGAGTGAGCTCCAGGACAGCCAGGGCTACACAGAGAAACCCTGTCTCAAAAAAACAAAACAAAACAAAACAAAACAAAAAACCAAACAAACAACAAGAGTGAAGTTGACAGATGAACAATGACTTAAAAGATGACTGACGATGACCGTTCATAAGGATTGACTAGGGAAAGGCATTAATCTACTCCAAAATATCCCTGACAGTTACCTGATTGGGTATGACTTCATAATTGGCCTCCTCAAAGACTTGCTTTAATGCAGAACTTAGTTCATTGTATTCTACTTCTTTAAAGTCAATGCCAGGAAAGACATCTTTAATCAGTGCATCAAACCGCGTGCAATCAGCGAATGTGAATTTTGACATTGTATTAAGTCTCAATGCTTGCACCACAATGTGATTTTCATTAACTATAGAAAAAGTTTCATTTTAAAATCATTTTTATCAACTGAGTAACAAAACATTTTATGTAAGCTATAGCCTTGCTATTCACTCCTAATTATTAAACAGCATGCTAGATACACTTATAACAGTAAGTCATAACTGCTATACTTCCTTTTGCCTGTTTTCATTGCTGAGAAATAAACTCTTTCCATGGGATTTCTCATTTTCACACTAAAAATCATCATTTCCATTGGTTTCATTTCCATTTGTACAATACTTTTACCTTTTATGTCATATAATCCTCTTCTTATTTCAGTTTTACATACATATTAAGTCTTTAAGACATGACACAGCAGTAAATGTTACAATTAGGAATCAAGTAAGCCTACTCTAGATTTAAGTATTTCCAAATTCCAATGTTATTAAAAAGAATTTCCTACCATAAATAACACTCTAAGCAGTTCTCACCGTTTGCAGCCCTTAGGGATCACCAAAGACCATCAGAAAACACACACATTCACGCTACTTTTCAATACAGTAGCAAAATCACAGCTATGAAGTAGCAACCAAAACAATTTTATAGCTGGGGCACCACAGCATGAGGAACTGTATTACAGCGATGCAGTGTTAAGCAGAGTGAGAACCACGGCTTTAAATGGTAATCGCTGGTTCATCTTCATCTAAAGAGCTCAAAAGCCCATTCTTAGACTAAGGGCAAATGCTCATATCATTACCAGATTCTTATTAAGTGGATTCCAAACTAAGCAATCAGAATAAACAAAGCAAATACCTTATATTTGTTGTATTTCCTGGCATTTCCCCAAAATTCCTGAATTATAAGTAGATATAAATAAGTATGATAATTCCCAAGTTGATTTTGAGTACTAAATTCATAGCCATCTTTATTTACTAAGCATCAATTTTGAATATTTATTCAAAACCATCCAAAATAGCAAAGTTCCTCAGGCTTGTCCACGTGCCCAGCCAGCAGCAGGCTTGCTGAATGCTCTCGTTGAAGATGTGACTATTCAGCACTTAGAGCCCAGCAGGGAATCTCCTGTCACCCTTTCCTGCACTTGGATCTTTAGACTTCTGACTCAAGTTGTCCTTCTAGCACCTTCTGTGGAACTGGATCAGAACAGAAATTGCTTCAATTTTTTTTTTATTGTGAGTTTGTCTTTCTTCTCCTTAGATTGTAATTGATAGTTTTGTTATTTAATTTTTAATAGCAACTTGATGAAGAGGAAAATTCAGCATTACTGAAAGGACACAATGGTCATTTTTTTCTATAAGATGGGACAAAAGCTTTCTATGAGCCAAGAATGGTCTGAGTACATGCTGATGTTGCTAGTCAAAGTTATGCACAAATGAGGAAAGGGAAAATCTCTATAAAGTGAGCAAGAACATAAGCAGTTATTGCCTAGGCTGAGAGGCAGGGCTTCCTCTTAGCTGCTTCACTCTGAAGGTGAGACAGAGTCAGTGACATGTTTATAGCCAAAACCTAGGAATCAGGGAAGATCAGTGTTACAGAAGGAAGATTAGCCAGCACCAGCTTCACCAAGGAAAGAAAGCAACATCCCAGGTGACGTTCTGTCACACACCTAGCAGTAGAACATGGTAAACAGAGCATCTGCCTCTGCCTCCTCTCCACTAAAATCTTAATCTAATCACAGTATAATGCCTCCACCTATTGGAAGGAAAATACAGTGATGTGACTCCAACATCTCTGTTAACAAAGTCTCATGTGCCACTCAACACCTGTAATCAGAAATGATGAGAGTAGATTCCTACAATGTGTGGGTGTAGAATCTCATCACGTTTAGCAGGTTGGACTAGAACCTATTCTTCCTGTTTCAGTCTCCTCAATTCTGGATTAAATGTATACATCACAGCATGTGATTCTAATGAACATTCATTTTAAAAGCAAGTGGAGTTGACTATTCTTTTAAACATCACTACTATTTCACATGCAATATAACCCTGATTTTTCTGTCAGGTTAAAAGTAGAAAAAAATCAGAATAATATGTAAACTTTCATTAAAAAGAAAACTCAGCAAAATCAAAATGCAATACAAGCATACCACACTCAAATGTTAAAAATAGACTAACTCTGCAAGGTTTACAGAAATTGTCTACATTCTATCTATACCCATTCAGTAATACAAACTCTTCAAAATAAAAACATATTTCTTAAACTAGATATTTTAATTAGAATAATCAACCACACCATCTTGTTTTGTGCTATTTTTCTTCAACTGTCTCAGAAGATTCCCACTTCCTCTCAGAACTGTCTTCAAAGCTCTCAATCCCCAATCATAATGCTGCTGAGGTGTCAAAAGTTCCCTGAAGTAAAAACAAAGAAAAGGTTAATTTTGTAAGAAATTACTTTTGGCATCGTATCCAAAGAAATATAGAGGACATTGAAATTAATACTAGAATTTCATTAACTTACACAAGAAAACCAATCATACAAATAATCACTCAAGAAAGCAACTGAAGTAAGCATCACAATAAACAAAATAAACTCATCATAAACAGATCATTATCTTAATGAATCCATTGAATGACAAGTAGCTATTATAACAAGCAGTTATTCATAAGCTCTTTGCTAGCACAGCTTACTCTCCCACTGTGACACTATCGCAGCTCTCTAATATCTAGTAAATAATATGAATGAGAATTGCAGGTTGTCTAGGATGCTAAAAATTAACTACTACTGCTAGAACTAAAACATGAGACCACCCCTCTACAGAGCTGTAGCTTCTGAGTGGTCAGCTGGGGAACTGGTAAAATAACCACTTAGTCACAACAGTCCAATACAAATGTTGTGAAGAAAAATATTATCAAGTTAATAACAACTAAGAAAAAGAATAGCTGAAGGCAGATGTTTTTATTATTTGAAATATATACCATATTCATACTATAATAAAAAGGCCAACAAGCTCATTGCATAAACTAGAAAATATGAAAAAATGAGCATACACTGAAAACATAAAATGTGAACATTAAAATGGAAGACCTACCTAGATAGGTTGAAAATGGCAACCAACTTTCTGCCTAATTCTTTAGCATCTTTGAAGCCCTCTGAATACAGAATCACTTCTGCTATGAGATCATTGTCTGGACGTGACATCGCCACTGGCCTGAAAAGTTGTTTAAGGTTATCTGGAAGTTTCTGTCTTCCTCCATAACCTTTTCCAGCAGGATTCATGGTGATAAAAATTCCAGAATTGGCATTTATTTCTACCTGAAATATTAATTTAGAAGATAGGCATCAAAGACTTTAAAATGAGAAATTCTATTGTAATACAGTTTTTACAGATAATTCCAACATCTTAGCAAAAGTGCTCTCCATATACTAAGTACATCCTTATGTAATAAATAATGTACAGCTCAGTAACCCCCTGCATTACGGTGAATTTTTCTTAAGTTTTCAAGTTTAAGAATAGATAACTCACTTTGTGTCGTATAGTGATTAAAATTATAACCTCTGAAAAACAAACAATTCACATCAAGGACTCCTACACTTTTTGCTGTCAAGTATTGGTTTATTCATCCACAAAGCAGAACAGCAGCATTTGCTTCCCAAGACAGGACTGAGTATTCAACCAGACAATAAAGCTCTACATGTGCCATGACAGTTCACAAACCTGAAAGCCACTTCACAGATAAAGCAGCTAGGCACATAGGTCACAGACCAGAGGCAACAGTGACCAGAGACGTATCTGCACTGGAGGCAGCCAGTCACCCGAGGGCCCATACCTCTTTGCCAAGCAGCTCACACACAGTTCTGTGGTTCTTCAGAGCATCCTGAATGGTCTGGATCTGCATGGAAACGGCAGACAGAACAGCTTCTTCCAATCGATTGAACTCATCAAAGCAGCCCCAGGCCCCACACTTCACCAAACCAACAAATATCCTCCCCATTGATTTCACATCAATGCCCTGAAAAAAGAAAAAATAAAAATAAATTTCATTAAAGATGATGAAACTCTCAAGTGCTAGAAATCATTTGACATTTTGTGCAGGTAAACAGATAATCATTTACCTACAAACATTGCCATTGTTTTGCTTTAGTTTTGTCTTTAAAATAAGAATGTAGGCAAGAACAGTGGTGAATGCGTGTAATCCAAGCCCTTGGAGCCTGGGAGGAAGTAACAGGGAATGCCAGTCCCACCTGGGCCACACAGAGAGCCCGTGTCACCAAAGGCTGGGATTGGGGTGGGCAAAGTAAGGAAGTTACTCCTTCAGGATTCAGGGCAGTTTCAGGGAACTTCCTAAAAAGAACACCGAACTAAATAGAGAGAATACTTCATTTCAGGCATTTTTAAGTCAGAATAAAAACCGTACACTAAATGTTAAAAGCACTAAAGTATATTTAGGGTTTTTTTTCTAATTCAATATTATCATTGCTAAAAAATGATTTTCTTCAGTGTAATAGAAACACTCATTACACATTTTAAAATCTTTCTTCACAATAATCCTATTATTAAGTTTGAAAATTATACAGTGTAAAATTCTCTCTACACCTTGTCAAACAAGACTTTTAATCGATTTGTAACTAGAATGATATGAAACTGAACGTGGTGGTTATGCTTATGCCGTGGGTGACCTGAGATACACAGGGAGGACTACACAGGCCCAGAAGTGTGTGGTCTTCATAGACAGTACAGCAAGGTATCACCAATAGTCAGTCAGTATTTGAAAACAAAATCTTTCCTATGTAAGTACAAGAAAAATAAACCAGACATCTAACACAGTATGTTTGCATACTTATGTTTTTTACCTCATCACAGTTAAAAACTAAAACTTGTCTCCCAAGAAGTCCACCTAGTGCCTTTACTGACTCAGTTTTTCCAGTCCCAGCAGGTCCATAGGGATTCCCTCCGAGTCCCATCTTCATGGCTTGAGTGAGAGTGAGGTAGCACTTGTCTGTCAGTGGTGTATAGACCAGCTTGGGCGCGTTACCCTGTGGAGGGCAAGCAAGCTGTTAGCTCACCCATGTTCTCCTCCCGCCAAGCGGAAAGCCTCATGCACAGCACACAGCACACAGCACACAGCACACAGCACACAGCACACAGCACACAGCACACAGCACACAGCACACAGGGTGAACTTTGTTCTTAGTGAAATAACTTTGAAAAGCAGAACCTGAAATAAAGCTTCAGTATTTCATTATATCCTGAAAAGCTTAACCAGGGTCAAGTATCCAGTCTCTTTCATTCTTAATGATAATGCTAAGAGGAACAAACCCAAATGGGTATTACATAGGAAACATGACCCTTAATAATTACATTTTTAAAAGATTTATTTATTATTATATATAAATACACTGAGGCTGTCTTTATACACCACAAAAGAGGGCTTCAGATCTCATTATGGATGGTTGTGAGCCACCATGAAGTTGCTGGGATTTGAACTAAGAACCTTTGGGAGAGGAGTCAATGCTCTTACCCGCTGAGCTATCTCTCCAGGCCAGCCACTTCAAAATTATTCAGATAATTTACTTCCTAATGCCTCAAATTAAAAGTAATCTTTAAAATTCTTATTAAAATGATAAATTTAAAAATCACTGCCAAGTTTTTTTATGCTGTATATAAGACACTCCAGGTCCTTCAGCCATTTGTAAAATGTGTTGTTGTATCGTGTAAGGTCAATTAGATCTAGTCCTAGCATGATTATTCTGAAACTGATTCATTATAACAAAAAAGGTGATATCCAGGAGGCATAGGGAGGTAGCTGAGCACCTAGGAGTGCAGAGAGGCCTGAGAACTCAGGAAGAACCACGCCTGCTGCTCAGAAAAACCCATCCAGAAGCCTTCCAGTTTCTGACTCTGGCTAAGGACCACCCTCTGCCACAGAGTGCCATATGCAGGTGGCACAGGGAGGTAGCTGACCACCCAGGAGTAGAGAGAGGCCTGAGAACAGAGGAAGGACCATATGGGCTGATCAGAGGAACCAGCCCAAAACCCTGAGGACACAAGGGCCTAGGAGCAGCCTGGGACAGGAGTCTTCCATTTTCCATCCACACCCAAACTTGCTCCTGGGCCACAGAGTTACATACACAAATACTACCATAAGACAGCTGGTCTCCCAGGACTACCTACATAACTGTGTGAACAGAGATAGCAGGTCTGCCAGGAGCAGAGATACAGAGGCTTAAAGGACAGATAAGCCACACTCAGAGACAACAACACCAGCTACCACCAGGGATAACCAGATGGCAAAAAGCAAATGCAAGAACATTACCAACAGAAACCAAGGCAACATGGAACCAAGTTCTCCCACAAAAGCAAGTCCTGGATACCCCAACACATCAGAAAAGCAAGATCTGGATTTAAAAATCAAATCTCATGACACTGTTACAGGACTTCAAGAAGGACATAAATAAATCCCTTAAAGAAATACAAGAGAGCATGGGTCAACAGGTAAAAGCCCTTAAAAAGGAAACACAATTACGCTGATACCAAAACCACACAAAGATCCAACAAAGAAAGAGAATTTCAGACCAATTTCCCTTATGAACATCGATACAAAAATACTCAATAAAATTCTTGCCAACCAAATCCAAGAACACATCAAAACGATCATCCACCATGATCAAGTAGGCTTTATCCCAGGGATGCAGGGTTGGTTCAATATACGGAAATCCATCAATGCAATCTACTACATAAACAAACTCAAAGAAAAAAACCACATAGTCATTTCATTGGATGTTGAAAAAGCATGTGACAAAATTTAGCATCCTTTCATGCTTAAAGTCTTAGAAAGAACAGGAATTCAAGGCCCATACCTAAACATAGTAAAAGCAATATACAGCAAACCGGTAGCCAGCATCAAACTAAATGGAGAGAAACTTGAAGCAATCCCACTAAAATCAGGGACTAGACAGGGCTGCCCCCTTTCTCCTTATCTTTTCAATATTGTACTTGAGGTACTAGCTCAGGCAATTAGACAACATAAGGAGATCAAAGGGATACAAATTGGAAAGGATGAAGTCAAACTATCATTATTTACAGATGATATGATAGTCTACATAAGTGACCCAAAAAACTCCACTAGAGAACTCCTACAGCTGATAAACAACTTCAGCAAAGTGGCAGGTTATAAAATCAACTCAAGCACATCAGTAGCCTTCCTATACTCAAAGGATAAACAGGCTGAGAAAGAAATTAGGGAAATGACCCCCTTCACAATAGGCACAAACAGTATAAAGTACCTTGGGGTGACTCTTACCAAACATGTGAAAGATTTGTATGACAAGAACTTCAAGACTATGAAGAAGGAAATGGAAGAAGACCTCAAAAAATGGAAAAACCTCCCATGCTCATGGATCGGCAGGATTAATATAGTAAAAATGGTCATCTTGCCAAAAGCAATATACAGATTCAATGCAATCCCCATTAAAATCCCAACTCAATTCTTCATAGACTTAGAGCAATTCTCAAATTCATCTGGAATAACAAAAAACCCAGGATAGCTAAAACTATCCTCAACTGTAAAAGAACTTCTGGGGGAATCAGTATCTCAGACCTCAAGCAATACTACAGAGCAATAGTGTTAAAAACTGCATGGTATTGGCACAGTGACAGGCAAGTGGACCAATGGAATAGAATTGAAGACCCAGAAATGAATCCACACACCTATGGTCACTTGATCTCCGACAAAGGAGTGGAAAACATCCAGTGGAAAAAAGATAGCCTTTTCAACAAATGGTGTTGGTTCAACTGTAGGTCAGCATGCAGAAGAATGGGAATTGATCCATCCTTGTCTCCCTGTACTAAGCTCAACTCCACATGATCAAGGACCTCCACATAAAGCCAGACACTCTGAAGCTAATTGAAAAGAAACTAGGGAAGACCCTTCAGAACATCGGTACTGGGGGAAAGTTTCTGAACAGATCACCAATAGCTTATGCTCTAAGATCAAGAATTGACAAATGGGGCCTCATAAAATTACAAAGTTTCTGTAAGGCAAAGGACACCATCAAAAGAACAAATCGGCAACCAACAAACTGGGAAAAGATCTTCACCAACCCTACATCAGATAGAGGGCTAATATCCAATATATATAAAGAACTCAAGAAGTTAGACCCCAGAAAACCAAATAACCCTATTAAAAAATGGAGTACAGAGTTAAACAAAGAATTCTCACCTGAAGAACTTCCGGATGGCGGAGAAGCATCTTAAAAAATGTTCAACTTCATTAGTCATTAGGGAAATGCAAATCAAAACAACCCTGAGATTTCACCTTACACCAGTCAGAATGGCCAAGATTAAAAATTCAGGAGACAGCAGATGTTGGCAAGGATGTAGAGAAAGAGGAACACTCCTCCACTGCTGGTGGGGTTGCAAATTGGTACAACCACTCTGGAAATCAGTCTGGCGGTTCCTCCGAAAACTGGGCACCTCCCTTCCAGAAGATCCTGCTATACCACTCCTGGGCATATACCCAGAAGATTCCACAGCATGTAATAAGGATACATGTTCTACTATGTTCATAGCAGCCCTATTTATAATTGCCAGGTGCTGGAAAGAACCCAGGTATCCCTCAACAGAAGAGTGGATGCAAAAAATGTGGTATATCTACACAATGGAGTACTATTCGGCCATTAGAAACAATGAATTCATGAAATTCTTAGGCAAATGGATGGAGCTGGAGAACATCATACTAAGTGAGGTAACCCAGTCTCAAAAGGTGAATCATGGTATGCACTCACTAATAAGTGGATATTAACCTAGAAAACTGGAATACCCAAAACATAATCCACACATCAAATGAGGTACAAGAAGAAAGGAGGAGTGGCCCCTGGTTCTGGAAAGGCAGTGTAGGGCAATACCAGAACGGGGAAGTGGGAAGGGATGGATGGGGGAACAGGGGGAGGGAAGAGGGCTTATGGGACTTTCGGGGAGTGGGGAGCCAGAAAAGGGGAAATCATTTGAAATGTAAATAAAAAATATATCGAATAAAAAATAAATAAATAAATAAAACCTTCCAAATTCTGACACAAAAGATGGAAAAAAAAAAACCTAAAACAGAAATTATTGTTTTCCAATAGCAATTTCCTTTAAATAGTTTCTACCCAGAAAGATCAAACACTTCCACCAAAAGTCCTACCTGGTACTCGTATGTATACTGCAGCTCCGAGTCCACCATTTGAACATAGCACGTATGGTCACTCTTCATGTAGAATCTAACTTGTTTCTTCCAAGCCCAGTCGTCAGTTGTATGAACTTGAACTTGGTTTAATTGCTTCACAATATCAATATTATGAATAATATCAAGAATTAGTGCTTTCAGCTTAAGCTCCAGAATTCCTGATTCTACACATAAAAAACAAGATACAACATTAACATGTGAGTTGTACCACATACACACATGTGCTATGTTAAAGACCCTAAGTGGCAACTTCAAGATACACTGCAATACTGTATTAAAACAAGTCATGCAAAACAGAAAGTCAACAAGAAATAAAAAAAATTAAAATAAACTAAACAGCAAAAGGAATAAAATACAGCATCAAAGAGACTTCATTCTGCAACAGACAGGAGTAGACGCAGAGAACCACAGCCTACCATTAGGCAAAGCCCAGGGAACCCCAAAGAAGAGGTCGGGGCAGGGATTGCAGGACCCAGAAGGGTTGAGGACACCATAAAAACATGGCCCACAGAATCAACTCAGCAGGGATCACAGGAGCTCAAAGAGACTGAACTGACAATCAGGGAACCTGTATGTGTCTGAGATTCACCACCACATATGTTCTAACTCTTTAGCTTGGTGGTTTTTTGGGACTCCTAACAGTGGCAATGGGGGTGTCTCTGAGTCTTCTGACTGTTGCTGGGGCCCTTTCCCTCCTCCTGGATTGCCTCCTTGAGCCTTGATCTTATTCAGTTGATATCCCTAGGAGATCTGCTATTTTCTGAAGGAAAACGGGGGCAGATGTGGGGAAAAGAAGCCGTTGGGGGGGGGGGCAGGGAAGAGTGGAGTGAGAGGGAGCTATAGTTGAAATGTGCTACATGAGAGAAGAATGAATGAATGAATAAATAAGAAATGTCCAGGACACAGCTCATCATTACTTAACACTCAATGAACCATCTGAGCCTATGTAAGAAGAGACAGTTGCCTGGCACCAATATCAAAGAAGAGAACTACGAAAGACTCTTTAAGCACACATCAAACAGTATCCACTGAAGCTGGGAGCGAGAGCTAAGGTCTAAGGTCTGGTGCTCACCAGGCTAGCCTGCTTACATGAGGCCTTGCCTCAGACAGCAGCCACATGCCAGAAGGTGACAGGCACTGCTGAAATGAATGGAACAATGCCAGCAGAGAGGTGAAAACGACAGGAACTAAATACAAAGTTTATAGCGGACAACTGCAAACCAGAGATTTTGCTAGCTTTCATTTATATATATATATGTTTATACTATATATAATACTTTCATTAAATATTTGAGAATTTAATATAATGTTGGTTATATTTACCCCCTCACTTTTCCCCCAACTCCTTACAGATTCACCCCCTTTCAAACACTATCTCTCAACTCATGTCCCTTATAAAACCGACAATTGTTTTAACATATAATATATATTATATATGTAAGAACATTGTTTATTACAAACAACAACTATACATCACTAGTCAGAAAACACAAAGCAAAACTGAAGTGGAATAATGGTATTTCCAAGTGTTGGAAGAAATGGAGACACCTTCAGAAATATGCTCACTAACAGCTAACAACCCGACTGTAACACACACTTAAAAGTTATCAAAATGGAAGTGAACAGTACCAAATGGAAGGCCGATATCAGGACTGAGGGAAGGGTCACAGAAAGGGTAGGCACTGAGGTACATGAAGTCAGTCAGCCTTTTCCTCTCTACTCCTTAAAATACAGTTTAGAGTTAAAAGCCAAAATTATACTCTCATGGAATGAGAATATATAAATGTACCATGAGCAAAGGTTAAAGAAACTTATGTGCATAAGGTTTTGACATTCCACATAATATATATACTAATTCTGAGAATAAGATAAAAAGTTAATTGTAAAAAAAAAAAAAAAGTTAATTGTAAGCCAGGCATGATGTTCACCTTTAATCTCAGCACTTGGGAGGCACAGGCTACCCTGGTCTATAGAGCAAGTTCTAGGAGAGAAACCTGTCTCAAAACAAAACCAAACAAAAAAGAATAACAACAAAGAAAGGAAGTAAAGAAGGAAGGAAGAAAGGGAGGGATGGAGGGAGGAAGGGGAGAGAGGGAGAGAGGGAAGGAGGGAAAGAGGGAAGGAGGGAGGGAAGGGAGAGAGGGAGGGAGGGAGGGGAGGGGGGAGAGGGAGAGAGGGAGGGGAAGGAAGGAGGGAGAGAGGGAGGGAGGGAGGGAGAGAGGGGAGGGATGGAAGGAGGGAGGGGAGGGGGGAGAAGGAGAGAGGGAGAGGAAGGAAGGAGGGAGAGAGGGAGGGAGGGAGGGGAGGGGGGAGAAGGAGAGAGGGAGAGGAAGGAAGGAGGGAGAGAGGGAGGGAGGGAGGGAGGGAGAGAGGGGAGGGAGGGAGGGAGAGAGGGGAGGGATGGAAGGAGGGAGGGAGGGAGGAAGGGAGGGAGGGGAGAAAGAAGGCAGGCAGGCTCAAGTAGACTATTCACTGAGTCATCGGAGCTATGTGCAGTATGGGTGTGTGGTTAAAAGTGCACGCCACAGGCAGAATCACAACAGAACGTCCACAGACTCCATACCTGAATTCCCTGGGTCCTCGGAGCTTGTGTCAACACTAGTGTAGCGTTCTAACTTAGCCACCAGTTGTGATTCAATCTGATGGAGACTGTGATCTTTGATGGCATTTTCTACATCTTCAGTAAACTTGATCTGCTCTGCCAAACACAGTATCTGTCAAGGAATAAGACAAATTATAATTCATAAGGATAAAGTCCTGCCAATGCTTCTTTGGCCTACAAACATATTACCCATAATACTAAACAAAAAACAAGATGATTAAAAATCAAGAGCATGGGCTGCTTGATTTAACATATATATTTTAGCATACCTATATATGTATATATATACACATATACAGCATATATACATACACACACACATGTACACCTGAGGAACAGACTTTCCACATGAAATGGTGTCTGGTTTCACTGATGTTTTCGATGAGCTCAAGGAGTTCACACTTAAAGACATTAAGTCATTTTGTGTCCATGCTTCAGTATGATTTCTAGTACACCAGTATAATTGCTAGCCTTTACATATGCCCACTTGTTTAAACTAGTCTAAAAGACTTCCAATTTAAAGCTAGTTTTCAAACGCTATCTCAGTACCAGTTCCAGAATTATGAACAATAAAAGACAACAACTACAAGATCTTAGGGAACAATGACTTGAGATGCACATGTGACGGTTTCCCTGTAACGCTGTTTTTACCTTCTCAGGGAAAAACAGCTGAACACTGTTGGGATCTGGGGCCTGGAGATAGATCCTCTACAACGAGTCCATTCAGTTGATGCAAAACAATATTATGTGTGTGGATACATGTGTGTGCACCGCAGCCCACATGTCAAGTTCAGAAGATAATTTGCCCAAGTTATCTTCTGCTTCCACTCTCCTTGCACCATGGGCTCCAGGAATCAAACCCATCAGCCTCGGTGGAAGGCGATGAGCACATCGTTCTGTGAGAACTTACACCATTGCACGGCTTATCTAAGAGCTATCCTTGAGTGACCTGCCCCTGTTAACATGAGTGTGGCCAAATCCTCCACACAGCAGCGTCCTGTACACAATCATGACTAGCGCTCCATCATTCTCAGCCTAGCACAGTGCTACCGAGATGCCCTGCTGCTAACACTAACTTTGTGCAGCTGCCTCTATAACCTACCATGTGGCCTAGCCTTCAGGCTCCTGGCCACTACTCCAGCTCACTGTTATTTCAGCTAAGGTCCTCCCCGCCATAAGAGGGGAGAGGGGTAGGGGCAGCAGTGGTACACCCCTCCTCTTCAGTGAGAATGGACTCATCACCTGAGGCAGGAAGTTAGGGTCTGTCCAATTCCCTCCATCACATTTTGTGTCTCCCCTAGAGGTGTGATAAAGCCTACAAATAACCCGGCCACTGTCAGTTCATCCTCCCTTTAGAATGGAAGGAAGACATCCCAGGTTTTTAAAGGAATATTGTTGCTAAGTACTAGACAAAGAACAGAGATGCCAGTTATCTGACCGAGTTCATCCACACTGACCATACCCCAGACATAGTCCTTCACCTGAGAAGGGAACAGAGATGGGTCAATTGCACCTTGTGAACTTCGCCCAGCAGTAACACATTCTTTCAACAGCTGTTTCAGAGTTTGCTTCATTTCCAAAGCCAGATCATTCAACCATGCCTGAAAGTGAATGGAGAAAATAATATGCAGGAGTCACACAATAAACCCACAATCTATGCCCGAACTCAGACTTTCAATGCAGAAAAGGCGTGTGAACTCCTTAAATGTACTAAGTGTATCATTCTTTATTAGGTAAAATTTGAGAAAAACAGTTTTGTTTTGTTTTTTAACTTCTTGACACAATGTTGACTGTGAATACCCACATCTTGGAGCCAGGTCTGATGATGCCTTACTGGTATAATATAAAAATCTATATGACCATTTCATTATCATCCAACTGAACAGGTAAACTAGTAAAGTTGGGTTAGCTGAGTCTCCTGGTGAAATAGTCATTGGAAAAGTATAACCACAGAAAAGGCTGTCTCATCAGGATGAAAATACTTCAAAAGCGATGAGGATGTCCGTAAGCTGATGTTGTTTCAATCTCTCACTAACACATTTATCTACCCACTTGCTTATAGGTGACATAATAAAATGTAAATTAAACTGTACCAGGACGGAAGCTGAGTGAGGGACAATGCCAGCACGTACAGGCCCTGGGGTGGGCTCTCGGCACTGACTCCACTCCCCCACATAACTACATAATGAGAGCAGAAAAAAATAACAGCAACTATCAATCACTACTTAACAGTTTGTCATTTATAAAAAATATATGTACAAACACTGCAATCGTAGGTAAACTTAAGAAGTAATGAAGTCTGCAAAGAGAGAATCTCAGTGTGGTAGTAGAAGTGCTTTTGGGCTCTGTATATTCAAATGCTGATTTTTGTACCAGAGATCAGGCCACAGTCAGACTTTGGTATGACTCGGTGTTTTATAAAATATTATATTCTATCACCTTCTGATTGGCTAAAATAAAGGGCTGAGCAACCTCTGGCTAGGCAGGAGAGGAAATGGTGGGACTCAAGAGGGCAAGAGGATCTCAGATAGGACCCAGAGAGTCTCCATCCAGACACAAGTGAAGGAGGTGTCAAGCCAAGACTAAGATGGCGGGCAATGGGCCACAGGGCAGGGAAGGTGGCCAGGCCAACACTGTTGAAGTAGAATAGGTCAGGATCTGCACAGCCATACTGCCGGAAGCTCTTATTATAACTAGAAAGGCCTCCGTGTTATTATTCAGAAGCAAGAGTTGGCATAGAAAAGCCAGTCCCTGCTTTTACTCCCTGAACTTCAACTTCCACTTTGCTGCCATAATTAATCTAGTCCAGGTCCTAAAACCTCAGCTCCTCTTCCCGCTGTGCCAGCAAAACTATGAGAAAAGAAAAACACAAAATTCATAAGCAAAGCTGGCAGTTCCTTAGCAAACTGCAGTGCTTTCCACCACCTGATTTACTTGAAGTCCAATAGAATGGTGAGGTCTAACCAGGAATCAGTTCTCAGACTGAAGACTACAAATCAAAGAGATACAAACTATTGTTGCTGCCAATTTATGATCTCTCAAAACTAGTATTTTTTAAAAGAGACATTAATCCCAGCACTTGGGAGAGAGGCAGGCGGATTTCTGAGTCCGAGGCCAACCTGGTCTACAGAGTGAGTTCCAAGACAGTCAGAGCTACACAGAGAAACCCTGTCTTGGGGGGGGGGGCGGGGCGGGGAGAAGACAAAAAAAACAAAACAAAACAAAAATCAACTAAGATTTATTAGCTTCACAAACTTCCTAGTGCATTTAAGGCAAAGCATTCCATTTACTTTTCAAAAGAATGCCTTTGCAGGAAGAGTTAAAAGTCTAATTTCCCTCTAAGAAAATGTCTCTCAATCATAGAGCAGATACAACATGTAGTTAAGATTGATATTTTTCAGTCCACAACTAGAGTTCCTTACAGAATTAAGTGCTGTATTTCAAAAACCAAAAATCCATACTTTTTACTAACAAGACCAAACATTTTTAAAGATAAAGTATGAATTTCCAGAAAGACCTAAATTACCCAATTCTACCCTAAAAATTGATTAATTAATTGGAATAAATTTCATTTTGGGGAACAGAACTGCTCACCTCTACATTATTTGATAGGAGAACTTTACTTTTAAAAGGTACAACTTCTCCCTCTAGTGACTTCATTGCAGTTATATGTTTTGACTCCTCATCAAAGCACACGCTGTTAATGCCTAGAAAACAAAATCAATACTTGTGCTGAGGATGCAGTTTGGTGCTCATCATTCTGCCATCAATCACAAGGCTCTGGATCACAACCCAAGGACTGTCCACACAATAACCTAACTAAAAACAGCAATATAAACCCAAAAGAATAAAGGACTATAAAGAATATGGTACACACCATACTCATATACACACATGCACACACACATTATACACTCAAATACAACAGGATTATAATGTACATGATATAGCATTTATAGTAGCAACCTTCGTATTTAAATGTCTTAATGAAGGAAAAATACTGTCACTGGGTACTCTTATTAATTTAAAATATTTTGTTAACATCTAACCATAATTCTATTTATGCAGATTCTTGGCTTGAATGTATGTTTATTTGTCTAATTTCATCTTTTCCGGGAAGAACTTTTTAGGCAGTCTAGTCAACTAACACATAGCAATCTATCAGGACTCTTAACTCACAATCCCTTAATAACTCTTGGAAGTTTCACATAAAACCTAAATAAACACTTACCTTAACTAAATACTTATCCATTGAAAAAATATAACTAGAAAAACGTATAAACAGTTTATCTTAACCCAAAACTGAAATCATACAAAAGCCCAAACAATGAATAAGGACATTCACTAGCAGGAAAGAGCTTCAGTAATGTGAGGCAGTGGTAGAAATAACTGAACAAGTCCTGAGGGGCAAACTAGAGAGGATTCCAGAGCCACCTACAAAGTAGATAAACGTCACTGTGACAGTGCATAGGTAGCCTGCAGCATCAGCCCAACAAGACCACGTGCAGCAGCTCTAGGTAAGGTAAAGCCATCACTGCACGCCACAAAAGCCACTACAAACAAGCACTAGGATGCGCATCACCAGCAGCTGTGCAGGACCTGATCCTTTTTCTGGCTACTATCCGGCATTACACATGTGAATGTGACCCTAAAGAGAAAAGACAGCCACATAGGGATGATTCTACGTACTCTACAAAGGTCAGAAACTACTCTGTCTGGGCAGTGGCATGGGAAGAAGACTGCCAACACGCCCACCCGAGGGGATTCTCTGATACTGGAAATGTTTGTATCTTAAAGTGGTGGCTCCACAAGTGTAGTGGGAATAGAGAGAGGGGAGAGAGACATCCTACAGCTTCAGGCCGGCGTGCACTGCAAATGCATCTGTAAGGAATATGTATGTTAAGAAACAGGTAGAGTATTTGAGGTTTCCTGGGACGGTTTCTATAAATGACAAATCACAGTTCAGAACACAAAGGAAACTACACAAAGCCATCTGCTTGACTATGTTTAAATAAAACCTTTTTTTAAAAAGACAGTAAGATATTCTAGGCTCATAGGCTATAGTTTGCTGATCTTACTATAAATAAAAATGATTTAAACAATTATTTTTAAAGTTAATTTAAAACTAAAGCTCTTTTCCAAATACTTTGTATCTAAGAGAAGTCAGTCATTAATTTCTACGGAAGCTCATTAATTTATCAAAACATTCAAGCAAAGTGATCCAAGAGCAAGAGAGAGGACAGCCTCATTTTCCATTGATCAATCCTTCCTGTTCCACACTATGTAGTGCTTAACTGCACTACATAGATGACTCCCTGTTGGAAATATCTCCTTGGTCTCTCTGCAGGCAATGAGTCTGCTGGTCTTTCATTGCTAATACACCTACATCAATATTCTCCTCCACTTAGGCCTTGCACAGCCTCTTCCCTCTGCTCTGTCACCATTCTCTTAACTAACACCTCTAACTTTGAGACGTCATCATTTTGTGCATGATGTGCACCCCAAACTGAGCTGAATCCTCTCAGAGATACCATTACTGTACTACACACACACACACACTGAATTTGTTAACTCACTATCTTCAATAGCTGAGAGTTGGGGTATGAACTGTGGTAGTGAAGGGCATATCATTATAGCTGGCAAACAGTTAAAACTACTTGTTGAGAAATCTTGATTCCTACCAGCAAACAGCTTCTTCAGATGGGACTGAATCACTGATGGGTTCGTCGACTGGCCCAAGATTTCTAACAAGTCATCATCACCGATAAAATAAAATCTTGGGAATGCTGACCGTTTTTCCTAAGGAAACAGAAAACAAAACAAACAAAAGCTTTCTCTTTTTCAGTAATTATGATGTAAGTATCTTACCATCTGTTACAATTTAAAACAAGCAAACATGCCTCCAAAAATTCATTTAAGGATTTCTGGCATCTTTGAAGCTGATCAAGTATCGTCAGCAGAGTGTTTCTGATTCCTGCATGAGTAGTCAATGTAGTGACTCTACTGTCTTTCCTGATGTCCATCATTATTGATCTACAAAATAAAAGTTATTTTCACATTTACATTAAGGTTTCTGTCTTAGATGAAAATATTTTTCACTTACTTCAAATAAAGAGCAACATTTATAGTCAGTAATTTATTATGCTTCTATATAATTAATATAATACCATATCAATCTTAATGTCACTGCAATTTTTCATCAAATATTACAAATCCTTTTCATTCATTCATTCCATAAAGATTACATCATATGACCTAGAACAATGTTCCAGCAACACAGGAGGAACTTAAGTAATGCCTTAAAATAACTAAAGTAAAATAAACGCCAGAAAGGAAAACTAAAACGTATTGGCACAGTATCTAACAGGACAACCTGTTAATAACTTAAGCCTTCTCTGGGGAAAGCATGAGGAATAAACTGAGAAAGAAAATACAGTGAAAGGGTTTTTAGCTGAGACCCCAGGAAACAGCTACGAGCACCTAGGAAACTGAAGGAGTGTCCCCTAGCAGAGGCTGGGGACATGGCAAGGGACATATCTAGCTTCTCCTTAATGGAACGGGACTCTAAACATACAAAAGTGTACAGAGCCTTATTGGGGCAGTCACGCACAAGGTTTGAGTTTGACCTCGGTCAAGGACAATCCCTGGCTTTGGGCAGGAATCTGCAGTTAGGACGTAATAGGGAAGTAGGTTAAAGCAGAATTTTTATCCTTGGGTGGAGTGCTAAGAGTGTACTAGACTAAGATCAAGGTTAACTTCTCCCAGATAGCCAGGATCCTGCTCCACCTAGGGTGGAGTTCATTGTTCCTCCTGGTCTAGGAATTACTGAATTAAGCAGGTGACCCACCCAGCTGCCTGAGCAGTCAAGAGGAGGACCTCCAAGAGAAGCTAGACAACTTCCACCAGAACTCAACCCAGAGTCTGGAGGGGAAGGGTTTGCCCAAATTGTTAAAAGTTCTGACCGCCATTAAAATTTTGGCCTTGTTCAGCGAAACATTGTCCTGGCCCTTCTTCTTTTGCCCCTTCCTCATCCATCCCTCAGCTTCTGTTCCAGCAACCCAGTTCATAATAGCTGCAGGCAGCTATGGAATACAACACAAAAGTTTAATTACTGGACAAAATTTAAATAGCTTCCTGGAGGGTTCTGTGTCAAGTTGCCTCAAGGTAGAGTCACCACAGAGGGAAGAGTCTCAGTAGAGGACAAGCCTCCAAGAGATCCAGCTATAAAGCATTTTCTGCATTAGTGATGAATGTGTGAGGGCCCGGTGCATGGTGGGTGGTGCCATCCCTGGGCTGGTGCCCCTGAGTTCTATTGGAAAGCAGGCTGAACAGGCCATGTGAAGAGCGAGCCAGTAAGAAGCATCCTCCACAGCTGATGCAGACATCAGCTCCTGCTTCCAGGCCCCTGCCATGTTTCAGTTCCTGTTCTGACTTCCTTTAAATGTGGAGGTGTAAGCTAAATAAATTCTTTCCTCTCCAACTTGCTTTTGGTCCTAGTGTTTCATCACAGCAATAGAAACCTTAACAAATTTGGAACTGGAGGAAATGAAAGACACCAAGTTGCCTGTTATGTCCTGCAAGCAACAGCCAGCTGGTAGAACTTAATGAGGCAGGAAGAGCAGGACGCTGGGGAGCAGGGCTGAGTATGAGCTACAGAATTGGTTGTCTTGCTACACAGAAACCAGGCGAAGAGCCATGTCAGTACATATATGACGCACTTCATGAATAAACCTCTGGAAAAGAAAAACAGCACTGAGTACAAAAGACACTGAGGACGCCAGGGATGGGGCTGTGATCACTTCTACTAAGCACTTTACAACATAAGGAAAATGTCTCCATAGGACTATGTTTAAGTAGCTGTACTGACTGACCTGAAGTCTTCGTCAACTTTGTTGAAGCGTGTCTGTTCTTTAGGCAAAGCCCCACGCCCAAAAATGGGCTCCAAATACACCCATTTTCTCTGGATGTGGTTCAAATTCTGCAGGTACTCATCTAACTGGGCAAGCTTTCTTTCCCAAATTGATACTTTATCTTCAAATCCTTTGTAATATGGAGAATCTTTTAAGGACTGAAGAAGACATCTATTATCTCCAACCTGGTTCACTATGTCTTTCCAGTCTTTAATCAGCTTGATAGTTCGATTCTGGCTGTCTTCATAATCAATCAGTGAGAACACTGCTCCAACTCCCCATAGATCAAGTTCACGCAAAGCTTCCCTGATGGTAACTTCCCCTTGTGCCCGACTATTTAAATCCTGTTAACATAAATGATTTATACTTGTTATTTCAAAATTAATTATCCCATAAATCAATGAAAAGAAATATACTTTAGGGGTGTGGTGGCCGACACATGCCTATAGCCCTAACCCTTTGGAAGTAGGGACAGGAGGATAAAGAATACCATGTCCTCTTCAACAGCACAATGTAAGACCAGCTTGAATTGTATGAGGCTATCTCAATCTATACTGTAACAAAACCCAACAAACTATACACATACATATAAATATATATATGGTTTTTTAAAAAGATTTGGGAGAACTAAACCAGAATATTATGGAACCCTTAATATAGATTATTTTGTTTCTGTGTAGTTAACAACTAAAGTTAGTTTGTGTAGGAATCATGTCATAACTACACAGATTATCAAACATTCTAAGATTATTAACAAACATAAACCCTTACATTTTTATAGAAAATAAAATAATGAAGCATCAAAAGCTTTCTATTTTATCATGAACGGCCAGAACAACACATAGGTCCTGAGACTGCTGTGCAGTTTCTAGCCTGGTCGTAAGCAGCTGGGCACAGATCCCCTAAGGGGCCTCTTGTCCTCTAGCTTCTGCTCACAGCGTTGCATGTGATTATAAGCACACTGCATGAAACCTGACTCTTCTCTGCTAAGACGTCTCATGCAGCTGAGGTGCTTCTCTAAAGAAGTATTAACAGTTCACACTTGTCCTTCTCTAGGGAGCAGCCTCTACCACTGTCTCTATAGCCTCATCTAACCAGTCCACAGGTCTGATGCATCACCAACTACAAATAGTTGAACAACACAACATGGTTACTCCTGCTTTACAGAAGGAAGAACGAGTGCTGAAGGACTGATTAACAGAGTGCAATCCTCACTTTAAGGTCCGATGCTTTCTCCACAATTCTATCAGCAACTCTCAGCAGGTCACCGAACAGCAATTTCTCTAGACTAGTCCCTCGAGGAAGGCCAAGTAGACGAAAAAGGTCAAGCCAGTGATCTGGAGAAAGATGTTCCCCTCTCACATATTTCAGGATAGGAATAATAATCTTTTAGAAAAGAAAAAGAAAGTAAAGAGCAGGCTTACACATATGTTCATTCCCGTGTAAAATACAAGCTATTAATTCTCATCTTAATGTACAAAATTTTAATTACTGTTATTTAATAATCTTGCAATCAAAATCAATGATATAGTTATTTGTTAAATATTACTGTAAATACCTATATATTCCATTTGTAGTTTATTACATTTTAAAACACAACAAAACATAGTCCTGATTTCTGGGATACATAAACACTGCAAAAGAATAAAGAAACCACCTTACTTTGTATCTGTCCACTTCCGACTGCAACTTCACTGTCATAACTGAGTGCTCTTCAACCTTCCTTAGTCTGTCATGCCAGTTAATCAAAAATTCCTCAAACAGATAGATCTTAGTCCTGTAAAAGAACATGAAAGCTTTAATTAGAGTTCACACTTCATCCAAAAAATTTATAAGAACATAAATATTGTTTTAGAATCAAACCGGTAGGTAATCCAATCTTCTTTGGCCATTTCCTGGAGTCCTTGCTGGAATTCCTCATAAAGAGCCCAAATCTGTGCACAGCTCTCAATGTCCTTAGAGATGCTATATGCCATAGAGAAGTTAGGCTCTTCTAGTCCAAAATGATGGCAGTCATCACTACGAAGGTAAAAATCAAAATGCTGAACTTATAAAGAAAAACTGTCAGTTGCCAATTCTGCAGCTGAAATATGCAGAGGCAATACTGACTTTATCTGAGAATTTTCCTTCACTTATGCTATGAGCACTTCTTTTAAAGGTATCATGTGAATTCAGTACATGTCAGGATATCTTTATGTCTATAATGTCTATGTAAATGCTTGCTTTGTACATCTATGGACTGATCTGCTGAAGCATCTTATCTTACCCTCCTCACTACCCTACAGGTGTTGTACAAAGTCCACCTTAGGCTCCACTAGCCCACAGACCACACATAAAGCCCTGCACACATCTAACACTTGCTGTGACCGTAAAAGAAATCGGAAACATTTTTCCTTTCTTATTATTTGCTTTACTAGATGCTTGTGTGTGTGTGTGTACATTATGTGTGTTTACATTGTGTTATGTGTGTATGTGTTGTGCACACACATGTGCATGTGTGTATAACATGCATACACATACACTAATGCATGCCCCTGAATGGGAGGTTAAACACCCTCTTCTATCACTCGCTATTCGGAGAGAGGCTTTCTCAGCGGCCCTGGAGCTGATGTTTCTGGGCAGGCTAGCCCATCAGCCAGTCTAAGCATTACCCCATTTACATGCTTTAAGCACTGAGGCTACAATTACAGAAGCCACACCTCACCTCTGGAGGAAGTTGAAGATTCAAACATATTCCCATGCTTGCACAGTAAGTGTTCCTCTTCCCAAAACCCAGGTTCATTTTTGAAAGAGGAATTAGCAATATTTTTCTTAAAATTAAATGTTTCATTGCTAAATAAGATGAGTTCAAAACAATAAATATTACAACCTCTTAATTTAACCGATAAACTAAGTTAATGTCCCCATCTCTCTGGAGTCCTTTTCTGGAGTGTATCTACATGTCCTTACATCACTCAACCACAGCCCGCAGAATGCAATGGTATAGTGGATTGCATGCAATCTTAACTTTTTGAAAGTTTATGAAGACAGGTGTTAGACAACAGCTATTATTATAGCTAAGAAGCATAGTACAGAGGTATTAAATGTTTTTTAAAATAAACATTGTGAATTGCAAACTTACACTAGCTTTTTTCTTATGGCTTCCAGATCATCAAACTCAATTTTTTTCTCCTTTATGGACTTTGCACTTTGATCCATGGTATTTTGTTGGCCAGTTTCAATAATATCATCCCCAGGTTTCAGCTGGTCCCAGCGAGCCTTGAACTTGTCCAGCTCTTGGTAATAGATCTGAAGGCGGGACTTCACATTCCCCTTCATCACTTCAATCTGTAAGCCATGTGCAAAGCAGTTAGCACAGAGGAACCTCATGGGTTTCACACCAGCACCTTCAACATTTTTGTTGAAAAATGAGAAAAATGTCAACATCAAAAGGCTGTTTTTTATCTAATCTAGCAATGAAAAATTAGAATAGAAATTAACAATAATGAGAAATAAGTGTCAACTGTAAACATTAAACGATTCTTGTAGTTCACAGTACACCTACAATTATCAACAAAAGCGATGCCATTTTAAAAACAGCCCAGGTGCTGGATAGATGGCTGCTCTTCCTGAGAACTTGGGATTCCCAGCCCCCACATGGTGGCTCACAATGGTCTATAACTTCAATTCCAATAAATCCAACATCCTCTCTGGGCCTCCAGGAGCAGCAGGCACAGACACACATACAGGCAAAGCATCTACACACATAGAATTAAAAAATAAATTGAAACTGAAAATTTTTCAAAGACTGCTGTTGCTGTGTCTAAGCACATTATTAACTAAGGACACTATTTCTCAGTATCTTTTGCAGCTGTGAGCAAAGACGAATTAGTCAATAAGATATGGAGTGCAAATGTGTGCTGCCCCAGGTAGATGTGTGTAAACCCAGGCAGATGTGTGCAACCCCAGGCAGATGTGTGCAACCCCAGGCAGATGTGTGCAACCCCAGGCAGATGTGTGCAACCCCAGGCAGATGTATGCAACCCCACGTAGATGTGTACAATCCCAGGTAGATATGTGCAATCCCAGGTAGATATGTGCAACCCCAGGCAGATGTGTGCAACCCCAGGTAGATGTGTGCAACCCCAGGTAGATGTGTGCAACCCCAGGTAGATGTGTGCAACCCCAGGCAGATGTATGCAACCCCACGTAGATGTGTACAATCCCAGGTAGATATGTGCAACCCCAGGTAGATGTGTGCAACCCCAGGCAGATGTGTGTAACCCCAGGTAGATGTGTGCAACCCCAGGCAAATGTGTGCAACCCCAGGCAGATGTGTGCAACCCCAGGCAGATGTGTGCAACCCCAGGCAGGTGTGTGCAACCCCAGATACATGTGTGAAACCTCAGGTACATGTGTGCAACCTCAGATAGACATGTGTAACCTCAGGCTACACCTTAGAAGACAGATGATGCCCTCTCCTTCTGTCTCTTTCCCACAGAGGAGCAAGTGGAGAGTAAAACACCCTAGACAACACCTCATAGACTGCAGGAATTTAATTCAACAAGTGTGGGCTCAGACATAATATAGCACTAGAGATATCATTCTAGTTTGTGGAGAAATGCTATAAGAGGATGTTCCACGTGAAACTCATTTTCATAAAGCATTAAAACATTACAAAAGGAACTGGGGAAGATCAATTTCAATAGCAACAGTGAACTCCTAACACTGGGTTATATTGAAATTACACAGGCAAGACGAGCTGAAACGGTCTCACCTGATCTTTAATCATAAGTTGGTGACTTTCCATCATCAGCTCGAATTTGTCCCACTTGGCTCTCAGATTGCTAACTGTCTCTACCCCTCCGCCTGCCACAGTACGCAGAAGCCTGTTTTTGTCTTCAGCTTCTTGAAACAAGGGCAAAATCTGAGGGTTAAAGGAGACAATCAATCATTTTATCAGTCTCTCATAATTTCATTACTTTCTTATTATATATATACATGTATACTATAAATATGTAAAATGTTATATTACTTTCCACATATAATATATAATTTATTATTATAAAATATATCACATATAAATTTTTATTTTAAAATGAAATCAAATTTTAAAAATTTTGTTTTGAAATAATTTGTTAAAGTTCCAGCTATAAGGTTCTTGGTGCTTACTATTAACACACAAGGTCCTACTCCACTAATAGTGAACTCAAGACCACTATGGACACTAGCTCATCCATGTCTTTAAATAAAGGCGTGTCTCACACCAGAGGCAAGTACAGACAGAAAAGACACAGACTAATTGTTCTGAGGAATGCAGACATGAAAACACTCAGGTCCCCATCCCCCCCTTCCTCTCCTCCCCGACCTTCCCAGGAGCGTCCAGCTGACCACTCAGGCCAGCCAAGCGAGCACGCACACACACACACACTCAGGGGCAGAAGCCACATGGGCAGTGACAGTTCCAGAGATGCAGAAGAAGCCTTTGCAAAGCTCAGCATCCTACATGACCAGAGCCCTGAAGGCAGGACAGAAAGGAGAAGGTATTCATAGCAGTGGCCCCACAGACACGGGAAAGAAGGCACACTGTGCTGACAGGGGACTGGAAACACTCACTATGGTGCCTTTTCACCTTTTCTGAGAAGTTTACAAACTGAGTCTGCTTCCTTCTTGCTCTAAACAAAGCTTTAGTGCCACAACCGCTGTCCTGCAAAAGCTGCCCTGCAAACACTGCCCTGCTCCTGCTTCTGCCAAGCTCACCTCCCACCTCCAACAGTGAACTCTCCCACGGCATGTCTCCTCTAACTCTGTTCTAACTTGGCATTCACACTAAGTCACATTCTGAACACAAGAACCGTGGCTCTAAAACAGGAGATCTTTCAAAGGCTGCAACACCTCTAAAGGGAATACAAAGTACTACTGGGCCTACTCCATTACACCAGGAGTCTAATCATAACTGCCCATCTGGACTACATTGTATGGACCTCTTCATAATGTTGAGATTATATAGGTCTAAATAATCACATAAAATACCTGATTTACACATCTCTATAAAGTGAAGATGAAAATAATTGCTTTGTTTTGCATTCTCACCTCCGGCCTCCGATCCTGAAGGTGACTATACTGTAAATTTGTATCACCTATTTCTTCCACAGACTGAGGTATAACTGTTAAGACCTTCATAGCCTCAGTAACAAATGTATCAATTTCATGTATATGAGCTGAAAAAGATGATACATTATTATTACTATTATTACAAACAAAAAGCTGTTACATGATAACTAAATTAAGAAGCCTCAGAAGTAAAAGTATGCTGTAAAGTATGTTACAGTCTCTCACTTGCCTTTAGGAAACAAATATCTGAAATGCAGAACAAAACAAAATTTTTCCCATGAGAGTATACTTGTTTTATATTGTACTTAAAATTATTTGAAAGGGAGAAGAGAAATAGCGCAGCAGTTAAGAGCACTGATTGCTCTTACAGGGTTTACTTCCTAGCAGCCACATGGAGGCTCACAACTACCCATAATTCCAATCAGAAGGAACAACTCACTTTTCTGATCACTGGGGGCAACAGGCACACATATGGCACAGGTAAAATACTCTACACATCTAAAAAAAAAAACTAATGAAACTTTGAGGAAAAAATAAAAACAAACTAAAATGTGTTTATTCCTAGCTCTTGGAAATCAAAAACATTTCCAGTCTTCTAAATAATGGTGCAATACCTCAACTTACCAATTTGGGAAATAATGATAAATACATGATATCAGTATTATTATTATTCGCAGTTACATGCAATAAACTAATACTAGCTCAACTTATAATAAAATAATAAAACTATCTGAAATTTTTACATTTTTTACAAATAAATGAGAATTTTCCTACTTTCTTAAATAATTATTTTGAGTAGATTTTTCAAGATATTTTAAGCTATAATTGAGATTTACATTTTGTAACTATATAAGCCATGACTCTACAAATACAGCACAGTAAGAGTGAAACAGGAAAGGGTTTTACTCTGGATGGACTTCTTCAGAGAAAGGACGAGCAGATCGAATAACTTCTGGATGAGGTCATCGATCACAGTCTTCACGGGGCTGCAGTTGATGTTGAGACAGTCCACCTTGACAGTACTAAGCAGACCAACGAACATGGATGCTCTGGTTATTATTTATGAGTGTAGGATATGTTTCAACAAGTGTGACCATAACCTTTTAGAGCATATACAATAGATTAAAAAAAAAAAAGCCTGCTATACAAACGTTAAATTTCCAGAAAGTCCACTTAGCACTGATTTTCTTCGTCTGCCTTTTTGTCTTTTCTCTCTTTTTGTTTTTTTCTTTTTTTGATAAGGTCTCTCAGTCTGTCTTCGAACTTATAATCCTCCTGCCTCAGCCTACTGAATGCTGGAATTAAAGGCATGTATCCCCACACCTGGCTTAAAGTAACAATTTTTAATCATGGAATATATTCATCTTTAAAAATTATGAATGACTGAAGCACCAGCAATACAATATATTTAAGTATTTATAAGTTCTAATTGTTTCAGTGTATATTTATTTCATATAAGGGTAATGAAACAAATGTGGACTGAATACATAGTGTATTTGACAACAATAGAAATTAATTTTAAATTAATCTTCATCTGAGGCAAAGAGAAATTTCAGAAATGTTGGCGAACGTGTAAGCATTCACACTGCCCCAGATGCCGGGCACTCATGCACCAGCACTTGCAAAGTGGGTGGGAGGACCAAGAGTTAGTGATTTTATGAAAAGCAATTTAGTCAACTTATAATTTTAAGAAATATATTTTTCTGAGCAGTGGTGATACACACATTTAACTGCAGCACTCAGAAGGCAGAGATAGAGAGATAACTGAGTCTGACCCCAGCCAGGTTTACAGAATGAACTCCAGGTCAGCCAGAGCTACACAGAGAAATCCTGAACTGAAAAAAAAAAAAAAAAACAGAGAGAGAGAAAGAGAGATTTTATCTTTGAAGTTTGGATATTGTTGTTCACTTTTGTGTTTTGATTTGAGAGAAGATATCCTCACCTGTGGCTGGCCTCGTACCTTTACCTGGGGCTGGCCTTGCCCCTCCCATCTCCACTGCCTGTGCTGGGATTTAGGGGCATGGGCTATCACGTCTTACCTTTTGAGTTTATCCTAACATGGATCTTGTAGAAGAACCTACAATTACCACTTTACTAAACCATCATAGTCCCCAACTATATTCTGAATTTATCCTTATACCCACAGGTAAGCATTACCCTCACACCTCATCTAGGTGTGAACCTTCTCTTTGTAGTAGAAGGAGAAACTACAGAAAACAACACACAACCAGTCAAAATGCAGAGTTGTAGAACCCAATGGATGCATCTACAATACAACTGCCACATCCAAAGTTCATGGGTCATTGCAGAAGTGGGTGGAAAATTTTAAGAGCCAGAGGAGTGGGGAGTTTGCTGTGGGATTGGGTCTCCTGGCAAAGGTAGACACTACACGTGCAGAGGCTCACCAACATTGCTGCTGCAGTGGCTCTTCCTGGTGGTCAACTTGACTATATCTGGAATGAACTACAGTCCAGAACTGAAAAGCTCACTTGTGATCCTGATCATCAGGCTGAGAGATACAAGTTTCTGACCTGGATCTAGTCAAGGAGATCTCTGAGTTCAAGGTCATCTGGGACATAGCAAGTCCCAGATCCAGGCGTGGTGATATATACCTTTAATCTGGGTCACACCTTCCACTGAATACCTCCATAAGGACATTGGGAGAAAAAAAGATTGTCTCTTCTTCGCCTGCTTGCCTTGTGGGACTGAGCAAGTGCTAGATCCTCAGGCTTCCATTCACAGCTGCTGCTGAGCATTGTTGGGAGTTAGACTACAGACTGTAAGTCACCAACAAATTCCCTTACTATATATAGATGCCACCCGTAAGGTCTGTGACTCTAGAGAACCCTCACTAATACAGCTGCCTAACGTGAGTTGAACAAAGAGAGCAGCAGTACACATGACAAAGCAGACAGGGAAAGCACATGACGCCTCAGCCATACACAAGAAACCACAGGCCACTAAGGAACACTGGGAGTGGGAGAAATAGTCTGCCCAGGGAAGAGCACTCCAACTGTTCTAAAATACCACGTGTTCAGCCCTGAAAATACACACACACATAGCATTGTACAGACTGAGAAGCTTATACTTACATACTTAAGAATACACACGCACACACCAAGACCACCACCAACAGCCACAACACCAACAACTAACAACAACAGAGGTCATGACTTTCAAAGAGAGCAATGAGGGGCATATGGGAAGGTTAGGAGAAAGAAAAGTGTGTGGGGGGGGAGGGGCCTGGGGTCCTTATAATCTCAAAACTAAGAAATAAGCCCAGGGCAGCACTGAGTTCTTGTTCCTCCTCTGCCTCTCCCTCCCTCCCAGCTGCTGGGCTTACAGGCCAACACCACCACACCCAGTCCAAGGAAAGGTTTAAGCCAGATGCCAACACACTATAAAAGTATTACCTGTAAAAACTTAGAAACAAGCCAAGTACATTAACTCACACTGCTGGTGGCGCATGCTTATGGTCGCAGGCACCAAAGAGCATGAGGCAGGGAGACAGCTAATTCCAAGACAGACTGTAGAGTTTAATGAGAACATGTCTTAAAATAAAAGGTAAAAATGACTGAGGCATAACTCACGGGTAGAGCAATTATCTAGCATGTATAGGGTACTGGGTTTAGTCCTCTGAGCAACTAAAATAAACAGGTAGGTAGGCAGACAAACAATGATCAATAACTATTTCTACATCTCAAAATCTCCGGCTTGCTATGTCCTAACAAAAATTTCCCTGACTTGTCCGAAATCAGGACAAGGAACAATACCTTCTGAATCGCCACACGCTTAGTTCAGCGTATAATGCAGATTACATTCCATTCACCATTAACAACAATTAAAAACTATTGACAACTTTTGAAAACACAGTCTGTACCAGTAACATATATGCAAATTACTCCATATGATCATTAAAAGTATTAATCTTTTAAGTATCTTTCAAGTGAAAGAAATCATGGTTTATACTTTAGATGTTTGCCACAGTTGAGCAGCTGCTAAGCCAGCTGACTGCAGACCTCACTCACTGAGCCAACGAGACTGCAGACCTCACTCACTGAGCCAACGAGACTGCAGACCTCACTCACTGAGCCCTCCACACACTGCAGACCTCACTCACTGAGCCCTCGACAGACTGCAGACCTCACTCACAGAGCCCTCCACAGATTGCAGACCTCACTCACTGAGCCCTCCACAGACTGCAGACCTCACTCACTGAGCCCTCCACAGACTGCAGACCTCACTCACTGAGCCCTCCACAGACTGCAGACCTCACTCACTGAGCCCTCCACAGACTGCAGACCTCACTCACAGAGCCCTCCACAGATTGCAGACCTCACTCACTGAGCCCTCCACAGACTGCAGACCTCACTCACTGAGCCCTCCACAGACTGCAGACCTCACTCACTGAGCCAACGAGACTGCAGACATCACTCACTGAGCCCTACACAGACTGCAGATCTCACTCACTGAGCCCTCCACAGACTGCAGACCTCACTCACTGAGTCCTCCACAGACTGCAGACCTCACTCACTGAGTCCTCCACAGACTGCAGACCTCACTCACTGAGCCCTCCACCTGCAGACCTCACTCACTGAGCCCTCCACAGACTGCAGACCTCACTCATTGAGTCCTCCACAGACTGCAGACCTCACTCACTGAGCCCTCCACCTGCAGACCTCACTCACTGAGCCCTCCACCTGCAGACCTCACTCACTGAGCCCTCCACAGACTGCAGACCTCACTCACTGAGCCCTAAACACAGAGCAGACCTCACTCACTGAGCCCTCCACAGACTGCAGACCTCACTCACTGAGCCCTCCACAGACTGCAGACCTCACTCACTGAGCCCTCCACACACTGCAGACCTCACTCACTGAACCCTCCAGACTGCAGACCTCACTCATTGAGTCCTCCACAGACTGCAGACCTCACTCACTGAGCCCTAAACACAGAGCAGACCTCACTCACTGAGCCCTCCACAGACTGCAGACCTCACTCACTGAACCCTCCACAGACTGCAGACCTCACTCACTGAGCCCTCAACACACTGCAGACCTCACTCACTGAGCTCTCCACAGACTGCAGAACTCACTCACTGAGCCCTCCACACACTGCAGACCTCACTCACTGAGCCCTCCACACACTGCAGACCTCACTCACTGAGGCCTCCACACACTGCAGACCTCACTCACTGAGCCCTCCACACAGGGTCGACTTCACTCAATGAGCCCTCCACACACCGCAGACCTCACTCACTGAGCCCTCCACACACTGCAAACCTCACTCACTGAGCCCTCCAAGTGCAGACCTCAATCACTGAGCCCTCCACACACTGCAGACCTCACTCACTGAGCCCTCCACAGACTGTAGACCCCACTCACTGAGCCCTCCACACACTGCAGACCTCACTCACTGAGCCGTCCAGCCTGCAGACCTCACTCACTGAGTCCACCAGACTGCAGACCTCACTCACTGAGCCCTCCAGACAGGAGACCTCACTCACTGAGCCCTCCAGACTGCAGACCTCACTCACTGATCCCTCCACAGACTGCAGACCTCACTCACTGAGCACTCCAGACTGCAGACCTCACTCACTGAGCCCTCCAGACTGCAGACCTCACTCACTGAGCCCTCCAGACTGCAGACCTCACTCCCTGAGCCCTCCATACTGCACACCTCACTCACTGAGCCCTCCAGACTGCAGACCTCATTCACTGAGCCCTCGACACACTGCAGACCTCACTCACTGAGCCCTCCAGACTGCAGACCTCACTCACTGAGCCCTCCACAGACTGCAGACCTCACTCACTGAGCCCTCCAGACTGCAGACCTCACTCACTGAGCCCTCCACAGACTGCAGACCTTACTCACTGAGCCCTCCACAGACTGCAGACCTCACTCACTGAGCCCTCCAGACTGCAAACCTCACTCCCTGAGCCCTCCAGACTGCAGACCTCACTCACTGAGCCCTCCACAGACTGCAGACCTCACTCACTGAGCCCTCCACACACTGCAGACCTCACTCACTGAGCCCTCCAGACTGCAGACCTCACTCACTGAGCCCTCCACACACTGCAGACCTCACTCACTGAGCCCTCCACAGACTGCAGACCTCCCTCACTGAGCCCTCCACAGACTGCAGACCTCACTCACTGAGCCCTCCACAGACTGCAGACCTCACTCACTGAGCCCTCCACACACTGCAGACTTCCCTCACTGAGCCCTCCACAGACTGCAGAGCTCACTCACTGAGCCCTCCAGACTGCAAACCTCACTCACTGAGCCCTCCAGACTGCAGACCTCACTCATGAGCCCTCCACACAGGGCTGACTTCACTCACTGAGCCCTCCACACACTACAGACCTCACTCACTGAGCCCTCCACACAGGGCCGACCTCACTCACTGAGCCCTCCACAGACTGCAGACCTCACACACTGAGCCCTCCAGACTGCAGACCTCACTCACTGAGCCCTCCACAAACTGCAGACCTCACTCACTGAGCCCTCCACACACGGCCGACCTCACTCACTGAGCCCTCCACACACTGTAGACCTCACTCACTGAGCCCTCCAGACTGCAGACCTCACTCACTGAGCCCTCCACACACTGCAGACCACACTCACTGAGCCCTCCACAGACTGAGCCCTCCAGAGACTGCACACCTCACTCACTGAGCCCTCCACAGACTGCAGACCTCACTCACTGAGCCCTCCACAGACTGCAGACCTCACTCACTGAGCCCTCCACACACTGCAGACCTCACTCATTGAGTCCTCCACACAGGGCCGACTCCACTCACTGAGGCCTCCACAGACTGCAGACCTCACTCACTGAGCCCTCCACACACTGCAGACCTCACTCATTGAATCCTCCACACAGGGCCGACTTCACTCACTGAGCCCTCCACAGACTGCAGACCTCACTCACTGAGCCCTCCACAGACTGCAGACCTCACTCACTGAGCCCTCCACACACTGCAGACCTCACTCACTGAGCCCTCCAGACTGCAGACTTCACTCACTGAGCCCTCCAGACTGCAGAACTCACTCACTGAGCCCACCAGACTGCAGACCTCACTCACTGAGCCCTCCACACAGGGCCGACTTCACTCACTGAGCCCTCCATAGACTGCAGACCTCACTCACTGAGCCCTCCACACACTGCAGACCTCACTCACTGAGTCCTCCACACACTGCAGATCTCACTAACTGAGCTCTCCACAGACTGCAGACCTCACTCACTGAGCCCTCCACACAGGGCTGACTTCACTCACTGAGCCCTCCACACACTGCAGACCTCACTCACTGAGCCCTCCAGACTGCAGACCTCACTCACTGAGCCCTCCACACACTGCAGACCTCACTCACTGAGCCCTCCAGACTGCAGACCTCACTCACTGAGCCCTCCACACACTTCAGACCTCACTCACTGAGCCCTCCACACAGGGCGACTTCACTCACTGAGCCCTCCACAGACTGCAGACCTCACTCACTGAGCCCTCCACAGACTGCAGACCTCACTCACTGAGCCCTCAACACACTGCCGACCACACTCACTGAGCCCTCCACAGACTGCAGACCTCACTCACTGAGCCCTCCACAGACTGTAGACCCCACTCACTGAGCCCTCCACACAGGGCTGACTTCACTCACTGAGCCCTCCACACACTGCAGACCTCACTCACTGAGCCCTCCACAGACTGTAGACCTCAATCACTGAGCCCTCCACCTGTAGACCTCACTCAGTGAGCCCTCTACACACTGCAGACCTCACTCACTGAGCCCTCCAGACTGCAGACCTCACTCACTGAGCCCTCCAGGCTGCAGACCTCACTCACTGAGCCCTCCACACACTGCAGACCTCACTCACTGAGCCCTCCAGACTGCAGACCTCACTCACTGAGCCCTCCAGACTGCAGACCTCACTCACTGAGCCCTGCATAGACTGTAGACCTCACTCACTGAGCCCTGCATAGACTGTAGACCTCACTCACTGAGCCCTCCACACAGGGCTGACTTCACTCACTGAGCCCTCCATACACTGCAGACCTCACTCACTGAGCCCTCCACACACTGCAGACCTCACTCACTGAGCCCTCCACACACTGCAGACCTCACTCACTGAGCCCTCCACACAGGGCTGACTTCACTCACTGAGCCCTCCATACACTGCAGACCTCACTCACTGAGCCCTCCACAGACTGCAGACCTCACTCACTGAGCCCTCCACACAGGGCCAACTTCACTCACTGAGCCCTCCACAGACTGCAGACCTCACTCACTGAGCCCTCCACAGACTGCAGACCTCACTCACTGAGCCCTCCACACACTGCCGACCACACTCACTGAGCCCTCCACAGACTGCAGACCTCACTCACTGAGCCCTCCACAGACTGCAGACCTCACTCACTGAGCCCTTCACCTGTAGACCTCACTCACTGAGCCTTCCACACACTGCAGACCTCACTCACTGAGCCCTCCACAGACTGCAGACCTCACTCACTGAGCCCTCCACAGACTGCAGACATCACTCACTGAGCCCTCCACACACGGCCGACCTCACTCACTGAGCCCTCCACACACTGCAGACCTCACTCACTGAGCCCTCCACACACTGCAGACCTCACTCACTGAGCCCTCCACACACTGCAGACCTCAATCACTGAGCCCTCCACAGACTGTAGACCTCACTCACTGAGTCCTCCACACAGGGCCGACTTCACTCACTGAGCCCTCCACACACTGCAGACCTCACTCACTGAGCCCTCCACCTGCAGACCTCCCTCACTGAGCCCTCCACAGACTGCAGACCTCACTCACTGAGCCCTCCACACAGGGCTGACTTCATTCACTGAGCCCTCCACACACTGCAGACCTCACTCACTGAGCCCTCCACACACTGCAGACCTCACTCACTGAGCCCTCCAGACTGCAGACCTCACTCACTGAGCCCTCCACACACTGCAGACGTCACTCACTGAGCCCTCCACACACTGCAGACCTCACTCACTGAGCCCTCCACACACTGCAGACCTCACTCACTGAGCCCTCCACACAGGGCGACTTCACTCACTGAGCCCTCCACAGACTGCAGACCTCACTCACTGAGCCCTCCACAGACTGCAGACCTCACTCACTGAGCCCTCCACACACTGCCGACCACACTCACTGAGCCCTCCAGACTGCAGACCTCACTCACTGAGCCCTCCACAGACTGCAGACCTCACTCACTGAGCCCTCCACAGACTGTAGACCCCACTCACTGAGCCCTCCACACAGGGCTGACTTCACTCACTGAGCCCTCCACAGACTGCAGACCTCACTCACTGAGCCCTCCACAGACTGTAGACCTCACTCACTGAGCCCTCCACAGACTGTAGACCTCACTCAGTGAGCCCTCTACACACTGCAGACCTCACTCACTGAGCCCTCCAGACTGCAGACCTCACTCACTGAGCCCTCCAGGCTGCAGACCTCACTCACTGAGCCCTCCAGACTGTAGACCTCACTCACTGAGCCCGCCACACACTGCAGACCTCACTCACTGAGCCCTCCACACACTGCAGACCTCACTCACTGAGCCGTCCAGGCTGCAGACCTCACTCACTGAGCCCTCCAGACTGCAGACCTCACTCACTGAGCCCTCCAGACTGCAGACCTCACTCACTGAGCCCTCCAGACTGCAGACCTCACTCCCTGAGCCCTCCACAGACTGCAGACCTCACTTATCGAGCCCTCTACAGACTGTAGACCTCACTCACTGAGCCCTCCACACACGGCAGACCTCACTCACTGAGCCCTCCAGACTGCAAACCTCACTCACTGAGCCCTCCACAGACTGCAGACCTCACTCACTGAGCCCTCCACACACTGCAGACCTCACTCATTGAGTCCTCCACACAGGGCCGACTTCACTCACTGAGCCCTCCAAAGACTGCAGACCTCACTCACTGAGCCCTCCACAGACTGCAGACCTCACTCACTGAGCCCTCCACACACTGCAGACCTCACTCACTGAGCCCTCCACACACTGCAGACCTCACTCACTGAGCCCTCCACAGACTGCAGACCTCACTCACTGAGCCCTCCACACAGGGCCAACTTCACTCACTGAGCCCTCCACAGACTGCAGACCTCACACACTGAGCCCTCCACAGACTGCAGACCTCACTCACTGAGCCCTCCACACACTGCCGACCACACTCACTGAGCCCTCCACAGACTGCAGACCTCACTCACTGAGCCCTTCACCTGTAGACCTCACTCACTGAGCCTTCCACACACTGCAGACCTCACTCACTGAGCCCTCCACACACTACAGACCTCACTCACTGAGCCCTCCACACACTGCAGACCTCACTCACGGAGCCCTCCACACACTGCAGACCTCACTCACTGAGCCCTCCAGACTGCAGACCTCACTCACTGAGCCCTCGACACACACTGCAGACCTCACTCACTGAGCCCTCCACAGACTGCAGACCTCACTAACTGAGCCCTCCACCAGCAGACCTCACTCACTGAGCCCTCAAGACTGCAGACCTCACTAACTGAGCCCTCCACCAGCAGACCTCACTCACTGAGCCCTCTACACACTGCAGAGCTCACTCAC
Organism: Apodemus sylvaticus; assembly: GCF_947179515.1. Taxonomy (NCBI): domain Eukaryota; kingdom Metazoa; phylum Chordata; class Mammalia; order Rodentia; family Muridae; genus Apodemus; species Apodemus sylvaticus. The sequence goes on along the minus strand of NC_067478.1, from coordinate 128,470,672 downwards.
TGAGCCCTCCAGACTACAGACCTCACTCACTGAGCCCTCCACACACTGCAGACCTCACTCACTGAGCACTCCACAGACTGCAGACCTCACTCACTAAGCCCTCCACAGACTGTAGACCCCACTCACTGAGCCCTCCACACAGAGCTGACTTCACTCACTGAGCCCTGCACACACTGCAGACCTCACTCACTGAGCCCTCCAGACTGCAAACCTCACTCACTGAGCCTTCCACACACTGCAGACCTCACTCACTGAGCCCTCCACAGACTGCAGACATCACTCACTGAGCCCTCCACACACGGCCGACCTCACTCACTGAGCCCTCCACACACTGCAGACCTCACTCACTGAGCCCTCCACACACTGCAGACCTCACTCACTGAGCCCTCCACACACTGCAGACCTCACTCACTGAGCCCTCCACAGACTGTAGACCTCACTCACTGAGTCCTCCACACAGGGCCGACTTCACTCACTGAGCCCTCCACACACTGCAGACCTCACTCACTGAGCCCTCCACCTGCAGACCTCCCTCACTGAGCCCTCCACAGACTGCAGACCTCACTCACTGAGCCCTCCACCTGCAGACCTCCCTCACTGAGCCCTCCACAGACTGCAGACCTCACTCACTGAGCCCTCCACAGACTGCAGACCTCCCTCACTGAGCCCTCCACAGACTGCAGACCTCACACACTGAGCCCTCCAGACTGCAGACCTCACTCACTGAGCCCTCCACAGACTGCAGACCTCACTCACTGAGCCCTCCACACACTGCAGACCTCACTCACTGAGCCCTCCAGACTGCAGACCTCACTCACTGAGCCCTCCACACACTGCAGACCTCACTCACTGAGCCCTCCACAGACTCCAGACCTCCCTCACTGAGCCCTCCACAGACTGCAGACCTCACTCACTGAGCCCTCCATACTGCACACCTCACTCACTGAGCCCTCCAGACTGCAGACCTCATTCACTGAGCCCTCGACACACTGCAGACCTCACTCACTGAGCCCTCCAGACTGCAGACCTCACTCACTGAGCCCTCCACAGACTGCAGACCTCACTCACTGAGCCCTCCAGACTGCAGACCTCACTCACTGAGCCCTCCACAGACTGCAGACCTTACTCACTGAGCCCTCCACAGACTGCAGACCTCACTCACTGAGCCCTCCAGACTGCAAACCTCACTCCCTGAGCCCTCCAGACTGCAGACCTCACTCACTGAGCCCTCCACAGACTGCAGACCTCACTCACTGAGCCCTCCACACACTGCAGACCTCACTCACTGAGCCCTCCAGACTGCAGACCTCACTCACTGAGCCCTCCACACACTGCAGACCTCACTCACTGAGCCCTCCACAGACTGCAGACCTCCCTCACTGAGCCCTCCACAGACTGCAGACCTCACTCACTGAGCCCTCCACAGACTGCAGACCTCACTCACTGAGCCCTCCACACACTGCAGACTTCCCTCACTGAGCCCTCCACAGACTGCAGAGCTCACTCACTGAGCCCTCCAGACTGCAAACCTCACTCACTGAGCCCTCCAGACTGCAGACCTCACTCATGAGCCCTCCACACAGGGCTGACTTCACTCACTGAGCCCTCCACACACTACAGACCTCACTCACTGAGCCCTCCACACAGGGCCGACCTCACTCACTGAGCCCTCCACAGACTGCAGACCTCACACACTGAGCCCTCCAGACTGCAGACCTCACTCACTGAGCCCTCCACAAACTGCAGACCTCACTCACTGAGCCCTCCACACACGGCCGACCTCACTCACTGAGCCCTCCACACACTGTAGACCTCACTCACTGAGCCCTCCAGACTGCAGACCTCACTCACTGAGCCCTCCACACACTGCAGACCACACTCACTGAGCCCTCCACAGACTGAGCCCTCCAGAGACTGCACACCTCACTCACTGAGCCCTCCACAGACTGCAGACCTCACTCACTGAGCCCTCCACAGACTGCAGACCTCACTCACTGAGCCCTCCACACACTGCAGACCTCACTCATTGAGTCCTCCACACAGGGCCGACTCCACTCACTGAGGCCTCCACAGACTGCAGACCTCACTCACTGAGCCCTCCACACACTGCAGACCTCACTCATTGAATCCTCCACACAGGGCCGACTTCACTCACTGAGCCCTCCACAGACTGCAGACCTCACTCACTGAGCCCTCCACAGACTGCAGACCTCACTCACTGAGCCCTCCACACACTGCAGACCTCACTCACTGAGCCCTCCAGACTGCAGACTTCACTCACTGAGCCCTCCAGACTGCAGAACTCACTCACTGAGCCCACCAGACTGCAGACCTCACTCACTGAGCCCTCCACACAGGGCCGACTTCACTCACTGAGCCCTCCATAGACTGCAGACCTCACTCACTGAGCCCTCCACACACTGCAGACCTCACTCACTGAGTCCTCCACACACTGCAGATCTCACTAACTGAGCTCTCCACAGACTGCAGACCTCACTCACTGAGCCCTCCACACAGGGCTGACTTCACTCACTGAGCCCTCCACACACTGCAGACCTCACTCACTGAGCCCTCCAGACTGCAGACCTCACTCACTGAGCCCTCCACACACTGCAGACCTCACTCACTGAGCCCTCCAGACTGCAGACCTCACTCACTGAGCCCTCCACACACTTCAGACCTCACTCACTGAGCCCTCCACACAGGGCGACTTCACTCACTGAGCCCTCCACAGACTGCAGACCTCACTCACTGAGCCCTCCACAGACTGCAGACCTCACTCACTGAGCCCTCAACACACTGCCGACCACACTCACTGAGCCCTCCACAGACTGCAGACCTCACTCACTGAGCCCTCCACAGACTGTAGACCCCACTCACTGAGCCCTCCACACAGGGCTGACTTCACTCACTGAGCCCTCCACACACTGCAGACCTCACTCACTGAGCCCTCCACAGACTGTAGACCTCAATCACTGAGCCCTCCACCTGTAGACCTCACTCAGTGAGCCCTCTACACACTGCAGACCTCACTCACTGAGCCCTCCAGACTGCAAACCTCACTCACTGAGCCCTCCACAGACTGCAGACCTCACTCACTGAGCCCTCCACACACTGCAGACCTCACTCATTGAGTCCTCCACACAGGGCCGACTTCACTCACTGAGCCCTCCAAAGACTGCAGACCTCACTCACTGAGCCCTCCACAGACTGCAGACCTCACTCACTGAGCCCTCCACACACTGCAGACCTCACTCACTGAGCCCTCCACACACTGCAGACCTCACTCACTGAGCCCTCCACAGACTGCAGACCTCACTCACTGAGCCCTCCACACAGGGCCAACTTCACTCACTGAGCCCTCCACAGACTGCAGACCTCACACACTGAGCCCTCCACAGACTGCAGACCTCACTCACTGAGCCCTCCACACACTGCCGACCACACTCACTGAGCCCTCCACAGACTGCAGACCTCACTCACTGAGCCCTCCACAGACTGCAGACCTCACTCACTGAGCCCTCAACACACTGCCGACCACACTCACTGAGCCCTCCACAGACTGCAGACCTCACTCACTGAGCCCTCCACAGACTGTAGACCCCACTCACTGAGCCCTCCACACAGGGCTGACTTCACTCACTGAGCCCTCCACAGACTGCACACCTCACTCACTGAGCCCTCCACAGACTGTAGACCTCAATCACTGAGCCCTCCACCTGTAGACCTCACTCAGTGAGCCCTCTACACACTGCAGACCTCACTCACTGAGCCCTCCAGGCTGCAGACCTCACTCACTGAGCCCTCCACACACTGCAGACCTCACTCACTGAGCCCTCCAGACTGCAGACCTCACTCACTGAGCCCTCCAGACTGCAGACCTCACTCACTGAGCCCTGCATAGACTGTAGACCTCACTCACTGAGCCCTGCATAGACTGTAGACCTCACTCACTGAGCCCTCCACACAGGGCTGACTTCACTCACTGAGCCCTCCATACACTGCAGACCTCACTCACTGAGCCCTCCACACACTGCAGACCTCACTCACTGAGCCCTCCACACACTGCAGACCTCACTCACTGAGCCCTCCACACAGGGCTGACTTCACTCACTGAGCCCTCCATACACTGCAGACCTCACTCACTGAGCCCTCCACAGACTGCAGACCTCACTCACTGAGCCCTCCACACAGGGCCAACTTCACTCACTGAGCCCTCCACAGACTGCAGACCTCACTCACTGAGCCCTCCACAGACTGCAGACCTCACTCACTGAGCCCTCCACACACTGCCGACCACACTCACTGAGCCCTCCACAGACTGCAGACCTCACTCACTGAGCCCTCCACAGACTGCAGACCTCACTCACTGAGCCCTTCACCTGTAGACCTCACTCACTGAGCCTTCCACACACTGCAGACCTCACTCACTGAGCCCTCCACAGACTGCAGACCTCACTCACTGAGCCCTCCACAGACTGCAGACATCACTCACTGAGCCCTCCACACACGGCCGACCTCACTCACTGAGCCCTCCACACACTGCAGACCTCACTCACTGAGCCCTCCACACACTGCAGACCTCACTCACTGAGCCCTCCACACACTGCAGACCTCAATCACTGAGCCCTCCACAGACTGTAGACCTCACTCACTGAGTCCTCCACACAGGGCCGACTTCACTCACTGAGCCCTCCACACACTGCAGACCTCACTCACTGAGCCCTCCACCTGCAGACCTCCCTCACTGAGCCCTCCACAGACTGCAGACCTCACTCACTGAGCCCTCCACACAGGGCTGACTTCATTCACTGAGCCCTCCACACACTGCAGACCTCACTCACTGAGCCCTCCACACACTGCAGACCTCACTCACTGAGCCCTCCAGACTGCAGACCTCACTCACTGAGCCCTCCACACACTGCAGACCTCACTCACTGAGCCCTCCACACACTGCAGACCTCACTCACTGAGCCCTCCACACACTGCAGACCTCACTCACTGAGCCCTCCACACAGGGCGACTTCACTCACTGAGCCCTCCACAGACTGCAGACCTCACTCACTGAGCCCTCCACAGACTGCAGACCTCACTCACTGAGCCCTCCACACACTGCCGACCACACTCACTGAGCCCTCCAGACTGCAGACCTCACTCACTGAGCCCTCCACAGACTGCAGACCTCACTCACTGAGCCCTCCACAGACTGTAGACCCCACTCACTGAGCCCTCCACACAGGGCTGACTTCACTCACTGAGCCCTCCACAGACTGCAGACCTCACTCACTGAGCCCTCCACAGACTGTAGACCTCACTCACTGAGCCCTCCACAGACTGTAGACCTCACTCAGTGAGCCCTCTACACACTGCAGACCTCACTCACTGAGCCCTCCAGACTGCAGACCTCACTCACTGAGCCCTCCAGGCTGCAGACCTCACTCACTGAGCCCTCCAGACTGTAGACCTCACTCACTGAGCCCGCCACACACTGCAGACCTCACTCACTGAGCCCTCCACACACTGCAGACCTCACTCACTGAGCCGTCCAGGCTGCAGACCTCACTCACTGAGCCCTCCAGACTGCAGACCTCACTCACTGAGCCCTCCAGACTGCAGACCTCACTCACTGAGCCCTCCAGACTGCAGACCTCACTCCCTGAGCCCTCCACAGACTGCAGACCTCACTTATCGAGCCCTCTACAGACTGTAGACCTCACTCACTGAGCCCTCCACACACGGCAGACCTCACTCACTGAGCCCTCCAGACTGCAAACCTCACTCACTGAGCCCTCCACAGACTGCAGACCTCACTCACTGAGCCCTCCACACACTGCAGACCTCACTCATTGAGTCCTCCACACAGGGCCGACTTCACTCACTGAGCCCTCCAAAGACTGCAGACCTCACTCACTGAGCCCTCCACAGACTGCAGACCTCACTCACTGAGCCCTCCACACACTGCAGACCTCACTCACTGAGCCCTCCACACACTGCAGACCTCACTCACTGAGCCCTCCACAGACTGCAGACCTCACTCACTGAGCCCTCCACACAGGGCCAACTTCACTCACTGAGCCCTCCACAGACTGCAGACCTCACACACTGAGCCCTCCACAGACTGCAGACCTCACTCACTGAGCCCTCCACACACTGCCGACCACACTCACTGAGCCCTCCACAGACTGCAGACCTCACTCACTGAGCCCTCCACAGACTGCAGACCTCACTCACTGAGCCCTTCACCTGTAGACCTCACTCACTGAGCCTTCCACACACTGCAGACCTCACTCACTGAGCCCTCCACACACTACAGACCTCACTCACTGAGCCCTCCACACACTGCAGACCTCACTCACGGAGCCCTCCACACACTGCAGACCTCACTCACTGAGCCCTCCAGACTGCAGACCTCACTCACTGAGCCCTCGACACACACTGCAGACCTCACTCACTGAGCCCTCCACAGACTGCAGACCTCACTAACTGAGCCCTCCACCAGCAGACCTCACTCACTGAGCCCTCAAGACTGCAGACCTCACTAACTGAGCCCTCCACCAGCAGACCTCACTCACTGAGCCCTCTACACACTGCAGAGCTCACTCACTGAGCCCTCCAGACTACAGACCTCACTCACTGAGCCCTCCACACACTGCAGACCTCACTCACTGAGCACTCCACAGACTGCAGACCTCACTCACCAAGCCCTCCACAGACTGTAGACCCCACTCACTGAGCCCTCCACACAGAGCTGACTTCACTCACTGAGCCCTGCACACACTGCAGACCTCACTCACTGAGCCCTCCAGACTGCAAACCTCACTCACTGAGCCTTCCACACACTGCAGACCTCACTCACTGAGCCCTCCACAGACTGCAGACATCACTCACTGAGCCCTCCACACACGGCCGACCTCACTCACTGAGCCCTCCACACACTGCAGACCTCACTCACTGAGCCCTCCACACACTGCAGACCTCACTCACTGAGCCCTCCACACACTGCAGACCTCACTCACTGAGCCCTCCACAGACTGTAGACCTCACTCACTGAGTCCTCCACACAGGGCCGACTTCACTCACTGAGCCCTCCACACACTGCAGACCTCACTCACTGAGCCCTCCACCTGCAGACCTCCCTCACTGAGCCCTCCACAGACTGCAGACCTCACTCACTGAGCCCTCCACCTGCAGACCTCCCTCACTGAGCCCTCCACAGACTGCAGACCTCACTCACTGAGCCCTCCACAGACTGCAGACCTCCCTCACTGAGCCCTCCACAGACTGCAGACCTCACACACTGAGCCCTCCAGACTGCAGACCTCACTCACTGAGCCCTCCACAGACTGCAGACCTCACTCACTGAGCCCTCCACACACTGCAGACCTCACTCACTGAGCCCTCCAGACTGCAGACCTCACTCACTGAGCCCTCCACACACTGCAGACCTCACTCACTGAGCCCTCCACAGACTCCAGACCTCCCTCACTGAGCCCTCCACAGACTGCAGACCTCACTCACTGAGCCCTCCATACTGCACACCTCACTCACTGAGCCCTCCAGACTGCAGACCTCATTCACTGAGCCCTCGACACACTGCAGACCTCACTCACTGAGCCCTCCAGACTGCAGACCTCACTCACTGAGCCCTCCACAGACTGCAGACCTCACTCACTGAGCCCTCCAGACTGCAGACCTCACTCACTGAGCCCTCCACAGACTGCAGACCTTACTCACTGAGCCCTCCACAGACTGCAGACCTCACTCACTGAGCCCTCCAGACTGCAAACCTCACTCCCTGAGCCCTCCAGACTGCAGACCTCACTCACTGAGCCCTCCACAGACTGCAGACCTCACTCACTGAGCCCTCCACACACTGCAGACCTCACTCACTGAGCCCTCCAGACTGCAGACCTCACTCACTGAGCCCTCCACACACTGCAGACCTCACTCACTGAGCCCTCCACAGACTGCAGACCTCCCTCACTGAGCCCTCCACAGACTGCAGACCTCACTCACTGAGCCCTCCACAGACTGCAGACCTCACTCACTGAGCCCTCCACACACTGCAGACTTCCCTCACTGAGCCCTCCACAGACTGCAGAGCTCACTCACTGAGCCCTCCAGACTGCAAACCTCACTCACTGAGCCCTCCAGACTGCAGACCTCACTCATGAGCCCTCCACACAGGGCTGACTTCACTCACTGAGCCCTCCACACACTACAGACCTCACTCACTGAGCCCTCCACACAGGGCCGACCTCACTCACTGAGCCCTCCACAGACTGCAGACCTCACACACTGAGCCCTCCAGACTGCAGACCTCACTCACTGAGCCCTCCACAAACTGCAGACCTCACTCACTGAGCCCTCCACACACGGCCGACCTCACTCACTGAGCCCTCCACACACTGTAGACCTCACTCACTGAGCCCTCCAGACTGCAGACCTCACTCACTGAGCCCTCCACACACTGCAGACCACACTCACTGAGCCCTCCACAGACTGAGCCCTCCAGAGACTGCACACCTCACTCACTGAGCCCTCCACAGACTGCAGACCTCACTCACTGAGCCCTCCACAGACTGCAGACCTCACTCACTGAGCCCTCCACACACTGCAGACCTCACTCATTGAGTCCTCCACACAGGGCCGACTCCACTCACTGAGGCCTCCACAGACTGCAGACCTCACTCACTGAGCCCTCCACACACTGCAGACCTCACTCATTGAATCCTCCACACAGGGCCGACTTCACTCACTGAGCCCTCCACAGACTGCAGACCTCACTCACTGAGCCCTCCACAGACTGCAGACCTCACTCACTGAGCCCTCCACACACTGCAGACCTCACTCACTGAGCCCTCCAGACTGCAGACTTCACTCACTGAGCCCTCCAGACTGCAGAACTCACTCACTGAGCCCACCAGACTGCAGACCTCACTCACTGAGCCCTCCACACAGGGCCGACTTCACTCACTGAGCCCTCCATAGACTGCAGACCTCACTCACTGAGCCCTCCACACACTGCAGACCTCACTCACTGAGTCCTCCACACACTGCAGATCTCACTAACTGAGCTCTCCACAGACTGCAGACCTCACTCACTGAGCCCTCCACACAGGGCTGACTTCACTCACTGAGCCCTCCACACACTGCAGACCTCACTCACTGAGCCCTCCAGACTGCAGACCTCACTCACTGAGCCCTCCACACACTGCAGACCTCACTCACTGAGCCCTCCAGACTGCAGACCTCACTCACTGAGCCCTCCACACACTTCAGACCTCACTCACTGAGCCCTCCACACAGGGCGACTTCACTCACTGAGCCCTCCACAGACTGCAGACCTCACTCACTGAGCCCTCCACAGACTGCAGACCTCACTCACTGAGCCCTCAACACACTGCCGACCACACTCACTGAGCCCTCCACAGACTGCAGACCTCACTCACTGAGCCCTCCACAGACTGTAGACCCCACTCACTGAGCCCTCCACACAGGGCTGACTTCACTCACTGAGCCCTCCACAGACTGCAGACCTCACTCACTGAGCCCTCCACAGACTGTAGACCTCAATCACTGAGCCCTCCACCTGTAGACCTCACTCAGTGAGCCCTCTACACACTGCAGACCTCACTCACTGAGCCCTCCAGACTGCAGACCTCACTCACTGAGCCCTCCAGGCTGCAGACCTCACTCACTGAGCCCTCCACACACTGCAGACCTCACTCACTGAGCCCTCCAGACTGCAGACCTCACTCACTGAGCCCTCCAGACTGCAGACCTCACTCACTGAGCCCTGCATAGACTGTAGACCTCACTCACTGAGCCCTGCATAGACTGTAGACCTCACTCACTGAGCCCTCCACACAGGGCTGACTTCACTCACTGAGCCCTCCATACACTGCAGACCTCACTCACTGAGCCCTCCACACACTGCAGACCTCACTCACTGAGCCCTCCACACACTGCAGACCTCACTCACTGAGCCCTCCACACAGGGCTGACTTCACTCACTGAGCCCTCCATACACTGCAGACCTCACTCACTGAGCCCTCCACAGACTGCAGACCTCACTCACTGAGCCCTCCACACAGGGCCAACTTCACTCACTGAGCCCTCCACAGACTGCAGACCTCACTCACTGAGCCCTCCACAGACTGCAGACCTCACTCACTGAGCCCTCCACACACTGCCGACCACACTCACTGAGCCCTCCACAGACTGCAGACCTCACTCACTGAGCCCTCCACAGACTGCAGACCTCACTCACTGAGCCCTTCACCTGTAGACCTCACTCACTGAGCCTTCCACACACTGCAGACCTCACTCACTGAGCCCTCCACAGACTGCAGACCTCACTCACTGAGCCCTCCACAGACTGCAGACATCACTCACTGAGCCCTCCACACACGGCCGACCTCACTCACTGAGCCCTCCACACACTGCAGACCTCACTCACTGAGCCCTCCACACACTGCAGACCTCACTCACTGAGCCCTCCACACACTGCAGACCTCAATCACTGAGCCCTCCACAGACTGTAGACCTCACTCACTGAGTCCTCCACACAGGGCCGACTTCACTCACTGAGCCCTCCACACACTGCAGACCTCACTCACTGAGCCCTCCACCTGCAGACCTCCCTCACTGAGCCCTCCACAGACTGCAGACCTCACTCACTGAGCCCTCCACACAGGGCTGACTTCATTCACTGAGCCCTCCACACACTGCAGACCTCACTCACTGAGCCCTCCACACACTGCAGACCTCACTCACTGAGCCCTCCAGACTGCAGACCTCACTCACTGAGCCCTCCACACACTGCAGACCTCACTCACTGAGCCCTCCACACACTGCAGACCTCACTCACTGAGCCCTCCACACACTGCAGACCTCACTCACTGAGCCCTCCACACAGGGCGACTTCACTCACTGAGCCCTCCACAGACTGCAGACCTCACTCACTGAGCCCTCCACAGACTGCAGACCTCACTCACTGAGCCCTCCACACACTGCCGACCACACTCACTGAGCCCTCCAGACTGCAGACCTCACTCACTGAGCCCTCCACAGACTGCAGACCTCACTCACTGAGCCCTCCACAGACTGTAGACCCCACTCACTGAGCCCTCCACACAGGGCTGACTTCACTCACTGAGCCCTCCACAGACTGCAGACCTCACTCACTGAGCCCTCCACAGACTGTAGACCTCACTCACTGAGCCCTCCACAGACTGTAGACCTCACTCAGTGAGCCCTCTACACACTGCAGACCTCACTCACTGAGCCCTCCAGACTGCAGACCTCACTCACTGAGCCCTCCAGGCTGCAGACCTCACTCACTGAGCCCTCCAGACTGTAGACCTCACTCACTGAGCCCGCCACACACTGCAGACCTCACTCACTGAGCCCTCCACACACTGCAGACCTCACTCACTGAGCCGTCCAGGCTGCAGACCTCACTCACTGAGCCCTCCAGACTGCAGACCTCACTCACTGAGCCCTCCAGACTGCAGACCTCACTCACTGAGCCCTCCAGACTGCAGACCTCACTCCCTGAGCCCTCCACAGACTGCAGACCTCACTTATCGAGCCCTCTACAGACTGTAGACCTCACTCACTGAGCCCTCCACACACGGCAGACCTCACTCACTGAGCCCTCCAGACTGCAAACCTCACTCACTGAGCCCTCCACAGACTGCAGACCTCACTCACTGAGCCCTCCACACACTGCAGACCTCACTCATTGAGTCCTCCACACAGGGCCGACTTCACTCACTGAGCCCTCCAAAGACTGCAGACCTCACTCACTGAGCCCTCCACAGACTGCAGACCTCACTCACTGAGCCCTCCACACACTGCAGACCTCACTCATTGAGTCCTCCACACAGGGCCGACTTCACTCACTGAGCCCACCAAAGACTGCAGACCTCACTCACTGAGCCCTCCACAGACTGCAGACCTCACTCACTGAGCCCTCCAGACTGCAGACTTCACTCACTGAGCCCTCCAGACTGCAGACCTCACTCACTGAGCCCACCAGACTGCAGACCTCACTCACTGAGCCCTCCACACAGGGCCGACTTCACTCACTGAGCCCTCCACAGACTGCAGACCTCACTCACTGAGCCCTCCACACACTGCAGACCTCACTCACTGAGCCCTCCACACACTGCAGACCTCACTCACTGAGCCCTCCACACACTGCAGACCTCACTCACTGAGCCCTCCACAGACTGCAGACCTCACTCACTGAGCCCTCCACACAGGGCCAACTTCACTCACTGAGCCCTCCACAGACTGCAGACCTCACACACTGAGCCCTCCACAGACTGCAGACCTCACTCACTGAGCCCTCCACACACTGCCGACCACACTCACTGAGCCCTCCACAGACTGCAGACCTCACTCACTGAGCCCTCCACAGACTGCAGACCTCACTCACTGAGCCCTTCACCTGTAGACCTCACTCACTGAGCCTTCCACACACTGCAGACCTCACTCACTGAGCCCTCCACACACTACAGACCTTACTCACTGAGCCCTCCACACACTGCAGACCTCACTCACTGAGCCCTCCAGACTGCAAACCTCACTCACTGAGCCCTCCACACACTGCAGACCTCACTCACTGAGCCCTCCACCTGCAGACCTCCCTCACTGAGCCCTCCACAGACTGCAGACCTCACTCACTGAACCCTCCACAGACTGCAGACCTCACTCACTGAGCCCTCCACACACTGCAGACCTCCCTCACTGAGCCCTCCAGGCTGCAGACCTCACTCACTGAGCCCTCCACAGACTGCAGACCTCACTCACTGAGCCCTCCACAGACTGCACACCTCACTCACTGAGCCATCCACACACTGCAGACCTCACTCACTGAGCCCTCCACATACTACAGACCTCACTCACTGAGCCTTCCACACACTGCAGACCTCACTCACTGAGCCCTCCAGACTACACACCTCACTCACTGAGCCCTCCACACACTGCAGACCTCACTCACTGAGCCCTCCAGACTGCAGACCTCACTCACTGAGCCCTCCACAGACTGTAGACCTCACTCACTGAGCCCTCAACACAGGGCTGACTTCACTCACTGAGCCCTCCAGACTGCAAACCTCACTCACTGAGCCTTCCACACACTGCAGACCTCACTCACTGAGCCCTCCACAGACTGCAGACCTCACTCACTGAGCCCTCCACAGACTGCAGACATCACTCACTGAGCCCTCCACACACGGCCGACCTCACTCACTGAGCCCTCCACACACTGCAGACCTCACTCACTGAGCCCTCCACACACTGCAGACCTCACTCACTGAGCCCTCCACACACTGCAGACCTCACTCACTGAGCCCTCCACACACTGCAGACCTCACTCACTGAGCCCTCCACACACTGCAGACCTCACTCACTGAGCCCTCCACACACTGCAGACCTCACTCACTGAGCCCTCCACACACTGCAGACCTCACTCACTGAGCCCTCCACACACTGCAGACCTCAATCACTGAGCCCTCCACACACTGCAGACCTCACTCACTGAGCCTTCCACACAGGGCCGACTTCACTCACTGAGCCCTCCACATACTGCAGACCTCACTCACTGAGCCCTCCACCTGCAGACCTCCCTCACTGAGCCCTCCACAGACTGCAAACCTCACTCACTGAGCCCTCCACAGACTGCAGACCTCACTCACTGAGCCCTCCAGACTGCAAACCTCACTCCCTGAGCCCTCCAGACTGCAGACCTCACTCACTGAGCCCTCCAAACACTGCAGACCTCACTCACTGAGCCCTCCACACACTGCAGACCTCACTCACTGAGCCCTCCACAGAATGTAGACCTCACTCACTGAGCCCTCCAGACTGCAGACCTCACTCACTGAGCCCTCCACACACTGCAGACCTCACTCACTGAGCCCTCCACACAGGGCCGACTTCACTCACTGAGCCCTCCACAGACTGCAGACCTCACTCACTGAGCTCTCCACAGACTGCAGACCTTACTCACTGAGCCCTCCACAGACTGCAGACCTCACTCACTGAGCCCTCCAGACTGCAAACCTCACTCCCTGAGCCCTCCAGACTGCAGACCTCACTCACTGAGCCCTCCACAGACTGCAGACCTCACTCACTGAGCCCTCCACACACTGCAGACCTCACTCACTGAGCCCTCCAGACTGCAGACCTCACTCACTGAGCCCTCCACACACTGCAGACCTCACTCACTGAGCCCTCCACAGACTGCAGACCTCCCTCACTGAGCCCTCCACAGACTGCAGACCTCACTCACTGAGCCCTCCACAGACTGCAGACCTCACTCACTGAGCCCTCCACACACTGCAGACCTCCCTCACTGAGCCCTCCACAGACTGCAGAGCTCACTCACTGAGCCCTCCAGACTGCAAACCTCACTCACTGAGCCCTCCAGACTTCAGACCTCACTCATGAGCCCTCCACACAGGGCTGACTTCATTCACTGAGCCCTCCACACACTGCAGACCTCACTCACTGAGCCCTCCACACAGGGCCGACTTCACTCACTGAGCCCTCCACAGACTGCAGACCTCACACACTGAGCCCTCCAGACTGCAGACCTCACTCACTGAGCCCTCCACACACTGCAGACCTCACTCAGTGAGCCCTCCACACACGGCCGACCTCACTCACTGAGCCCTCCACACACTGTAGACCTCACTCACTGAGCCCTCCAGACTGCAGACCTCACTCACTGAGCCCTCCAGACTGCAGACCTCACTCACTGAGCCCTCCAGACTGCAGACCTCACTCATGAGCCCTCCACACAGGGCTGACTTCATTCACTGAGCCCTCCACACACTGCAGACCTCACTCACTGAGCCCTCCACACAGGGCCGACTTCACTCACTGAGCCCTCCACAGACTGCAGACCTCACTCACTGAGCTCTCCACAGACTGCAGACCTTACTCACTGAGCCCTCCACAGACTGCAGACCTCACTCACTGAGCCCTCCACAGACTGCAGACCTCACTCATGAGCCCTCCACACAGGGCTGACTTCATTCACTGAGCCCTCCACACACTGCAGACCTCACTCACTGAGCCCTCCACACAGGGCCGACTTCACTCACTGAGCCCTCCACAGACTGCAGACCTCACTCACTGAGCTCTCCACAGACTGCAGACCTTACTCACTGAGCCCTCCACAGACTGCAGACCTCACTCACTGAGCCCGCCATACACTGCAGACCTCACTCACTGAGCCCTCCACAGACTGCAGACCTCACTCACTGAGCCCTCCACAGACTGCAGACCTCACTCACTGAGCCCTCCACAGACTGCAGACCTCGCTCACTGAGCCCTCCAGACTGACTGCCTCATCAAACAGCTGCAGCGCCACCAGGGGAAGCACCTTGCTATCAGCTATTGCTTCATCTTGCCTCCATTTATGTAAGGTTCTTTGTGTTATAAATGCTCAGCACATCTTACTAAAAGGAAGACAAAGTCAATAAAAGGGGATGCTGTCTTCTATAAAGTGCACATTCATTCTCATAGAATTCATTGTCAAAACAGCTCCAAGCAGTTGAAACTTCAGGTAGCAGGGGCACCCATTCTCAAAGTCATGAACTTCCTCTCAAAGACTTATATCCATATGCACAGCAATGCCTAAATGCTACGTCTGTCTCAGGTCGTTCTGAAAGGAAGCAGCACAGCTAAAGAACAGAGATAAATACCATGAGCTTTCCGTTCTCTGCAAGGCTCTTAGCAACAGCTCTAAATACAGCTTCAATGTATTAAATATTAGCTCCCCATCATTAGCGGAATGAGGCCTCTCCTCCACTCTGTTCGACACAGCCATGTCTCTGCACACAGTCCCTAGACCACAGACCTCCCTCATCCCTTGCACTATCTGACCCAGACAGTAGTTGGAATGTGTCAGTTGAGATCTACGGGAGAAACTAAGCTGTCAGGATTAAAGAGGTACTCTGTTCTGTTTTGTTTTGTTTTGTTTTGTTTGGGGGTTTGCTTATTTGCTTGTTTGTTTGTTTGTTTGTTTGTTTCTGAGACAGAGCCTCATTATGTAGCTCTGGCTGTCCTGGAACTCACTGTTTAAACCAGGCTGCCTCAAACTCACAGAGACGCCCCTGCCCTAAAGAGGCACTTTTACCAGCCAGATCAAGTTACTGAGCTATACAAGCACACCAACTCCTCATACCTGGGAAGCCGTTCAACTTCTTTCCCTTTGATTTTCAATGCTTTAAAGTTTTTCTCCCAATCATGCACAGTAGAAAGGTTCTTTTCGACCAGAGCTTCCATGTCAACCTGTCCAATCACAACCCATTCCTAAAGAAGAAAAACTGGATTAAGGAACAGGAACAACCTCAGAGGCTGACGCTGAAAAGAGAGGGTCTACTGATTAAGATCAACAAAGTGAGGAAATAAGCCATTTTAGAATCTCTTCTCAGATTCCATGTCCATAAATGCAAGTGTAGAAGCATTTCTCCGAAGGCCAGCCTCCAAGGGGACAGCCCACTCGCCAGTCTAGAACTCTAAGTTACAGACATGTGCAGTGCACGGACACCTGAGGAGCAGAGCCAGTCCCTGACCATGACCCTGGCCCAGCACAAGTGAACACTAAGATGGAGCCTGTGCCTGAAGCTGCTCAGTTTATATACGTACTCAAAACAGTCACAGTAAGACAGCGCATCAGCGTGACATTTTAAACACAGATGGCTGGCGTGCACTGTGCTGGCTAACCTGTATACAGTCCAGATGTAATCCACCCAGGCTGTGCAAGCATAATCTACATTCCCCCAAAGCTATACTACCTAGTGACAGACTTCTCAGAATGTTCACAAGGTGTCACTACATCTTTAAATCACCTGAATCAAATTAGCATTTGAGCATTCTCCCTCAAAATACATTGTCTTCATAATTAAAGTTGATGCAAATGTAACATTACATTCCAAGTTGATGTAAGCATTTAAAAGAAAAAAGAACTAGTTTCTCAAACTTCATAAACTAAAGACAAAATTGCCCATTACCTCTCTTCCTTTGCAACATGACCCTAGACTAAGAGTCTAGCAAGCCTGACCCTAGAGTAAGAAAGAGTCGGGCAAGCTGACTCCCTGGTTTGCCGCATTTTGAATTTATTTCATCATAAACTCACTTTATACTTACTAAATCAGGAAATTTCTGACAAGGGTAGAAATTTGCAGGCTCTGTACCTTATGTTGATGCAAAACAGCAGACAGTCTTCTAAACAGATCTTCTGCTTTGCTGTAAATAGTCAGAAATCCACTTGCATTTCTATCAATCATGACAGAAAATATGGATTCATCGCCAGCCTCACCCACGCCCTTAAACTGGTTGGGAATTCCAATGAACCTCTTCATTTCTCTGTAATACTTAGCCCGGATTTCTTCAAAGGGAGGCCTAAACTGCAGCCTCCCCTGTCTGAAAAACAGAGAGTGGCACTCTAAATCATCTTAAGTTGTACTACTTAGAGCATAAATTATCAGAAAGGTTTAACTTGAAAATGAAGTGGCCTCCCGAGCGTCTTACTTGTAGGTTAAGTCGACGCTGATTTCCGGCAGGTTCTCGTTGAGCGCCTCCAGGCCCATCTGGTACTGATGCTCCAAGGCTTTGTACAGCTGGTGGTTCCAGTGCTGCCGCCACGCACGCATGTCACTGGGCTGGAAGCCCTGAAATGGCATTGACCTTTTCAATTGGTGCTAAATGACTTTTTTACTTTTTATTTTCAAGCTATATAAAATAAAGCACATTTACCAGTTGAGGGCTCGTTCTAAAAATCTTAAAATATGCAACTCTAATTGTCATTTTTAGTAAGATCTTATGAAACATTTCATATGAAAACATCACAGCTAAAATATTACACAAAAGGCTTACGAAAATTAAAAACACAAGGCAAAATTAAGTTTTTATTTGAAGCTGATTTTACAATGGTCTACACTTTGTGAATTCTTTTGGTTTTCTTCAATGTTTTCAAAAAGTACTACCCTTCATTTCCTAGATACTAAATAATTCATTGAATATTTTAAAAATAAGAAATTTAAATTAGATTGCTAAAAATAGTTAGATTTTGACATTGTTGTTTGTTTCCATACAAGCATTAAGACATCTATTCTAGTACTTTGGGCATGTTTTCTCCGAATTCTGAGAATTGGAACATACACAAAACAGCTAACTTAAATCAACTCAGAGCCTAGCTACATGAGAATGTGCCTCTAAGATAACAATGAATCCTGACGGTTATGTCAATCAGTAAACTTCAGTTGGAACTTAACTTTCTATTCTACAGAAGTCACAGTCTCTTGTAAGAGAAGAGCAAACAATAAATTCATAAGCACCAAGTCAGAAAAATTACAAACTCCACAGGGGCATAGACCTCTGTAAGGCACACAGATTCACTGTGCTTGACAGCCTTTGTGTGCGTCAGTCAGAGAACTGCATATTCATTAGGGTACCAAGAGGTGTTTATGACTTTGCATGCACTTGTCACTGAGTCATGTATCCAGATTCTCAAAAAGACAGTCAGAAAGCACAACCCACGCACCTGCGCAGCCACACTTGCTAAGCCAGTTCTCAGTTCCTGCAGCCCATCCTTCCAACGCTGCTGCTGCCGAAGCAGATCAATATTCATAAGAATGACCACCTGTTCAAATAATGTGCAACAGCCTGTTAGGAACATGGTAGCTTTCCAGTGATGCAGCCACCTAATCAAGGCACAAGTACCACTCAGCCCATGGGCCTGTCATGCCCTGCCTGACAAGGGCAGAGACCCAGTTCAGCGCAGTGTCAGCCAACACTGGACTGAAGTATCAAGCCAATGAAGGACTGGGAAGGAGGGAAGGAGGGAGGGAGGGAGGGGAGACACACACACTCAAATATAAAATAGGGCAAGAAAAGCGGGGCTGTGTCCTGGGTAAGGACAGAGACTCTGCTGGCCAAGTTGCAAGCCTCAAATACTGTCAAGTTTCCCACCATTTACAACTGTACACCAGCTAGGTTGGTTGTAAACACCCGAGGAAGTTAGGTAAAGGGAAAACATAAGTTTTAATTTTGCAACTTTAAATCTCAATTATATCACAAGAAAAACTGTAATTATACACTAATACAAATTATTTTCGTTCAGTTCCATTCAGTGTGATAAATTCTATAAACAAAATATACCTTTTCACAAAATGTAGTGTGCCACTTTCTCAGCCTTCTATTCTCCGTGGCAAGTCTCTCAGCAGCATTCTGGAGCTTCTGGATGTAGCCTTCCAGTTCTTTAGGGTTGTCCCAAGTAATCTGTGACTTGCCTCCGCTCCCTGCCTTTGAATTCTGCAGTATATTAAAGGACAGTACTCAGATACAGTGTTCTTCCAGAAAGGTTTAATTTTATGTTCAAAGCCCAATTATTCTTAACACTGATCTCTATGAAGATAAAAGAATACACTTCAAAAATTTGCAATCACAAAGTAGCATGTAGTCTAAAACCTACTGTGAATTTTTCCAATTTCTTATAGACATTTAAATAAACAAAAAAGTGAAGTCGCGAATTACAAAATCTGGAGATGGTTTATAGAAAAACAACACTCAAGCCCTCAAGCACTCTGCGGACCAAGATCTCCAGCTCAGAAGCCAGACCGCAGTAGCATGGGAGCTGTCCATGACACAGGAGCGCAGCTCATCAAAGCCAAAAACCCACTACCAAAGCAATGGAAGCATCCTGATGACTTAAATCTACAGTGGGGCCTAGGAAAAGTGAAGGAAATCACTGGAGACAACGAAGCCACGCACTCACAGAGGCTGGGAAACTGGTCCACAACCCCTCTCTGTGTGTCATAAAGCATGAGGCTCTCACTTACTTTAATTATCTGTTCAAATGCTAAGGCAGACTGCAGCATCATTGGCCTCTGACTCTGAATCATCTGTTGATCAATGGAATTGTAAAAATGTGCCACCTACAAAATACAAGTCCAATTAGCAGCTAGTAATAATACATTGTGCATTTTGCATATTTCCTTTATTTTTATTCAAATTGTAATACCTTTTCTCAACCCTAACAATCAAATAGTAGTAGTTTTTCATCTCCAGATCAGAATTTATGAATCAATATGCCCAAACAACACATCTATTTTGAGGTCCTATAATTTGTCAAGTCTTGTCCTAAGACTAGTCAATCAGAAAATAAAATTTATTCTCTGGGATCGAGTTCACCCCACCAGGATGAAAGGAACTCAGTGCTAAGAAGAGGCTTAGTGCCAAAAGTCAGAATGTCCTTCTTCTGCACTTCTCAGAAAACACTCAAGACCCCTGTAGTACATAACACAAGTCCCTGTACACGGTTCACATCAAAAGTCGACGTCTCTTGATCTTTTCTCTCAAGTTCCACATCAGCAAAACCTATACTTTCAAAATATACCTTCATTCCAACCATATTTTCCTACCTGTGTGTGTGTGTGGTAGTGGGGGGGGGAACAGGGGGCTAATGGCTTAAGTAGAGATATATGGTAGACAAATAAGAGAGAAAGATGTGGGAAATGAAAAAAATCAAGGCTAAAGATGTATGAAAAATCCTTACTGGGGAGCTGGGATGATTGCTCAGAGCATGGGCAGTTCTTTCAGAGGACCTGGGTTCAACCCCTAGCACCTACGTGGCCAGCCCATCTGTAATTCTAGTTCCAGAGGATGCAATGCCCTCTCTGGCCTCTGCAGGTACCTGGTACAGATATACATATAGGAAAAAAATTCCCATATACAAAAAAAGTCAATTTTTTTTAATCCTTATAGAAACATACTACTTTGTAAGCTAATAAAAATGATTTTTTAAAAAAAGGAATTGGAACAATGGTACCCTGCATGGCTTGACAATATAGAAGAAATGATTATTACATGAAAACCTCAGTACCAAGTACACTACATCTCCCTACAGGACATTGAACAGGGAGGCCCCAAAGGCCTCCAAGACAACATAGGCTATTATGAACACTCCTGGTTATCCACCTTAACTAGAACATAGAATACTACACTTTTGTTACAGGACATACAGAAATCAAAATGGAAATGATCAAGACTCCTCCTCCCTAATGCCATTTCAATGGGTGACAACAGGCTAGAGGGGAGACATAACATGATGGTTTGAACAGAAATGGCCCCATAGGCTCATGTGTTTTGCATGCTTATCCCACAGTTGGTGATTAGGAGATGAGGCCTTGTTAGAACGGGTGTGGCTTTGCTGGAAGACTGTCACTGGTGGTAGGCTTTGAAGCCTTAGACAGCCCCAGCAGGCCCAGTCTCTGGCTCCGCCTGTTGCCTGTGGATCAGGATGTAAAGCTCTTAGCAACTGCCGCAGTCCGAGCTTGTCTGCTTCCCGCCATGATGATCATGGACTAACCCTCTGACACTATATGCCCCGTTAAATCCTCCTGCTGCAAGGACAAAGGGCAGACATGGAAGGACAGGGAGATGACTGGGATGGGGATGCATGACATAAAATTCACAAAGAGTCAGTAAAAAGTTTAAAAAATGTGTTCTTTTTTAAGAGTTTCTTTGGTCATCGTATCTCATCATAGCAATAGGACTGTAACTAAGACATGGTCTTACTGACCACTGGACCCTTCTTACTGTAACAGTGACCTGCCAGGCAGAATGTCCCCACTGGAACAACAGTGGCATGATGCTCCGGGATAACCAGCCACTTTCTGATTGGAGTTAGGGACTGTTCCACAGAAAGGAATTCATGTCTGACACGATAAACCTGCTAAAATGGCTGGGAAGGCCATAGACCCCAGTAGTGAAAGAAAGTCTACAGTTAATGATGAACTGTTAATGTTCAACTGCTTTCTAAATATTTATCTTGATAACCACAAAATAGTGTAGCTCCAGGAAGCTCCTTTCTGTAGTGGGCAGCAGTGAAGGGGAAGAGTCATAATTATTCAAAAAGCTGAGACAGTGACTGTTGGGTGTCCAACACTCAGTGAAGAGTTTCTATCAACCCTTTGCCCAAGGCGAATGAACCTGGAGGGCGAAGAGGTAAAGACACTGAGGGAGGTGGTGGGAGCTGTGGAATGCTGCCTCTGACAGGGCAGCGTGTGGCCCTAATGGGCTCTCAGCAGCTGTAGTACTATACAAGATCAAGGTATTGTTCCAACAAAGAAGGGAGAGGAGCTCACAGGACCTCACCCAAGCCAGGAAATTACTGGCAGCTGAAGGCTACTCTGGTAGTGAGAGTCACTTTTTAGGGCTGTGACCTCTGGGAATTCAGCCATACTAAATGGAGGTCCCATGCCCATGTGCACAGCACTAATAGAACTCAATAAGTTAAGAGGGAATGAAGGGGGAGAGGGTGTTTGAGGGGATCCAGGTGGAGAGGGAGAGGAAATGATCAAGCAGGTATGATCAAGATACACTGTACACATGGATAAATAAAACTTATTTTTTAAAAACCAAAGTTGACCTGGAAGTGGCAGCACACACCGTGGCACACACTGAACTCAGGAAGTAGAGGCAGGCTAATATGAAGCAAAGCCTGGTCTACATAGCTAGTTCCAGACCAGCCAGAGCAACATAGTGAGACCCTGCCTCAAGTAATTAAACAGAGGTGGGGCTTAGTGGAAGGTCTTTAGAGCAATGGCAGTATATACTCCAGGCTCTCTCCCACCCTGCTCCCTCTCTGCTTCCAACAATGCGTGGCTGTAACCCACCCATGTCCCTACAATGCGTGGCTGTAACCCACCCATGTCCCTACAATGCGTGGCTGTAACCCACCATGTCCCTACAATGTGTGGCTGTAACCCACCCATGTCCCTACAATGTGTGGCTGTAACCCACCATGTCCCTACAATGCGTGGCTGTAACCCACCATGTTCCTACAATGCGTGGCTGTAACCCACCATGTCCTTACAATGTGTGACTGTAACCCACCATGTCCCTACAATGTGTGGCTGTAACCCACCATGTCCCTATAATGCGTGGCTGTAACCCACCCATGTTCCTACAATGTGTGGCTGTAACCCACCCATGTTCCTACAATTTGCGTAGGCCTTGGAATCAACCCAAAGGCAAGAGACCAATTGATCACAGGCTTAAACTTCCTAATCTGTGAGCTAAATAAACTTCCTCCTTCTAAGTTGATTCTCAGAAGCATTTAGAACAGAGGCCAAGGATGTCAAGAGTGTAGGCAGAGGAGGAGGCAAAGCCACAGACTCATCTGGAACCTGATCCAGGAGGTGGACAACTAGGTAAAATGGGTTTTTCTTAAACAGGCAAACAAAAGCAATGGTAGAAATACATAAACCAATACCAGTGACCCTGGGAATCCCCTATAAATATCTGAGAGGTAGGCAGAGGACTCTCATCAGAAGTTTCTTTAAGACTCTTACAATGTAATAAGAAAAAGAAAGAAAAGAGTGGAGGAGTTAGGAAGGGAAAGAGAGGAAGAATAAGGTTATTTTTCCAAATGATTTCAGAATGAAAATTAATGACAATATTAAGTTTTAAAAATCCTATAAATTCAAAACAGATTTTAATTTAGTCATTTATCAAACTATAAATTCACAAGTTAGTAATCTATTACAGTAGCATAAAAAATTAAAAGCAAAAACTAAAGCCCTTAACATAGTCTAATTTAGCATAATAACGAAGAACAAAAGCATCTTCAAAAGTGTCACGCATACTTGCTTAAGAATGATGGCTTGCTTGCAGAACTTCTGAGCAACATTTGCAACCTGCTGTATTTTGGCAGGAATGACAAAGCCCAGGGCAGAAAGCTGACGGACTTCTCTCAGAAGAATCACCAGGCGATCAGAATAATGCACTTTTAATGCCCCATCATTAGGATCCAATTCCATTATTCGGCTGTTAGCCTCAATACTGAGAGAGAGAGAGACAGACAGAGAGACAGAGAGACAGAGAGACAGAGAGAGACAGAGAGAAAGAGAGAGACAGAGAGAGACAGAAACAGAGAGACAGAGAGACAGAGAGACAGAGAGACAGAGACAGAGAGACAGAGAGAGAGACAGAGACAGAGAGACAGAGACAGAGAGAAAGAGAGAGACAGAGACAGAGAGACAGAGACAGAGAGACAGAGAGAGAGAGAAACGGACAGAGACAGAGAGAGAGAGAGGAGAATCTTTGAAACATCGCTGTTGCTATGCTTTAGTGTAATGAAACTGATAAAAAAAAAAAAAAAAACCACAACATTTTGTTCAACTTTTCCACAAACCTAACAGGTGAAACAAACTTTCTAATCCAGGCTTTCTAATTCTGTTCCTCCTAATTATTCTTCAAAAGAAAACTATATATTTGTGTTGGTATCAATAATTTCTTGTACAACCATATTAGAATTACTTGGTTTGAAAAAAACATACAGAGCCTACAGAGAACATTTAGGACTTATTTAACTTTGTGCAGTAAGGACTGGTTTTACATGCTGTAGAGATCTGAGGTCCTGCTATGGTGCTCTTTGTGTGATGATATGCATACAATATGCTAACTGCCTCAAGAACTTATAGAAACTAAAGTTAACAAATTCTACTGTGCAGCTGTCCTTTAAATTAAGCTGGTACAGTGTTAAAAATGGAAGTTCTTCCCATGTTTTCTTACCATCCAGACTTTGATAACAAACTGCAGTATTCAAAATATGTCATTACATAAATGAGCACTTTATAAATCAGAAAAATCCACCCTTGACCTGTTAGCTAAGAATCAAGACTAGCACACAAGAAGGGCCTGACTTGATCCTAATGGGACCCAGGATGTCTGTGGGCTGATTGCATCCTCCATAGTTCTAGTAAAGGATCAACAACTAAATCGAACCACAAGAGCAAACACAACCCCACCCTTTACTCTTTAGATCTGCCTTTCTTGGGTTAAAGCTTTAGTGCTAACCCTGCTCTGGAGTACAGGGTAAACTATAAACACTCAGCACAAAATGGACATTGTTTTGGTTTATTATGGTTACATTATGTTCTTTCTTTAAAACTATTTTCAAAATTAAGAAAATTTACAAGTGTTAAAAAGTAATCAAGAAAGCAAGGAGCAAATGCATTCTGCTTACTTACTCTCACCTCCAATGAACTACTGCAAAAGAAGATGTTAAATGGCTTAAAAAGCAGATCCAGTATTCCTGTATGTACTCATAAGCATAACAACCACTATAATGGGAACTCTGTCATCTTCAACAAAGTTTTCATATACCAGGACTTCAAAGGATGTCTTGGGGGGGGGGGGGACTCTGGTGATTACAAAGACTAGAAAAGGTTCTATAGCCCCAGCCCCCAGTCCCCCAAAAAAGATAAAAGAAAGATTTTGTTGAGATGAGAAAATCAGGGTTGGAAAAGGTTCAGCAGGCTGATTAATAGACCTCATATCTCTGACCCATTCATCACCTTATAGAGCAAAGCACAACAGGATGTGACAAAGCAGAGTAGGTTTTAAACCTAGCTAGCTTCAGTTCTGGAACACAGGGGCTAGAACATCTCTTTTATTTTCACTCCATGTAGGAAGAAAAGAGTTAAATTGCACAAAATTATAGTCACTATACCATAGAACCCCTGGGTTTCTCTAATCTTCCTCGTGAGCCAGAACTATACTCAGGGAAATGCATTATCTATCCAATCTAAGAGTGCATATAGATTGATTATACTTCTACTTAGAGTAGGGGACAGGTAAAGAACTTCATTTTATGAATAGTTTCTTTTAAAAGACACTGTGATTGCACACACAAGAATTTGAAACAACACTCTCACCCCAGGGCAACATAAGGACACTCTATCAGTTGCGGGGAGAAGAGTGCTGAAGGCGTAGCTCAGATGCACAGTGTATGCACACACGCACAGGTATGAGTCTGAGTCCCAGTAAGAGGAGCCACAGCAAGGATCTAAAGTAGAGACAATAATACACTGTGGAAAACTGATTGCAGGTACAAAGGAATGTGGATTTTTTTGCCTAGTCATACCCAATGAATTGCTACTAAAACAATAACAAATAAAATATTAAATAAAATTTAGTAACTACTTACCAAAGGCTTACTTACAACTTGGGAGTGTCATAGGAAAATACCTTTCTTAAAGGGTTCAAAAGTAGTTGCAATTTAAAGTGCTTATGCATTTAATTGTAATATAAAAAAGGTAGAGAAATGTATGAGATATTTTTCATTAAAAAAATCATGAGAGAAGGAATATCTAATTCTCAAAAAAGAATCTGCAGTGCCAAGGACTAGACATGTGACTGGAGAGGGCAGGCAGGCAACTCCAGTTGTAGAGTTACCGCTTCCAACTTCAGGGACTTACAGTCCCTGCTCTCCTGGACACCACCCAAGCTCAGCTCCCAACAACAAAGTCAAAGCCCATAGCCTCCCCAAACTCTAGTGATCTGGCAGCCATCTTGCCTCTGAGGGCAATGAGCACACATGTGACATTCCCACATATACACATAAAAATGATAAAAACAATATTTAAAATAAAAGAATAAAAATGTTTTAAATGCGACAACTCATAAGCAAGCAGCAGCATGTCGGTAAAGAAAGGTTCCTTCCATCTTCCCACACAGAGTACTAACAAGTGGGTTTGTTGCTCACACATCAGTGGACTGACACTTACCACAAACCTGACCTGGAGTCAGACAACCCTGACTGGACCTCTCTTGACCAGTCATCAAACTGTTCTTGTTCATAGAGCTTGAACTGGTCCAGCAGATCTTCAGCACTCCGATGAAAAGACCGAAATCCCGACAGGTCTGACAGAAGCGCTTCTGCTATCTTGATAGTATCATCTACCTAGAAAACGTCACATGGCAAAGATAAGCCGTCATGCTAGCCACAGCTCTTAAAACAAAGAGGTCCTCTCTCTGAGATCAAAAATTATTTTTCTTTCATTTATAAACAAGTGAACAAAGCTTTTCTATAAGGAATAAGCATATGACCCTCTAATCGCCTTCTGAATCATACAACCTCAGAATAATAAATCCCAAGAGGACAGCCCAAACAAGGGAGAATACAAAGAACTAAAGGGAAGGTAAACCAAGCAAGAGCGGGACTCTACTCACATTCAGAGCGTGATGTTACTCCTCAACATAGAACAATACTGGCTGTTTGCTAAAGACATTCTTAATAGTTCAAACAAGAAATAGATTTGAATGTCAGGTAAGAAAAAAAAATGTGCCTTCCTTCATAGCTGCCAATTCTGGTACCCTCGAGAAATGACCAATGGAAAATACAAAGTATTTCAGAATATAGTTCAATGGTACAGCTTTGAGAAGCAGGTTTTATAAAATCCTATGACATTTAATGTTCATTATACCTTTAAAGTTCATTATACATTATATATGTATACCTATACATATTAATAGTAGGTCCAAAGAGTTTGAAGTTAATTTTAATAACATTATCACAGACCATTATATATAATTACCTTTCACCTTTCCTTTAATTTCTGATGTGATTTTAGTGACATAAAAATGCTTGCAGTTAGACTTTCAAACCACTGTGACATCCCAAGTATGTGTTTAAATCTAGTATCAAAGATACAGTCCTCACAGATGCTTTCAAAAGCTCTGAGTGACAAACTCCTCTACAGTAAAAATGAATAGAACCAGAACCTTCTCCACACACGTATTCTTAGACTTCCGTACATTTCAGTGAACATGAGATGTTATGCAGGAAGGTAAAGTGCATCTTACTGGATTATGTAAACACATTGTCCCCAGCTGAAGGCACTGTTTTTGGAAACCACAGTGTCCCTTTGGCATGGAGCCTAGCCAATAGAACAAAACCATGAAGTAGGGATAAAGGTCACAACTTAGCAAGGTCTTGCACTGGGCTGATTCCTGATCTGCCAAGGTATCATGTCCCAAGCTCCAGCCACCAAACATGGAGCTACAAGCAGCCAGACGCTCATCCTCAAAGGCCCTGTGAGCGAAAGTAAATCCCTCTTTCCCACAGCTGCTTCTCCAGCATCTGCTCACAACAATGAGAGAAAAACTGTACTACACAGAGTGAAAACAGTATTTTCACAAGAACTTTAGGGTTCCTGTCATATACATTTAGTACATTTTGAATGCTCACTGTTCAACTGTATGTATTAAAACAAGTACCTTCAATTCTAACTGACGAACCCAAACAATATTATTCACAACTTCCGAAAGATTTTTGCCAGAAAGTGGTCCAGATGCATCACCAGGAATTCCTCGGCACCGATTCTCAAAGTCCAGTCGAAAATCTGTATCATTCAAATCAAATAAGTAACACAGAAGCACTATATTTCAAGCCATATTGGAAAAGCTGTAGATCTTGGTCCCCACTGTACCACAAGAACCTTGGGGTGTATTTGAGGACCACTGCTGTCACCACGATACAAGTCAGAATCAATCAATCGACAGGCATGCAGGTCAGGTGATTACCATCTGGTAACTGGTATGGGAAGAGCCGTGCTATGGGGACGGAGGTGCTGGGCTGCGTAGGTAGAAAGAGCAAGCTCAGCGCGAGCACTTGTGCTTCAGCTTCCTTCTGACCATGGAGAGAACTGGAGCGGCTGCTGCAGATGCCTGCTCCTCACCTCCCCACAGAGATGGGCTAACGTGAACTGTCAGTGATAGTAAGTCTTCCTTCCTCAATTTGATTCAGTCAGGGAACTTTATCATAGCAAAAGAAAAAGAAACTAACACAACTCACTATGTAAGATACCAAAAAAACCAAAAAAACAAAAAAACAATCTAGGGGCTTGAAAGATGGTGCCAGCTGTTTTTGATTTTTAGCACCTACATGGCAGTTCCTAACTGCAGGGAAGACATGAACATGAATAATTTTTAAAAAATAAAATAAAAATAAAAATAAACCTATCACTTATAAATAAATCTGTCATAAAGATGTTTTAACAGTTTTTAATACTAAACCATAGCATGAAAGAAATATCCACCTATAAAAACATTTCTCAAGAAAACCTTGTTACCTCTGATGAACTTTACCTTTAGCTGAATCCCCAAGTCTTGCCAGTAAAGTCTCTCTCTCTAACATCAGTTCTTTGCTTATAGTGGGACGCTTCACCAATTCTTTGTATTTCAGAAATGCTTGGAGAAGCTAACATAAGACAGAGTTCATGTTTATCTCAATTCAACCACAGACACTGAAATAGCTTACAAAAAAAAAAACAGGAAAATCTTTCAATATTTTACCTGCTGTGGACTATCTTGAATTTCTGAAATATAATTCTTTAATTTCCCTGCTATTTTCTGTTCTGCGGGTGCAATGATCTTTTCATACTGAGACACTGCAGCTTTCCATAAAGGCTAAACAAATTAATCATACTGTTAGAACATAAAATGTTATAAAGTGACCTTTAAAAGTCCAGAACACAAAAGGAAATTAAAGACATAAACACATATAGACTCAACCTCAGTATAAGGATTGTACTGCACGGGATTCACACCAGTAAACGGCTCAAATACTCGAGACAGGCATACAATTCTCTCCTCACTGGCAGGTAAAAAATACAAGAGCTTCTCATGAATCGTTCGAATAGCCAAGACCTAAAATGTAATATATTAAAACATAAAATGTATTAAGCCAAAATAATTCTTTAAGTTGGACTAAAATCTAAAGAGTTGATACACACTTCTTTACAGTAGCTGAAAAATGAACAAAATTGAAAGTATCTCACTCTTTTTATATATGTTTGGAATATTCTATACCAAAAACAATTTTAATTGTGTTTCTAGGAGTGAAATTATCTCTGCAATCACTCACTTTGCCTCTCTTTTGAAGCTAATTACGTAATTTTTTATGAAAGCTCATAGCTGAAGTAAGTGAGAAACTGCTTGAAATATTTCCCCTGAGCACACCTTCTAAGAGAGCCCGGCTCTGAAGTCGTCTGAGAAAGCCTGAGAGATCCCACACAGGGAGAACTGTGCTACATCTTTTACAACAGGAACAAAACAGGATTTCACAACTGGCATACTGAGCACTTGTACACCTAAGAAAAATAGGAACTAGGACTTAGCACCCACTATGCACCTCGCACTATACCAGACCATGCCAGGACGTGTCTCATATGACATTATGCTCACCCAAACCATAAATCCTTTCTTTTACACATGTTCATCACTGTAAAATGCCTTCACAGAGCAGTGAAAACCCACTTCCACTTAAAGACAAAGAGGCAGACAATCATACTGGTACCTCCTCCAGCCGTTTGCCCAGTTTGTCAAGAGTTTCTGGGAAATACTTTTCACTTTTCCATGGATGAGGGACGTAGCGCTGCCACACCTGACCAGTGAGGTGACCGCAGACTATCACCCACTGCTCACAAACTGAAATGCCAGCTTTAAGGTTTTCTTTCACGAGATAATAAGGATCTTCCCACAGTTTCAAGCTTCCCAGCTTTTTCTGAACAAACCTTCCAAATGAACCACCTAATAAAACATAAAGCAAGATTGACTGGAATTTTACAGAATTATAAAATATATACTTAGGAAAAATTAACACGCACATTAACCACGTGAAATACGACCTCCCCACCCTTAGATTACCATCAATCAGTAACTGTCTTTATAAATACATATGTGCATCCAGGCATTGGCTTGCAGTCTTCTTCAGTCAGCATACTGCACCAAGCACACACCTCTGATGGCCACAGAGCCCGTGGCGTGGGGGAAGGAAACACAAGCGTTCCCACACTGCTGTCTGGCTGACTGACAGCAGAAGGGCTATAACACACACCTGTCACAGCTCACCTCAGGTTCCAAGGGGAATCATCAAATATAAAACACTAGGATATTAACAGTGTGTTTTTCAGTATGTTTTAGTTCATTTGGAAATATTGTAAAATGAACATGTGAGGGGGGCTGGAGAAACGCCTTGGCAGCTAAGAGTGCTCACTGCTCCATCAGAGGACCTAAGTTCAGATCCCAACATCCAAGTCAGGTGACTCGCAAATGCCTGTAATTCCAGGCCAAGGGATCAGAAACCCTCTTTTGTTCTCCATAGGTACTACATATGCACATAAATAATTTTTAATGTTTTAATTAATTAAAGTATGAAAAACACTAAAATATAAATTTGGTTTTATTAGTGATCAAAGTATTTCACATCTATAAACTAAACCAACTATAAAGAAAAATGCACGTAGATAAATCTATATGATTTATTAGGAGTTACTTTAAGTAGCAAGTACTGTATTACTAAGAATTTTAAGAAAGTACTTCAGGAAAACAAAGAAAGAAGAGAGGGAGAGAGAAAGGGAGGAAGGGAGGAAGGGAAAAAGGGAGGGAGGGAGGAAGGGAGGGAGGGAGGAAAGGGAGGAAGGGAAGGAGGGAAGGAGGGAGGAAAGGAGGAGGGCGGGAGGGAGGGAAGGAGGGAGGAAAGGAGGAGGGCGGGAGGGAGGGAGGGACGGAGGGAAGGAGGAAGAGAGGGAGAGAGGGAGGGAGGAAGAGAGGGAGGGAAGGAGGAAGGAAAGGAGGGATGGAAGGGAGGAGGAAGGGAGGAGGAAGGGAGGAGGAAGGGAGGAAGGGAGGAGGAAGGGAGGAAGGGAGGAGGAAGGGAAGAGGGAGGGAGGAAGGGAGGAGGAAGGGAAGAGGGAGGGAGGGAGGGGAGAGGGAGGGAGGAGGGAGGGAGGGTGAGTGCACAGTTCCCAGAGCTCACCCCTCCCCATACCTATGACATCCAGGAGATGCAGCATGCGTGACTCGGGGTAATGATCGTGCTCTGTCTGTCGCCACACATCATCTACAACATCCCGAGTTGTCTCCACCAAGTCAACAACTTCTAGCAAGGACAGATTGTCCAAGTTATAAAATTCCTGAAAGGAAAACGCATTCATGTTGAAGCAGATATATCTGTGTGCTAAGTGAGACTCAAAATGTTCCCAGAGTTGCTCAACTGCTTTTTCTGACCTATTTTTGCAAATATCCTACATAAACATAAATATCGCAAAAGGCTGAAAAATAATACTAAAAGACTGTTCATTTAGTCACATCCTTAGCTGAGTTTTCTTTGAGTTGGGCTTATCTGTTTTCCCAAGAGGCCACTTCAGCTCCACACACACTGCCCAATACAATTCGCAAGTCCTTTACTCAGCCAGGTGCCGTACTGTGTAATGTGCTGACTAAGGAGAGCAACACAAACTCGTTATTCTGTTTCGTCAATGCCATCAAAACAAGCTTTAATAGACTTCAAACACACCGTCACCATGATGCCGCTGGGACTGGCAAGAAGGTTCAGTGGTAAAGGAACCTGCCACACACGCTTCCTGGTACAAGGAAAGAACTGGCTGCTCGAGCTTGTCCTCGCCTGACTCCAGGCATGCCACCGCACACTTGCCCACACACATACACACATCGTGCACACACACACCACAATAAGAAACACTGAAATGACATTAAAAAATAAAAACAATACTGTTGATGAAGTAAGAGTGGAAACAAATAGAAAGTTGGTTTATTGTGAATAGAGTACAATCACACTTAAAGTAATCACTCACTAAATCCCTAAGCACATACAGCAAGAACAGACAGAAAGGAAGACACCATATTTTAAATTATTTTGAAATACTACTTTAAATCATTATATCAAAACAATATATTATCTCTATATAAATTAGTCTGTTAATGTACTGGGTTTCTGTACATGTGGTAAATGCACATATTGTACATGTGTGTTTGTGTGTGTGTGAAAGTGAGCACTTGTTTGCAGTGTAAATGTGGAGAACAAAGGTCAAAATTGTGTAAATTTCTCTATCACACTCCATCTTGCTTCTTTCTTTTGAGACTGCGTCTCTAAAAGACCCCCCAGCTCTGCTTTAGACAAGTGGCCGGCTGGTACCTCCAAGCCTCCTGTGACCAGCACTAGCAGGAGATCATAGACACACGCAGATCCCAACTCAAGAGTCTCACACTCGCATAAGAAGCACTTTACCCAGGGGGTCATCTGACAGCTCTTGGATTTTGTTTTTGTCCAAGAACTTTCAGAAAACTGTATTTGGTTTTCAGGAAAATGACATCATAAAGACTGGAATTTACTGTTTTCATTTCCATATTTAAATAACGTAAACATAAATCTTAAATAAAATCTAGAATTTATTAAACTATGTATCTTGCTTATCAACCTATGTATAAAGTAGGTTTTTAAAGATGCACTGAACCCTAAGTCCTAGTTACAAAAAGCCAAATATACAAAATTATGTAAGTCACATACCCTTGCAATTGTTTCAAATAATTCCTTAAAATAACTGGCTCTTTCTTTACTAATCTGTTTGCTTCCACGATGAGCTTGTTCTATCCAAAACTGGAACTCATCACTTGGTGTAAGAATACCTGAAAAAGTTAAGAAAAAAATTCAGCTAAGAATGGAAAGGAGAAAAGGAGTAACACTGCTTGGTTCATCTGCTGGGTTAGGTTTGGTCAGAAAACGACCTTAGAACCACTATCAGCAGTAAATTCTCTCTTAGGTCTGTTAGAAACACTAACTGCCCCTAATTTACAGTTCAGGCCCAATTTTCTGAGTCTAATGTTGTGTGATTCCTACCTGCTTTTGTAAATCATTCTTAACAGACTGTCAGTCTGTGAATATGGTCCGACACAATGATCCCTAAATCTGATCCTAATACCATCCTTCTTGTAAATTCCATCAAATGAAAAGAATTATAATCAGTGAGTGTTTTCAACTTAATTTGAAAGTATAAGCAAAGAGATTTATTGTTAAATTCTCTTTTAAATATCCCAATAAACTAGATAATTTCTGAGCGCTTAATCATATGCTGAGTACTATTCGTTAGGGTTAATTTTTAAAAAGCATCCACTTGATAGAGCAAAATGCAATTTGTGCTTCCAATATTTTTCAATATTATTTGTATGCTATATGTTTCATTTTGGTCTTAAGTAGGAATTTATCTATTCCCACAATAAAATTATAAATAGTATCAATAAAATATATATTTCCTATTATCTTCATATGACTTATAAGCTGCATAGTCTATGATCTTCACAGCCAGCCATCTTCATTAGCCCCACATCTGTCCGAAGGAGGTAAGATCTGACACATCTGTACTCGGGTTCCAAGGTGGAGGCAAAGCCATGCTTTACCCACTGGTTTACTTTCTTGTTTGTAAACAAAGCCCCCTGTGCTCTGCTTAGTGCCACAGTTTCTCCACGCTCACACTTTAAACTGATCTTACAGCACAGTGCCAAGAATACAAGCACAAGACAGCTTGCAGCTCTTCACAGAAAAGGTGCTGGTCAAGAGAGTTGCAGTCAAGGCACCTGTTGTAGGATAGTCACTGCATTTTCAATTTCTATAAAAAATAATGTTACTTTAAGCTTTGTTGAATAATGAATAAAGCTATGAAATGCAAACAAAAAAGTGCTAAAAAGAACATTTTCTTCTCCAAATACATAAAATCTATTCATTCTTTAAAAGCTTATATTCATAGAAGATCCAAAAACACAGAAAAAATTCTGCAAAGAAATACAGCTGCTTCTAATGTCTTAATGAGATGCTTGCTTTATGCTTTGAGCTCACTAAAGATGGTGTCCTAGTTACCGGGACCCCTGCTGTGATGGGACAACAGGACCAGAGCCACCTGGGATGAAAGGGTTTCTCTGGCTCATTAACAAGTCAGGGGCTGGAACAGGCAGGGGCGGGGCAGATGCAGAGGCCAGGGAGAAGGGCTGCTTTACTGGCCTACTCCAGTGGCTGTCCAGCCTGCATCCTTAAAGAACCCAAGACTACCACCTCAGGGATGGTACCACTGATGATGGGCTGGGACCTCCCGCACCCCTCCCCATCAGCTACTAATTAAAATGGCTTGCTTAAAGCCTGATTTAATGGAGGAGTTTTCTCAATTGAGGGTACCTCCTCTCGGATTGATTATAAAATTATTTTGAGAACCACAAATATGGCTCCAATGGTAAAAGGTGCTTTGCCACTCATGTTGACAACCTAAGTTTGATCCCAGGATTCCAAAAGCTAGAAGAAGAGACCTGATTCTTACAAACTGTCCTTTGGCCTCTGTAAGTGACCGCGCGCGCGGAAACACACACACACACACACACACACACACACTGAACTCTGGAAGTAAACCATCATCTATTGCCATATACCTCTAGTATCGTCTTCCTTAAGTTTCAGCTTAGGTAAGTTAGTATCTGATTTTCGTAGGACTACACCCAATCCAGCTTCTAGTTCACTCAAAAGATTCTGCAGTTTAGGATCAAAGTTTCTGCTCCATTCCTGGTCCTAAATAAAAAACAGACAAGAGGGGCCATAGGTCAGTGCACTGCCAGTCACGCTTGCTTCAAAAACACAGTTTAGAAACTAAGCCCATATGTCTCTATTTCATTGAAAGTCTGCTTCAACTTTCAACAGTTAAACTTTTCTAAAAGTCATTTAGTATTTAAGAGTTGATATAAGTTGCATTTCATAGCTATATCCATTACTCAACAAAGCTTAAAGTAACACTATAAGCTTGACACTAACACCAATACTATAAATTTTTTCAATAAACTAAAACATATTAAACAATAAATATAATAATATGTCTATTTCCTTATTGACCAAATAGCCATATAAATCCACAAGCACCGCAATCACCTTCAGCAACATGGGTGCAAACACCTGCCGCACTGCCTGGTACAGGGAGTTGATAGGTGATTCCAGCATAGAAGACACAAGAATGTTGTTATGCAGATTGCCATCTGTAATTACTTCTGGTCGGAGCTTGAAAAACACCAGCACTTTGTCTTTTGTGTCATCAAAATCAATCTAAAATGATAAACAAAAGATGTTATGTCTTCCTCATAAAACTTAGAATTTGAAAGAAAGAAGTGTTGCATTGACATGCTGTATCGCTACAATTATACCTGCTTGGACAAAAATAGTTAAAGACAACATATTCAAAACAACCACTTCTGCTTCTCAATGACTGCCTAGTTAAAAACTAATTCCTGCTTAACATGTGATTATCATAAAGCTACACTAGAAAATGTTTGTGGGCATAAAACCCTATGTATTGTTAATACTCTCAGCTAACTTTTCTACTGAGTCAGACTCAGTAATACTGCAAATCAAGGCTGAATTTCCTTCATACACAATGCTGTGTACTTCTCTACTGCCCCAAGGTGTGTGTGTGTGTGTGTGTGTGTGTGTACATACACACATATATAAACCTTGTCACCTATAGGTGGAAAAAGCATTTTAAATTTTTAAAAGGTGCCTTTAAATTTGCACTGCCAAAATGAATGAGTCTATCTCCGAAGATTATCTTTACTGTAGCCAAAACTGTTTGTAGAGTCTGAATATCAACTTAGTATGTGAAACGGTACCCAGGTTGGATTTGTTGTACATGGCTGTTATCTCGGCAGTGAGAGGATCAAAGGATGACAGGGTCAACCACAACCTGGACTAGGAAGCTAGACTGTCTCAAATGTAAAGAAAGAAATAACCAAAAGGTAAAATAAGCTGACTTTACAGGAATATGCAAAATCAATACTAAAGATGTCAATTTATAGTAATCGATTTATTGGCCAAAAAGTATAATGCTCAAAAGATTTTTTTCCTCTTTCCTTTTTCCAGAAAGTCAATAAATTAAAGGCTTATGAACCTTACTCTCCTTACAGACATTTTATGCCACTTTTATCCTAAGTTTTAAAATAATTTATCACCAGAAAAAGGCTGACACTTTACTGTCAAATTGTCATCTTTTACCAGGATGAAAATTATGTGAAATTCAAGGACTGGTGTTTATCAGGTTTGAAAACACAGGTGTACTCAGTTATGTAGCATATCAGTTGTGTTCACAATATGTGGTCCAACCTTCAGTTCAAACGAAGCGGAGAAGACAGATGTCTTAAACAGTTAGGCAGTCAAATCGGTAGAGACTCAGAGTTGAAGGCCAGTCTGGAAGAGCCAGACTCTCGGAAAAGAAAGCTGAGGTGCCCACAGTTCCTATTTAGATGTGTGGACAGGGAAACTCCCACCATCTGGTGGGCTCCTCACCACCAAGCCAGGAACAGCTCGAGCCCCAGGGCGCCTGGGCTGAGACGTCTTCAGGCCTAGCCTGAGACCTGGGACGTGCGGGAGGGGAGCCGCGCCGGACCTGGCCACGCGGGGCCACAAAGGCGGCGCCGCAGCCTTACCGTGTTGGAAAAGGCTAGCCCGGCGTCGGACCGCTGCACCCGCAGTAGCATCTGGTTCCCGTCGTCCAAGAAGTTGTTCACCTCCGGGCAGCTGCTCAGCGGGGGCTGGTCCCAGAGCTCCGGTCTCAGCCCGAAGTAATTCTGGGTGGTCGTAAAAAGAAAGACTTTGCGGACGTCCCCGAGGCTTCCCGCCATGGCCGCGGAGACCGAGAGGGACCTGGAGAGGCTCAGGGGCCTCACCGCTACCCTCCGTAGTTGCCACGGCCCGTCGCTATGGCGACCGCTTCACGCCGACCGAGCGCGCACCGGAAGTAGGACTTCTGGGGCCCGCGAGCAAGGCTGAGGATTCCTGCACTCATCGATTGGATGTGCTGCGAGCTCCTTCTATCCCTGCATCTTTTCCTTCTGATGCCGAGCTCTGGTGTTTCCACTGCACGTGCAAACCACAATCAAGTGTCAGGGTCGACCTCTGTGAAATGGGGAGTTAGGAGTTCACAATTAAATTGCAGTGAGCCTTTAAAGGAGATTATTACTGGTAAAACTCAAGAAATACATAGACAAACACGTTAAAATTGACTATTTCGTGGAAAATTTTACATATAAAATGGTAGATATAAAAACTTTCTAAATTATTTGAAGGTGGAATTAGAAATATTTGTGATAAAATCAAAGATTTACATTGAAAACATTTCTGATATGTAAATCTTCAATTTTATCTGAAAATGTTTCTAATTCCACCTTTAATCAAGTTAGAATTATCTTTATGCCTATCATTTTATCTGTATAATTTCCATGATAATCTTTAATTTTAACACGTTTGTCTTAGTCAGGGTTTCTATTCCTGCACAAGCATCAGGACCAAGAAGCAAGTTGGGGAGGAAAGGGTTTATTGAGCTGACACTTCCACATTGCTGTTCAGCACTAAAGGAAGTCGGGACTGGAACTCCCAGCAGGTCAGGAAGCAGTAGCTGATGCAGAGGCCATGGAGGGATGTTTCTTACTGGCTTGCTTCCCAAGAAGCTTATAGAACCCAAGAGCACCAGCCCAGAGATGGCTCCACCCACAAGGGGCCCTCCCCCCTTGATCACTAATTGAGAAAATGCCCCACAGCTGGATCTCATGGAGGCACTTC
Organism: Apodemus sylvaticus; assembly: GCF_947179515.1. Taxonomy (NCBI): domain Eukaryota; kingdom Metazoa; phylum Chordata; class Mammalia; order Rodentia; family Muridae; genus Apodemus; species Apodemus sylvaticus. The sequence goes on along the minus strand of NC_067478.1, from coordinate 128,432,418 downwards.
CCCAACTGAAGCTCCTTTCTCTGTGATAACTCCAGCCTGTATCAAGTTGACACACAAAACTAGCCAGTACAACATTTTTCTACATATTTCTTCAATTTTATCAGAAATATTTTCCATGTAAATCTTCAAATTTGTCAGAAAATGTTTATAATTCCACTTTCAATCAAGTTAGGAATACTTTTATGCCTACCATTATTATATCTATATAAAATTTTCCATGATAATCTTCAATTCTAACATGTTTTTCTACATTTTCCTACAATTTTATCAGAAATATTTTCCACATAAATCTTCTATCATAAAATGTTTCTATTCCATATTTCAATTAATTTAGCAATGTTTTACATGTCTGCCACTTTACTCTTAAATTTTCCATGAAAATTGTCAAATTTAACGTGTTTATCTGAAATATTTTCCATGTAAATCTTTAATTTTATCATAAAGTGTTTTTTACTTCCCTTTTCAATAAAAAAAAATGTGAAAAAAGAGATTATTACTATTTAAAAATCATCATTTATCCAAGCATGAGGATCTCCGACTGTAGTCAGAGTATCCAGGAAGCTGAAATGGAAGAGTCCTGGGAGTTGGAGGGCAGCCTTGGGTGCATAAGAACACCCTGTCTCACAGTCTGTGGGGCAGCAGAGACACAGCAGTGAATGAGAGCACTTCTTGCTCTTTTTAGTTCCCAGCATACACATGGTGTCTAAAGCTTTCCTATGCCCAGTTAGGAGAGGGGATGACGCTCTGCCCTCTTCTGAACTCTGCCCATATATACAAGCACACGAAAAACTCATACACATAAAATAAACACATATAAAGTAAATAAATCAAAACGAGCAGGCAAACACCTTTAGCCTTAACTTTGTTAGAAAGTTCTGTATACTGTTACCATTTCAAACCCTATCTGCTCCTTAATTTACCACCGTTGGGTTTGTCTTTGTTGGTTTTAGTAATTTTGGTAAAACTTTAACAGTCATGTGTTACCATTTGTCAGGTGTTTCTAGGTTCTTGGTCTTTTATCCAAAGAGGTTAAAATAAGGATGCCCAAAGAAATGTCCACAAAAGCAGCAAAGTAAGAGACTGGTGACACTATTAAGACTGCCACTGGGCCACAATTCTGAGGACACTCATAGATTTTTCTATAGGGCTTCTTTGTATGGGGTTTAATAGAAGGAGTTTGTTCATTAAGGTGCATGGTTTGGCTGGATTTCTATTTTGATTAGTATATTCAATCATTGTTATTTTCCAAGGCAGGCCCCTTCCCACAATGCATCAAATTCTAATCATATGCTTGGCCAATGGCATAGGCATAGGCATGTAAATAGGAGATTCCTCCTAAACATTAACTGAGCATACCAAAACCAGTTCAGGCTAGTTAGGCTATCTGTTCTTTGTTCCTGGATATACTGGGAGTCTATTTGAATGGAAACTGCCTGTCTGATATTTTCGAAGAGCAGAAGCTAACCTTTCTCCAGTGTATGTGGAGCCAGAGGCAGGTGCAAGTCTCAAGTTGCTGGAAGCATTATTAGACTGGCTGTGTACATGCAGGTGAAGGAGCTGAGCTGTCAAGTTTATTATTGGGGGGAAGAGGGAATGATGATTTATAATACAATCCAAATGCAGGGATGCTAAAGTTTTTCTTGTGGTTGTCTGTCTCAATTATCCTACTGCAGTAATCTTCTAATGACTTATTTATATTTCAATTACATAGGTGTTTTACTTGCTTGTATGATTGTGTGAGTTTGTCAGGTTTCCTAGAACTGGAGTTATAGACAGCTGTGAAATGCCATGTGGGTGCTGGGAATCGAATCTGGGTTGTCTGGAAAAGCAGCCAGGAGTCTTAACTGCTGAGCCATCTCTCCAGCTCCTGCAAATTTCTAAATAGCCAAAATATACAATATGATGGATTCGTTTAATTGTAATTAGAGACACTGAGAAAAACTACAGATGATGACAACAGGCTACAACATTTGACTCATTGGAAACTACTAAACCTATTGTTACTCCCAAAATCCATCAAAGAGTAAACTCAGTAAGTCTCTTGCAAAAATTTTTACCGCTTCATGCAGGAGTCCTCAGCCTTGCTTGCAGGCCCCAGAAGTAGGTCAGCTGGGACCGGCAAGCAAGGCCGAGGGCTCCTGTGCTCATCAATTGAATGTGCTGCGAGCTCCTTCTATCCCTGAATCTTCCTTCTGATTCTGAGCTCTAGTGTTTTCACTGCACGCAAACCACAATCAAGTGTCAGGTTTAGCCTTTCATCTGTGCGCACTGATTTAAGCTGCCATTCTAAAATATAGTTTAAAAAAATAGTTTGGGGCTTTCTGTTGTGTTTGGTTTTGTGTATGATGTTTTTACTTTAAATTTTCACTGAATAACCACAGTGTCTCCTAAACTAAGGTCTTTCAGAATTGGAAAAACAGCCCTTCTGTCTCTGAGAACCTTAAGAACTGAGAGTAGGAAAAGAGGAAGTTCAACTGTTCTTAATTATAAAAGTAAATAAATGCAAATGCTCACAAAGCATCCAGGAAATGTGAAATGGAGTTCTGGCCATTGAACGGGCAGGCCCCTATGTAAAGGATGATCCAAACAGGACTCCATGTTTTTATTGAGCTGGGTGTGGTGGTTCACTGCAGTAATCTTAGTACTAAGGATGTTTAATTAGGAGGATCACTGAGTTTGAGGTTGGCCTAGGCTATACATTAAGTTCCAGAGTAACTTGTAGCATGAAACTTTATCTCAAAATGAGAAACAAAATAACAAAAAAGATAATAATAATAATTTAAAAAATGACCTTGCCACTGAAAGAGGTCTACATACCTCTTTCCAATGTTTTATTACCCAGGCATGTCACGTGACCATGTCCACCTGTAAATGGACAGGCAATCACATGTCACATGACCATGTCTACCTGTAAATGGACAGGCAATCACATGTCACGTGATCATGTCCACCTGTATAAATGGACAGGCAATCACACTTCAGAGATGAGGGAAGCTATAACACATATAAGACATTCTAGTAACTGGTACACCTTCTGGTGTCTCTCAGAGTAAAGAGAAAAGGTCTTCACAGGGTGAGCAAATGAAGCCCTCTCTTCTTCTGTCACAGGAACCTTGAACATTCCAGATGTAGCTACTCTGAAAGGAAAGAGCAGAGCCCCCAGACGTCATCTGACAGTCACTGGGAGCAAGAAAAGTGTTTTCGTAAGCTACTCCACTTTTAGCTGCTTTGCTGCTCTCGTATAAACTACTGCCAGAGTGACCACCCAGCACAGCGCCTTTTCCTAAAGCCATTCACTGACTCATGTGAGTGGCCAGGCTCTAGTGACTTAGGTGGAAAGTTCCATAGTGCCGGCTTAAGGAAGTCTTGTACATGCTCCAACTTACTGCAAAACACCCTTCCAGATAAAGACTTGATTTTAATTGTGCTTTTTAGGATAATGAAGTATGGTGGCAAAAATACTATTGGGCTAGTAAGATGTCTTGTTGCATAAATGTAGGAGCAGAGTTTAGTCCCTGGACTCACAGTGGGAGAATTAACCCCTACACATTCTTTTTTCCATGTCTTTACATACACACAACAACAACAACAACATATATTGTGTTAAGGCTTTTAGCAGAAAATTTCAAAATATACTAAGTCATTTTCCTTCTACAATGTTGCTGAATATACTTTGAGAGGCCTCTACAGTAGCTACTTTTAACTGCATACATGATCTAGCTTACTTTTTACTTGAAAAGTTTAAATTTTAATGCCCCCTTTAAAATGCCTAGTCATTGATGTAAAGTGCCAAATTGTCATTATACTGTACCAAATATTAATAAAAAGGTTCACAAAGTAGTTATTTTGGGTCTTTATTTCTAGATCTATTTTTATTTATGCATAATTACCATTGAATAACAGGCAACCAAGTTAGAGCTTTCTGCTTCATAGCCTAGCATCTTTTTTGGGAAAATTATGTGATAAAATAACTTTCTGACATCACACCCTATTGCTATGAAAATAGAACATCAAAATATTGTCCCTGACAACTTACTCATTCAAGTAGCTAAGAATAAATTTAAAGGAGAAGAGGCTATGTTTCAATGCTCACTTCTCAGTCATCAGCTTGGCATCTTTCATTATTGAAATACTTAATCTAGTCAGAAATTTGAGGTTTGACATTAGGAAATATGTTCATTGAAGCTACTGCAATGCACTTAGCACTCCTGTATGCAGTCTGGCTCTGTTCCTCTTGGTTTCATGCTGAATGTGCTGAGCCAATGGTTAACTGATGTGCAAGCCCTACCTTTCTAACCAAGATCTCAAATTCAGAAACTTAGGAGCTATAATCTTTCAAAAAATATACAATTCTTACCACTCTTTCTTCTTGTATTTCACTGTTTTATAAATTTCATTTTTTCTAATGTTCACAGGAACTTTAATGACACTAGATTTTTTTTCATTTGCCAGTGAGATAGTTTATCAGGCAAAGGTGCCACCAAGACTACCAACCTGAGTTCAATTCCTAGAACCCACATCATAGGAAAGTTAGAAAGAACCAACTCCCCCATGTTACCTTGTGATCTCCACACACACCATGGCAGACAAATAAATAACATATAAGCTTTTTAATGAAATAAATTTTATGTTTTTCGGAAAACAATGATTAAAATTCTCATTCCCAAATTCTCTGATTATTACATTAGTATAGTTCATTCATGGAATTAGTGAACCAATATGGGTTTGGTGGTAATAGTGGTAGTGGTAGTAGTCAATAGACTCATGTTTTGTTTTGTTTTAATTTTTAAGACAGTCTAATGGGTAACTTTTCCTGAGGAGATGTGAACAAAGTCCATAAACCCGAGTAAAACACTGATTAACAGACTAAAGAAACACATCCATCTCGGTGAACCAGCAATGGATGCTGGGTCACTTGCAGGAACAAAGGTGACTACTCAACAGCATTGGTGATGGCTTCCAAAAGCTGTCTCCCTGGAGCGCCTGAACAACTTGCGCACAGCCCCTGGAAGTCTCCGATCACTTGCCTTGTGTAGTGGCTATTCCTGGTTGTCAACTTGACTATATCTGAAATGAACCACAATCTAGAATTGGAAGGCTCAACTATGATCCTAATCTGGAGGCTCAGAGATATAAGTTTCTGACTTGGATCTTGGCATACAGATCTTGAAGCACAGTGGCTATGAATTCCAGAAGATTAAGACAGGGAGATCTCCGAGTTCAAGATCATCTGGGATTAAAGGCAGGGAGGCATACACCTTTAATCTGGGCTACACCCTCTGCTGGAGATCTATTTAAGGACTTTGGAAGAAGGAAGACTCATTCACTCTTCCTTGCCTGCTTGCCTCATGGGACTGAGCAACTGCTAGATCCTTGGACTTCCATCTACAGCTGCTGCTGCCCATTTTTGGGGAGTTGGACTATAGACTGTAAGTCATCGACAAATTCCCTAACTATATAGAGACTGCCCATACATTCTGTGACTCTAGAGAACCCAAACTAATACACCTTGTAAGTTTTTCCTTAGCTTTCCTCCTCCCTCCTTGAAAAAACAGCTATACAACATAGTCTCACAAAGTATCTTTGGCTGGCTTTAAGCTTCAGTCTCCCTTCTTCACTTCCCAAGAACCAGGATGACAGATGTGGACCACTACAGATGTTTTAGAAGCCATTGAGAGGAAAGGGTAAGAAACTGTGGACTTTTTTTTTTTTTTCAAGACAGGGTTTTCCTGTGTAGCCCTGGCTGTCCTGGAACTCACTCTGTAGACCAGGCTGGCCTCGAACTCAAAAATCCGCCTGCCTCTGCCTCCCAAGTGCTGGGATTAAAGGTGTGTGCCACCATTGCCAGGTGAAACTGTGGACTTTTGAGAAAACCACAACTGACCTTGGGAATTTCCATCTGGCATAGAGACAATTTAAGAAACAAACAGTTACTATGTAGCTATTTCCTCTGCATTGAAACACTTCCTCCTCTGAGGAAGAGTGAGACCTACAAGCCCCAGGAAGCCCAGGAGAGTTACCAGACTCACAAGCCTCTCCCAGGCTGCATAGGGAGTCCGCAGCTGCCCCGCTGAGGTGGATCTTGCAGAGCTGCCTACAAGGAAAGCAGCTGTGGAGCAGAGTCCTTTCCATCACCTAGGTTCTATAAGTGACTCCAATAAACCCTTTAGCTCATTAAGCTAGACTTGGGTGAAATTGTCTTTGCTCTGTCATTGGTGTCCCATTTGGCGTGAAGAAAGTCACACACCACCACTCCTGAGTTCTTCATTGTTCCTTTAGACCTGTTCTATGAACACATTTTTCTCAACACATTCAGTAAAATTCGGTAAAATACCATATTGCAGCAGTGCCCCTCTCTGCGTGGTTCTATATAATACTTTTCTTCACTAGGGTCCTCAGGTAGTCTTAGGAGCTTCAGGAAAGAAGCTTTAATCACCAACACAGGATTCATTGTCATCACATTCAGGTGTCACTGTGATGATGATACTCAGTGTCTGTCTGGGCCCCACGTCAGTGGAGGTGGCCCACACAATGCTACAGGATGAGTAGAGCATGTATTACCTAGTGTGCATCTCTGCATCACTCTTCAACATTAGTTCTTGAGTGCTTTCTTGAAATGTCAAAAACAAAGTACTGATTTGACATCTCATTCTCTGGGTCTATGGTTATGGAAATATCTCATAAATATCTCATAAAAATTTGACTTACAGCATTTGAAAAAAAAAAGTTACAACAGTACCTTTTGGAAAGGAGAACAAAGATATGGATCCAGTACAACAATCACATGGGCAACCCATAAACATTTTTGTGCCTGTAGTGCTTGCTTGTTTTTGACAAGTGTAGAAAAGTCCTATTTATAAAGATGTAAGAAAAAGTATATATAAACTATATCTCACACACACACACACACACACAGTTAGTACATCTCTGGGACAATTTTTGGCTACATTAATTCAGATACAACTATTTTAAAAGTTCTTTTTTTTCCATTGTTTCATTCTACAATCCCTAAACCTAATACGCAAATCAACTGTCAAATGAACAGCAGACCTATTTCAGCCTTGTGTGCTTCATCTTGTGTGTTTCATCTGTATATATGTTATGCCACTGTACTAACAGATTGTTAAAATACATTTTTGAATTTTTTCTCATAAAGTTGATGAGTGTCTTAGGATGTAAACTAGAATACCATCTCTTTTAATACCACTTCCTTTCCTTCTTGTTACTTAGGAAAAGAAAATTAGACCACATTAAAAAGAACTCAGCACCCTCATAGCTCCTCATTATACCGTTCAGTGAAAATCAAAAACTACCACGAGCAGGAGAAAAAATTAAGTCACAAAACTAGGTGCTTCTACATAGAGACACAATGGCCCTTCCCAAGCCTCACAACCTGAGTTCCACCTCAAGAGCCACAAGATGGAGAAAATGAACTTTCAGTTGTCTTTCTGTAGGGAGTTCTGTTTTAGAGCTTATATTTTGCAATTTTCATATAAAAGCAATGCTTTGTGCATTGTTTATAATAGTTGAATGGGTTATAAGTTTGAACCTTATTTTCACTGTTAAAAAAAGTTAACTATATGCATCAAACATTGAAATGTCCTCAGTCACGAAACTTGTGAATTCCAGGCCATATTATGTATCCAGGACTCATTACAACAACCGTTTTTTCTGTCTTTCTCCTCGACTCTGCCTAGATTAGGGTCCCGCAATGGTGTCACAGAACCACAGGCATCGAATTTAAAGAAACTTAGTCTGTCACAGTTTGCTTACAGACATGAACTTCATTCACTACGAATCTTCTAGGAGATAACTATACCTACCAAACCTTTCTTATAAACAATATTTCCATGAGAAGTGACGTGGTTACTGTTTCTGGAGAGCAGCCCATTAGAACGGTTCCCCAAACCCCCTGTAATAAGTCAGTTTTCCAGTCTCTAATCCAAGAGGAGAGTTCCTCAGAGGTAAAACACGGAGGCGTTGCCTCAGCACAGGCGGACGCCATAAGCTGACACTGAGCACGGGGGAGGAAAGGACAAGGAGCGTGAGAAGGCGATCTCAGGTCCACCAAGAACACCAGAAGGACTGGAGACGCTGCACGTCAGGACGCTGCACGTTCACGCGTGGCGCCTCACCAAATTACTTCGCTCGCCAGCTTGGAGCGTTCATGGAAGTTCTAGAAAGGACTTCCTGCTGGATGCCCGCTCGAAAAGCCCGGGAGACTCGGGCTCCACCTGCAGAGACACAGATCCTAAAGGAGAGAGAGAGAGAGACCACGCCGGCCGCCAGTTTCCTTGCTACGTCACTTCCGGTGCCGAGCCATCCGCTTCCGGGTCAGGCTGCGCTGCCTGCTCTTCGTGACTACTGTAGGTGCCGCGCTGTCGGCGTTCGCTGCTCCAGGAGAAGCCCGAGCCGCGATACCGCCGGGCTTAGCGCTGCGCTGCTCCGAACCGCGCCGAAAGAGGAGAGCCGGAGCGGGGTCGCGCCTCGGGCCTCCGCTGCGGTCCCTGGCAGGCGGGAGCGGGCGCTGCGGGGCCTGCGGCGGAGCGCGATACCCCTCCCCGGCCGCCCTGTCCACCTTGCCGGGGAAGGCGGAAGATGCCAGTGAAGAAGAAGAGAAAAGCTCCCGGAGTGGCAGCGGCGGTCGCGGAAGACGCGGGCCTCAAAAAGTGTAAAATCTCCAGGTACCGCCTGCCCCCACCCCGCCGGTTCTCTCCTTCCCCCGGGGCGGCACAGGCCGCCGGCCGCTGGCCGCGACGAGAGGGGCGAGCCCTCGGGCGAGGCGGTCGGTGAGGCGCCCAGAGTGTCCGCTCCGCGCGGGACCGAACCTCGTGTTCGCCTGTACGTGTGCCCTGGCGCACTTGGACAAGCTCCGAGATTCGTCCCACTTTGTTGTCTGCGTGCCCAGAGGGTAGGAAACAGACGACCGTACGTACGTCTTCTCCATCAAATTTCCCAGCCCAGAAGTGAGTGCGGATCCGCCGGGAGTCACGGCGTCCCCGTGTCTCACTGAATCGAGCAGAATTGGCTTGGCCCCCACATTGTTAAATGTCAGAGTGTGAAGAAAGGAGCAGAGCTTGAAGAGTTTTGACAGCTGCCTTGGGGATGGTGGAAAGCAAGCCTCTGCTATAATTGGTCTCCTGAGTTAGCATTTGAAGTGGCCTGACCTGGACTATCCCAGCAGGAGGCCTTTGAAATCGCTGGAGCCTTGGCTTTTGGAGACGCCATTCGTCCACTTTACCTGTACCGGTTCCTTACACAGAGTTGGAAGAGGCCCTCATGGTTTTTGTTTTCTAGCATGAAGACCCCGGTAGCTCTCAATCCCTTTTCAGGCCTTAGCAAGCTATTGTGCTCAGTGTTCTCTTAGGGGAAAAGGAAACAAAGCAGAACTGTAGTTAGAGTCCTTTACTCCCTTTGTGGCATACACAGAATCGTGAGTGCTGGGAAAGTCACTGCAATTTAGCTTTGAGAAGTGGGCTTTCTCCCATACACGGGGTTGTTTTTGTATTAACGGTTGACACTTAAAGTGACAAAATACTACCATTAAAACAAGACAGCCAGCACTACACAAAGGAGATTTCCCTTTAAGGAGAGATGCAGTGAAAAACGCACTACTTAATATATGAAGGAGGTGATTTGTTTCAGCCTAATCTTTTGTAATCAATTGCTTTGTTTTTCCTCCCTTGGTGTGTTTTAGTAAAAGAGTCTAGTGTATAAGATAGAGTTCTCATTATGTCCTTTGGTAGTTAATATTTCCCTTGACCTTTATTAGCTCTTGGACAATCATATCTAAGACATGTAAATTAAGCCAATTAAAACAGCTCACTGGGCAGTATCATTGACTTCAGGTAATTCAGCCTAAATTATAACTTAGGGATTTTCATACGAATTAGTAGCAGAATTGACGTACGGCTTCAGGCATTCCATAAGGTATATAGCTTAGTAGTAGAGAGCAAGACCATCATGAGCAATTTAGGGAGAGGGGTTTGTTCTTGTCTAGTCTTGGGTTGAGACTTAGATTACACTTCTTTATTATCTTGAAATCTAAGAAATAATTTTAGTTACTATTTTTGGAATCTCGTAGTAAACAAAGTAGCATTTGGATTTCATTGGTTAGAAATTATTACACATAGAGTACAGGTCCTTATTGCTAATACATAACTCCTTTCCTCATAATGCTAACTTAGAAACCACTTAGATTTACATGGAAGCAATTCTTGTTGAAACTACTTTTTCACTAAGAGTTGAGTCTTATTAAGTCTTAGACATTTGTGTGTTTTTAAGCTATTGCAGATCCCAGCCTCCAGCTAGACTCATCAGTGGAGAGGAAGATTTTTCAAGAAAGAAGTGCCTGGCTTGGTTTTATGAGTATGCAGGTAATGAAATTCATGGAACTTGATACCAGTCGAATGCATTTAAAAGCTGGCTTATTCTTCATTGCTAATCTGTTCTGTGTACTAGGATTAGTGTCAAGGCTAAAGGGTTATGGATTGGCTTAGAATTTAGTGCTGTGAACATGACTGACAACTTTTTTTTTCCTTAGAACAGTTCTAGTCTTTTGATACTAAAGGTAATCTCTTATCTACTTTCCTACTTTTATTTTTTTTCCTTCTGTTATCATTATTATTCTCAAAAGTATTTGCTTAAAGCTAAAATACATAGTAGTTACTGCCTTATATTTGTACCAGCCATGTTACGGTTTTAAGTGATGGTATCTTGTCAAGTTTCAGCTAACTATATGGAAAGGATATACTAGGTTGGGGGCAGCAACTCTTCTATTGGGATCAGCAAAGTGATCTTTCTAGATCAGGGGAAATAAATGCTATTACTGGTATCCCAAGACAACCACTAACCCAAATTAAATGTAGAGAATTCTCTCTCTCTTTTTTTTCTGCTGACCTCTATTTAAAATGTTGATCCATTATTAAAAATGCCAGTTTTATGTATACATTATATAGAATCAAATGGTTTTCATTTTATTTCACTTTACAAAGGTTACTAGATGACATAAAGTTCGTCATTATGTGTAAATATTTTTTCCCCTTGAATGCTTGATTCTATTAGCTCTTATTAGGACTTCCCTGGATATTTTAAGATTGAGTTAAATATTTATTTTCTACTCTTGACATTTTTAACAGTACGACTTGATAATTGCTATCATTGTTCCAATGGTTATATCATTTTCCTTGTCTGTCCAAAGATGTTATCAAAGATGTCCAAGATAACATCTGTCAAGATGTTATCATTATATGAGTGAAAACGGAAGCTTAGATTAACATGCTAGTAATAATTCAGGCAACTATGCAAATGTTAACTGATTGTGACTTCTACTGAAAAATGCTAGTAAAGTACACTTGAAGTTGTCTTCTGTCATTTAGTGAATCATTTGATGAAGATGTATGGAATGCTTCTGTGAGTCCAACACTGTGCTAGTACTTGGGATATAATAACAAAAATCAGATAATGGTCCCTGCCTTCAAATGTGGCTCCTGTGAGGGAGACCATTGTAAGCAGCATGTGTATAGGCAGGGAAATTATAGCTTATGAAGGCTCACATGGGTAATATGTGGAGTACTAGAAATTTAGACACGAAGTATCTACAGAGACTATTTTGGCAGAAATCTCCTTTATAAGGGATTGATCATTTGCTGAATAAACAGCAAATGGTTCATTTGGTTCTTTCTTACCAAATGGGGATATCCTTTGTAATGGAGACAAAAAGTTAGGCCTACTCAGTGGATGATACAAAGACTTAGCATAGGACCTGATATGGGGTCAACACTCAATAATGTTGGGTGTTATTAATCATAGTCTTAGAGCATCTTCAGATATACTGCTTATGAATGCATGTGTATGTTTTCCAAAATCAGTCTCTTGTTTAGCTCATTTTGAAGCTACAGTCACTAAGTATGTTATTTACTTTTCTGAGTATTTGTTATGCCATTGTATTAAACCCTGAACATGTGCAGCCCTGGCTTTCCTGAAACTCACTCTGTAGACCAGGCTAGCCTCAAACTCAGAGATCTTCCTGCCTCTGCCTCCAGAATACTAGGATTAAAGGAATGTACCCCACCCACCACAAAGCTCACATTGACTTTGCTGGGATTAAAGGAATATGCCACCATGCCTGATTATCCTCCAGATATTTTTAGTGAGCTACTTGTTATGTATGTATATAAAATTAGATGGGAAAACATAGAAAGTGGAAAAGAGCATTTGTAAATGTTATAAAGAGTAAAACTAAGGTTAGAATTACTTAGTGCAATATAAGATGAGCTAAATCATTTCCATGACTGATTAAACTGAGTGGAAATCAAAAAGCTTGCAAGAGTTAATTCAGTTACACACATCTTACCAAGGTTGTAATTTTATGAGAAGGCTCCAGTTTTAAAGTGTAATTGACAATCAGGGAGTAAACTTTGGTATTGGCTTCACTCAACATTTATATCTATTGTTTCCATTGTTTTGTGAAAGTCACTTAACATGTACAGGTCTTGTCTAACTAAAACCATATGTGTATTTTGTGTAAAAACTATTTGATTTCTAATCATGTGTTAACATCACCTTGACATTCATTTCAGACTACAAGAATGTATTGGTCACATTAGTTTAGTCTATGATTTAAGTCTGTAGGGTTTTGTTTTGTTTTGATCCAGGGTCCTGTGTAGTTTAGGCTGTCCTTGAATACCTGATCTTACTGCCTCTACTTCCCAAGTGCTGTGATTATAAACTCCTTTCATCCTCGTGAGTTAAAGCTGGAATGTTTTCTAATTGTTGAAGATAGGAAAGTTAAAAATACATAACACTAAAGGAGGACCCAGTCTCAGATCACACTAGGTGATCTCTCTCACATTCAGAATCTAGATGATGTGTATTTGTAAACAATGTACATGTAAGGATGATGCAACTTGTAGAAAAGGGGGAAAGGCTAAATTATTTGGAAGATGAGGAAGAATGGAATGAAAGAAATTGGCATGAGTTATTGATAGAGGATAGAAACAAAGTAACTCTTGTCCCGGGTTTTTCATTTTCAATGGTGGATAAGTGCATAAAAAGAAATCCAGTAGTTAAAGTGTAAAATTCAAAATGAAGCCTTCAGGTGCCTTCACAACTGAAAAGGTCATTCAGGTGTGTGGACATTGGGCCTGCTTAATTTCACTATCTGCTGTCTGTTATTTTCAAGGGTGTTGTTTAACCTTTGTTTTCTACAATAAAGTTAGGTTTGTTTTTTTGTTTGTTTGTTTGTTTTGTTTTGTTTTTAAGGATAATAGAAGTATCTTTGTCTTTTGGACAATGTTGGAATTGGAACATTGTTTCAAGACATTTTTGTAGTGATAAATTTATTGTATTTCAAATCAGTGACATTTGTTTTAGGTGGTTTCTAAGCACAGATAAATTAGAAGCAGTACAATTATTCTGTTTAATGTTTAGGAACTGCATTGACTTTTAGTGATCTGGTTTAAAGAAAAATGATACAACTTTCATATGTTTATAGCCTTAATTGTCAAAAACCTTATTCAGTAGGTTTTTGGTTTTGTTATGTTTTGTTAATGAGTAAGTTCATGTTGGTTTCATTTTGTTCTTTTTGCAAACTACTGAATTATACCAGTGGGATAGTTTTTTTAGTAATCCTTTTCCAAAATTTTCTTTAATACAATGGCTGTGGTATTTCACGTTTTAATCCCAGCACTGAAAATTGAATTTCTGTAAATTCTAGGCCAGCAAAGGCTAAATAGTAAGACCTTACCGAAAGAAAGAAAGAAAGAAAGAAAGAAAGAAAGAAGGAAGAAAGATCATTAATTCATATAGCATTTAGGAAATAAAGATTTTTAAGTTTTTGGCAAGTATTTATACTTTTCAAAGCTGTCCTAAAATTCAAGTTCACTCATTTTAAAAAATATGATATTTTCATGGATGCCTCTAGTGTGATAATTTATTTCATGTTCATAATAAATTGTAATGAAATACATAAATTATTTTTTGTCTTTGAAGGTCCTGATGAAGTTGTAGGACCAGAAGGAATGGAAAAATTTTGTGAAGACATTGGCGTTGAACCGGAAAATGTATGTTTTATTTCTAAGTAGAATGAACTATAGGTGGATTATAACATTTCATTAATTCCAAAAATTGAGGCTTTAATATATGAAGTTTTTTTCTTCACATTTATTTTTTTAAATCAGCTTACGTAGGTGAAGTGTTTCTTGATACAAATACAGTTTATAATAGACTAAGAGTCTACCTTCATAAAAACTTAAGACAGTTATTCTGTAGTTAACAATACAGAAGCCCTAGTTTTTAGTGTACGGTTGGAAATAATTGTTTGAAATTGTTCTCCATGATGAATGTAGCCATGATTATCTCTGATGACTTTTCCCTGTCCTTTATGTTCTGTTCTTTTCAGATTATTATGTTAGTTTTAGCATGGAAATTGGAGGCTGAAAGCATGGGATTTTTTACCAAGGAAGAATGGTTAAAGGGAATGACCTCATTACAGTAAGAACTATTTTTTTAAACAAATTTGGTGGTTTATTGATATTTTGTGCTTCATTTTCAGGAGCAAGATTTTACCTTAAAAATAATCGAATTGGTCTGATTTGTAAAAATCAGTTGGGGACTGGAAAAATTATATTCTAATTTTGTCAATTGAATAATTTATTATTGCCTTTTTCATATTCTTTAGGAAAAAACTCAGGCTAACTAAAATTTGCTGGTTCATTTGATGGGTGAATAAGAATTGATCAAAGAGTTATTTGTTCAGGAATTTTTTTTTCCTAGTCAATACAGAATTCCACTATATGAAGAATTTCATCATTGGAAAGTCCTAACTCTTAGGACCTTTTCCCTCTAGTTTGTAATAAATTTAAAGATAGAGTTACATGATGCTTCAACTAAACATCTCCTCTGAATAACTCACAAAGGTCCAAAGTAGAAATGTTCTTTGGCTCCTGAGTAGTCTTTAGCCAATTTATAGTTGTGTATGATCAGATTGAGATGTCATGCTGGAGTCTTTTATACATTTCAGAATTACTTCATCTTACAGATCATTCACTTTGCTTTTCCATACTAGTGCATGCTAATTTTATAGTATGTCATGTTCATAATGTTCAGAGTATTATTCAATTATTCAACATTCTCAAATATTTTCCTTTTTTTTTTTTTTTTTTTAAGTTTTTTGAGACAGGGTTTCTCTGTGTAGCCTTAACTGTCCTGGAACTCTATAGACCAGGCTGGCCTCAAACTCAGAAATCCACCTGCCTCTGCCTCCCAAATGTTGGGATTAAAGGGATGTATCACCACTGCCCGGTCCCCATATTTTCCTATTTTAAAGTTGATTTTTTTCCCCCATTGCTTGGGATGGAATCAGGCCTTTACACAGGCTAACACAGTGTTCTACCCTAACCTTGCTTACATTTTTTTTTTTCAAAGACAAAAGCTTTTAAAATGTACATTGGTGTTTTGCCTTCATGTGTGTCTGTGAGGTGTGTCAGCTTCCCTAGAACTGGAGCTACAGACAGTTGAGAGCTGACATGTGGGGCTAAGAATTGAACCTGGGTCCTCTGGGAAGGCAGCAGTTCTCTTAACTGCTGCGCCATCTCTTCAGGCCCCTCAGTTAAAACTTTTAAGGAAAATATAGTACACTATTAGCTCTGTAATTGATTATACTTTTATTAGCACTTGCAAATTATTTTTAATTCTTTTTACCTGTGCCTCAGTTCTTAAGAAAGGATGACTATTTGTTTGCATAACAGTGAGATTATATATTTGAATTTTAGTGTCTGTTGTTGTTTTCTATTACTAAACCAACATTAGAGTGTGTATCATTGTGTAACTGTGATAGACATTTGTTGGAAGATCAGGTTGGTGGAAAATTAGACACACACATACACATTTATTCCTTGAGAAAAATTCTTTTTTCAGATGAACCAAATGATAATTGCTAGAATAAAATTTAAGACCAGTTTTCTCATTTGATTTATAAATAATGAGTCTGAGATATAAAACAGTTAATAAAATACTTGGTAAAGTTCCATAGTTTCTTATGGCAGAGTTAGGATCTAGAACTTCTTGATTTTTTTTTTTTTCATGTGTGGATTTTCTTTTTTAATAAAATAGAAGTCATTTAGTTTTATAGTATTTTTCAGAGAAGAATGAATTCTATCATCCTAAGGGTTTTTTTTTTAGATGATTTCTCATCATATAATTACCTTTTAATAAAATGATTATGTAGAAGTACACTGAGTTGTGCAGAGAATATAAACTCTGATATGGCTTATTAGTGATAAAAATACTTTGATAGTATAGTATTTTTTTGTATTACTGTTTTTTATAGGTTACTTTTTGGGGAGTTGCAGCTAAGAAGTGATTTTTTATTTGTAACCTGAAAAGTTCTTTATTGGATTTTATGTCATAGTTCATTTAATACAGAGCTTCTGTATTTCAAAATATTTCACTACAAAATATGTCAATGTTTTTCCTGAATAATTAGTATATGGTCTTGAGTACTAGCGTAGGATTTGGTTAGCCTGTGAGAACGATTTCTGTTGTCATTCTCCTACAGAAAGCTCACAGACTGTGCAAAACATTCCTAGAAGTGTATCATGATACTCGGGTATTATCCCCATGATTCTGATAGAATAAGACTATGTATGGTCTTAATATTTGCCTGGAGAAAGGTAGTTTCCCTTCCCTGTGATCTAGACTACCATACAGACAGTACATGATATCTTCTCCAGTTGCACTTTAATCTTGTGATAAATTTGATAGTGAGCAGATAGAAGAGATGCTAATGAATCAACCTTAGTATAAAAAGATTAGGTGTTAATATATTTGAATTAACATAATAAAATATAAAACTATAGTCTCTATCTTCTGTGAGATGTCGTTGTAGAATTTAACCTAAGAATCTATGGTCTTCAAATCAAAATTAATTATCGATTGGTTTAAACTTAATTTTTAATTCATAAAAGTCTTGAGTAAAATGCCACTAAAGAATAAGTTGGTAGTTACAATGTACATGTAGGTCAGGAATATTGAACTAAAATAATCACAGTTAATTATCAGTATTGTGGAATGCTTTGCAATTTTTGGAATACTTTCTTAAAAACACTTGTCTTGATGCTGTTCTTACAGATATTCTGTAAGTGACTTTTCCATTTTTATATGGACTAATTTGTCAAGCACAAAGATGTAAAAGTAACTTTTATTCTCCTTAAGTAATTGTTGTCTCCGAGGCTTACTGCCTCAATCTACTAACCTAGGCCTAGTCCTGGAAGCTCTAGCCTCCATACAATGTAATCTAGGTGTAGAATGTTTTCAGCCGTTGACAGGCACTGTTGAATAAGCTCGCCCTTTCTAGTTCTTTCTGATTCTGAACTTCTTTGGTTGGTCAACTCAGCTCTTCCGGCTTAAACTCTCCAAACCGGCGATTGAATCTAGCTTCTCTCAGCATGTTACTTAATTGCTGCACTCGGCCTCATACTAACTCTGACAGTCTAGTCTAATCTTCTGGCTTAGTCTGATTCTCTGATCTGTGTTGTCTTCACCTGTGTCTAGCTTGTTCTCTCTCTCTCTCTCTCTCTCTCTCTCTCTCTCTCTCTCTCTCTCTCTCTCTCCCTCCCTCCCTCCCTCCTCCCCCCCTCCCTCCTCTCTCTCTCCAACCTGCCAGGGTTAATTTAAAATTCAAGCTCTGTGGAATAATATTGTTACATTGCTATTTATTTAGTACTTTAACATGTGGAGGGAATTTAAAACATAAGAGATTTGGGGAAACAGTCAGATTTTTGGACTCAGGAATCACATAAGAGTTCTGCAATAGCATTTAAGTGAGTGTTCTTAATGCTTTAGGGACTTTTGAGAATTTTATGGAAGCTGAACCTTGTCCTGTACTTGAGGCACACGATTTCCATGTCATTGGGAGGATGTTGACTTTTATTTTCTTTATCTAAAGAAGATAGTTCTAAATATATGTGGAAGTTTTTCTTCTAGTATGTAACACTGGGTGGAGAACTTCTCCCATATCCACTAGTTAAAAATTTGGTATTGTCATATGGGTTAAATTCTATGCTAGTGGAAAAACCTGTGATCACAATCCTTTGAAGGGACTGTATGTGATCATAATAGTGAAAAGCAGTGGTAATAATCATAGCCATAACAGTTGTAATAATAAATAATAAATTCCCTCCCAGAAGGGGCAACATTGCACATTTTCTGGGCTTCATTTTGAGACTTGAACTTTGAAGATTAAAGGGAAAGGGCTAGCTTAACTTAAGAAAGGGAAGAATGAGGAACAGTAACTTGTTTTTTGTTTGTTTGGTTTTTGAAGGCAAGAGAGTGGTGTTGATGTGTAGAATGGTAGGTGTGGGGTGTGACTTCCATCCATTTGGAGTTAATATTATTGCATTGTCCTTGCGTTTCTCCTCTCAGAGTCAGTCTTTGACAATTTCAAAATGCCTTCCTCTACATTCCAGTACCTTTAGTGGTAGATAGTATTTCTCTAGTTGGTAAATGTTTTGTAGAAAAGGTTCTTACTCTAAAACATGACACAGTTCTGTAACATGTCTGTCTGCCACAGTGTTCTTACTGGGATTCAAACATTAGGAATAGAGCCTCCCTTAAATCCTACATAAGTGAACTTTCCTCTTGTCTTTTCTTGAAGTATTTTTGTCCAAATCCTCATGTTGAAATTGAAGCCCATTCTGTACTCATTCAAACCACCATGTCCTTTGAGAATCTTACATTGTGCCAGAACCCAAAATCTGTCTGGTTTTATTTGAATGTTATTTCAAAAACATAATTTCTTACTATTCATGATGAACTGTATGTACAGGAATGGTCTTTCTAAACTTCTAAGTTCTGAGATGGCTGACATTCAGTACTACTGAGTTTATTTGGAAATTGTGTGGTTTTGATAATTGCCTGGATATGAATACTGGCTTTATAGTTCTGTTCACATGCTTTTAATATTTGTAATAAATATGGAGCTTTCTGCTCCATCCTCACCCTAAATATAAATAAAGCTAAGAGCCCTGGCCGTACTTGCCTAGGACCTGGATTCAGTTCTTAGCCACCCACATGGTGGCTCACAATAGTCTGTAACTCTGGCCACTGCAGATGCCTGACACACACATGCATGGGCATATAGGGACACCAAAGAGTCATACACTTAAATATACTAAGTTTTTTAACATGTTAAAGCATGTTAACATGCTTAACATGTTAATCCAATTGATGGTTTTAACTTATATATCTGCTCAAGATCAACATGAGACCATTACGAATGCTAGGACATATTTGGACAATGTGTAGTATAGGTGAGGCAAATGAATTGACCTTTGTATGCCTCAAAGAAGCAGTTCCACATCCGTATTCTCTTAGGGTATGTATTTATTCTCTGATGATGTTGTTTGAAAGTAAGGAAAGGCTGGGGAGATGGTTGAATGGATAAAGCACTTGCAGCACGAGCATGAGGGCTGGAGCTTGTGTTCCAGTACCCGTGCCAGAAGTCTGACACCAGAATATAGCCCACAGAGACGGGGCAGAGAGACGTCATCCCGGAAGTGAGCTCTGGGTCTAGTGGGAGACCCAGCCTCATTAAGTTGGAGAGTCATCAGGGAAGACATAGGGTACTGTCTTAGGCATGCACATAACCTGCACCTACATATGCTTTACAAACATACTACCTATACATGCAGAACAAGGAAGGAAATCAAGTTGAAAGGTTTAATTTATCTTCTGGCTGTTTGTGAAATTATTATTCCTATGTTTTAGAAGATTTTATTTTTAATTATATATGTATTGTATCTCCGTATACGGGTATGTGTACATGAGTACACGTAGCTGAGGAGGCCAGAGGGGTAGTCACTCCAAGACATTTTGTGCTAGTTTTATAGATAAATAAAATAGGCATACAAACCAAACATATGTGAAAAATTGAGTTCCTATCACCTTCTCCTACCCCACCCCAACCCCCCATGGTGGCTAACAGCCTTCCAACTGTGACTCCAGTTCCAGAGGATCTGATACCCTTGTCAGCCTCTGCAGGCAGTACACATGTGTGGTGAACAGACATATAGACAAGCCATACACATAAATTTTTAAAAATACCGTTAAACATCTAAATATTTAATGCTTCAAAACAGTTGTAGACCGAATCTGCTTTTCAGAATTAGAAGTTAGTGTCATTTACAGTTGTCAGTACTGAGAATGGAAAACATCATGTAACACAATAGGATATAAAAATACCCTAATTTTGTACATGCTGAAAAGTGTTATTAAACTAGTTTATTAAATATTAAACTAGAAATATTAAACTAGTTTTCTGTAATTAAGTCATCAAGTTTTTAGTTTAGAAGAGGAGAAAACATTGTATGCACAATGAAGAAATGGTCATTTGTAACATATTCTGGAACCTAAGTCAAGGTATTTGTCTTAGTTAGGGTTTTTCTTCTGTGAACAGACACCATGACCAAGGCAAGTCTTATAAAGACTTGGGGCTGGCTTACAGGTTCAGAGGTTCAGTCCATTATCATCAAGGCAGGAACGTGGCAGCATCCAGGCAGGCGGGGTGCAGGGGGAGCTGAGAGCTCTACATCTTCATCTGAAGGCTGCTAGTGGAAGACTGAGTTCCAGGCAGCTAGGAAGAGGTCTTAAAGCTCACACCCACAGTGACACAGCTATTCCAATTGGGTCACACCTTCTAATAGTGCCACTCCCTGGGCCAATTATATATAAACCATCACAGTATTTAAGGCAGCATTACCAGCACTTGTGTTGCTAACTAGCAGTACAAAGTCTGTGGGTTGTACATTTAGAACCAAGGCTGTATAAAGTCATGTGATTCGATATGAGTAAACTCAACTAGAAACACCTCAGATTCGTTTACATTTTTAATTAATTCTTGATGATTGTGTATTTAGGAACTTTGACTGTTGCCAGATTCTTGTGACTCCCCCATAAATGCATTTCATTATATGATTGTCCCTTATGGGGCTATAACCCATGTGGGATGTTTTTAGGTAGGTAATGCTAGTTGTATTCCTGCGGGTTCTTGCCTCCCTTGTGACTGTTTGGTCATTGTGTACTTTATATTTGTGTTTAATTCATTCTTTTGCACTAAATTCCATCCAGACAAACTGTTAAGTGTCTCATACTTAAAATACAAGTCTATTAAATACGGAAGTCTATCTTATGGTTTATATTTAGTGGTCATGCTTTATTTAGCATATTTTTGGAGTCTCCTGTGATACTGCCCGGGAAAGTAGAACTCCAGATTATCGTAGGCCCAGAAATTTGCTTTTAAATTAATTGACAAACTTTGTTAGGGAACTTGTTAGAAATCTTGTTTCATTGTTCTTGATTCTGCATTTTTGGTGAATGCAGAATATAGGTCATACTGTAAAAAGTGTGAAAGCATTTCGCAGTTACAAGCATAAAAGATAAGGCCCTGACTTAAGTGATGACAGAAAAGGGAATAAATGTAACTGAATATGGAGTACCTAGTAAACATTTTCAGCTGTTAAGTGTAGCAATCTTAAAGGCTCCCAAGTTCCTGAGATCATTATAGTAATATATGAGGAGAGACATGTTTCTTTTACATGTTCTAATGGATAGAGGTTGACTGGATTGTCAGCTTCCCCTAAAGCTTACTGTTTGACTTAGTAACTTTGCACTGTTTGATGTCAGTCTCTGTTTGCAGAGGACCTGGAGCAAACCCATGTAGGCCCTGTGCTTTCTGTTTCAGTCTCCCTGAGTTCACACAAGCTTTACTCAATTGGTTTAGAACCTTGTTCTCCAGTGTCCTCCATCCTCCATCCTCTGTCCCCCAACTCCCTGTATTCCTCCTGCCTCATCTTCCAGGAGTTCTCTAAGGGGAGGGATCTGATGGAGACATCTCATTTAGAGCTGAGTATTCCAAGGTCCCCTCCCCCTCTCGGCGTACGTCTGGCTGTGGGCCCATCTTCTACATGAGGAAGCCTCTCTGATGATGGTTGAAATAGGCACTGATCTGTGAGTCTAGCAGAATATCATTAGGAATTATTTTGTTGTTAACTTTTTATTTAGATGAGTAGTGTTTGGTTTTCTTCTCTTCTTCTCCCCCTCATCCCATGTGCATGTGTGTGGTATGTATTTGTGTGTGGGCACATGTCTGCAACTACACATATATGTGTGCTTGGGTGTAGGGGTCTATGTGTCATCCTCAGTTATTTTCCACTTTACAGTCATAGTCTTTCGGTTGAAAGCAGAGCTCAAGACTTTGGTCCTCAAGCTTATGTGAAAAGCACAGTATTCACTAAACCACCTCCCTAGCCCCAATGGTTGGGTTTTTGCCTCTGCCTTCCCTGAGCTGGATTGAATAGGCATTTGTCACCACACTCAACTTGCTATTGTCTGCAGCTTTAAGGATATCTGAGGCAAAAGGAAACTGAGTGGGCTTACCATTGTATGACAGTTCTGAGTCTTTCCATTTCAAAATTTAAGAGCTTGCTACACAATGAGCCTAGACTGGCCTTGAACATGGAATTCCTGTTTTAGCTTCTCAGAGTTAGGATTACATATATGTGTGTGTCACCATACCTGCCTTCATTCGCAATTTTATATTTTATATAATACATCTGCATTAGCTATACATACAGAAAAGAAAAGAGAACACATGTCTCAATTTAGCCAAAATTGGTAATTCATTTTGTGTAAAAAAGTTTCAGGACCCTCTCTGTGTTCTCATCTTGTTTGGGTCATTGCCCCTTCTGTCATCATTTAGGCCAGAATTCATTGGAAAACTCTGTATTGGTTTTTTCAGGTAATCTTTTCTCATTCTCTTAAAACTGTTTTAAGATATTTTATCTCTACCAGTCCTGAAACACATATTGCAAAAGTTACCACTTAGAATTAAGTAATCAGCCGGCTGGTGGTGGTGCAACGCCTTTAATCCCAGCACTTGGGAGGCAGAGGCAGGTGAATTTCTGAGTTTGAGACCAGCCTGGTTTACAGAGTGAGTTTCAGGACAGCCAGGACTACACAGAGAAACCCTGTCTCGAAAACAAAACAAAAAAAAGAATTAAGTAATCGAAGCAGTAACTTCTTTACAAAATTTGTGATCACAAAGGATATTGTACCAAAAAAGAAAATTTCCAATCTCAAATGCTATATTAAATGACTTAAATTCTAACAATGTTGGTCAAGAAAATAGCCAAAAGGGAATAAAAAAAAAAACAAAAAAAACTAAATAATACTAGTATAGGTTAAAAACACAATACCTCCTTTTCTTAATTAATTTTGTTCTTTGGCAATGTCAGACATGTATATAATGCATAGCGATTACTCTCACCCTCCATCTTTATAATGTGGATTTAATGTGGAAAACCCTCTTAATCAGATTTTATGTTAAGTAACCCTAGGGTCAGAGTTAGGTAAGGGCTAGAAAAGTATAATTATGTTAAGTAACCCTAGGGTTAGGGTTAGAAAAATATAAATAGTTTGGTTAGGGTTAAAAAAAATATAAATCGTTAGGTTAGGGTTAGAAAAATGTAAATAGTAAAAATAGGTTACAAAGAAATAGAAACTTTAAATGGTCAAAATTTGAATGTTAATGAAGTAGTTCTCTTGTATCTCAATTAGATAAATTGCGGTATTGTTTCACAAAATGTTTTAAGCAGTCCTCATTTTATGTTTTGATTCTATCAATAAGTTTGCTATCCAAGCTAGTAATGGGCATTTTTAAAATGTCTTATGTGTCAAATATATAAGAAGATTAAATTTGGCTTTTATAGGTACTAAATATTAAATTAATAATAATGATGTACCAAAATCTTTTTGTATGACCCATAACACACCCTCACATTGGTGACGTAAGATAATGAAAAACTTGGCTAAGTTTTAGAACAAGTGTGTGTTGCATCATGAATTCTGAAATTTAGTTTGAATAGAATACTGTAGCCACAGTCCAACCTATTTAACCAAGGGAACTGAAATGGCAAGTTTGAATTAGGCTTAAGTTCTAGTTTGCATCCTTTCCCAATAGAAGAAACAAACTGTGCCGAAGCACAGCCACGACTGTTGGGAATGGTGAATGAAACACCGAGAGTATAGTAAGGATGTGAAAGTCACGGGAGAACCTGGGGACCCAGCCCAGGGAAGAAGGCCTTGCCTGCCTTCTGGTAACAACATCAGAAAACCAACAAGACTATTGACTCTCCATTGACTTGGGTGTTTCTGTTTACTGTCTCATCTTTAGAAATAATATGGACACCTTGTTTGTAGCTTTGCATTTGCACCCTTAAGTTGGGTGATTTGATGATTGGATTTTATTGGCCAAAACAGTGGGAATTTGGATCTGTAATTAGCACAGTTACATTAATTTTGTGATATCCTAAACTTTTTAAGACCATTTCTGTCTGATCCTTTCCCCCAAGCTGGTGACTAAGAACTTTCTAAAGAAATATGGAAATATTTTGATTATGATTCTCTCAGTCCTTGAAGAAAAGGCAGAACTAGAATTAAACACGGGCTATGGAGCTCGGCCAGAAGGTAGGGCGTTCTGACCCGCAGACCAGAAGATGTTTGTGATTTGCTTGGAATTTTTGGTTGAGATGGTTATTTTTCTCGAAGCTATTCCAGTGTACTATGATTGCCAAATTTTCTCTGCTTTTTTATTGCATTGGTAATTTTAAAACATGTTTATTTAAATTGTCAAATCGACAATACAGTACTTTCATATATGTACTCTTAAAATGGTCTCCTCTAACTTCTGTCTTTAAGGTGTGACTGCACAGAAAAGTTGCAGAGCAGGTTTGATTTTCTGCGCTCACAGCTGAATGACATCTCATCTTTTAAGAATATCTACAGATATGCCTTTGATTTTGCAAGGGTAAATGCAGCTGCCCCTTCAAATCCTAGTGGTTTCACTTTATGGACGTACTTTTATGTATTTACTTAATTCTTACTAATATTTTAGGATAAAGATCAGAGAAGCCTTGATATTGATACTGCTAAGTCTATGTTAGCTCTGCTGCTTGGGAGAACGTGGCCGCTCTTTTCAGTATTTTACCAGTACCTGGAGGTATGTATGGGTATTTTAAAATGTTTACAAATTAGACTGAGAATTCACTTTGAAGAAACAAAATATGTACATATTCATTGTTAGTTCTAGACATAAGTTTGTGTTATTTAATATATTCTGTGCATAAAATACTTGGGATTGGAGTATAACGTGGTGATAGAGTACAGAACCCAGGCTTTGCATTTGTTGCACTGTAGACCCACCTGCTCCACCACAGTAAGACAATTGTAGATCCACCTGCTCCACCACAGTAAGACAATTGTAGATCCACCTGCTCCACTACAGTAAGACAATTGTAGACCCACCTGCTCCACTACAGTAAGACAATTGTAGATCTACCTGCTCCACTACAGTAAGACAATTGTAGATCTACCTGCTCCACTACAGTAAGACAATTGTAGATCTACCTGCTCCACTACAGTAAGACAATTGTAGACCCACCTGCTCCACTACAGTAAGACAATTGTAGATCTACCTGCTCCACTACAGTAAGACAATTGTAGATCCACCTGCTCCACTACAGTAAGACAATTGTAGATCCACCTGCTCCACCACAGTAAGACAATTGTAGATCCACCTGCTCCACTACAGTAAGACAATTGTAGACCCACCTGCTCCACCACAGTAAGACAATTGTAGATCCACCTGCTCCACCACAGTAAGACAATTGTAGATCTACCTGCTCCACTACAGTAAGACAATTGTAGATCCACCTGCTCCACTACAGTAAGACAGTTGTAGATCTACCTGCTCCACCACAGTAAGACAATTGTAGATCCACCTGCTCCACCACAGTAAGACAGTTGTAGATCCACCTGCTCCACTACAGTAAGACAGTTGTAGATCTACCTGCTCCACCACAGTAAGACAATTGTAGATCCACCTGCTCCACCACAGTAAGACAATTGTAGATCCACCTGCTCCACCACAGTAAGACAATTGTAGATCCACCTGCTCCACTACAGTAAGACAATTGTAGACCCACCTGCTCCACTACAGTAAGACAATTGTAGATCCACCTGCTCCACCACAGTAAGACAATTGTAGATCCACCTGCTCCACCACAGTAAGACAGTTGTAGATCTACCTGCTCCACCACAGTAAGACAATTGTAGATCTACCTGCTCCACCACAGTAAGACAATTGTAGATCCACCTGCTCCACCACAGTAAGACAATTGTAGATCCACCTGCTCCACCACAGTAAGACAATTGTAGATCCACCTGCTCCACTACAGTAAGACAATTGTAGACCCACCTGCTCCACTACAGTAAGACAATTGTAGATCCACCTGCTCCACTACAGTAAGACAATTGTAGACCCACCTGCTCCACCACCCACCTGCTACACTGCTCCACTGCAGTAAGACAATTGTAGATCCACCTGCTCCACTGCTCCACTACAGTAAGACAATTGTAGATACGCCTGCTCCACTACAGTAAAACAATTGTAGATCTACCTGCTCCACTGCTCCACTACAGTAAAACAATTGTAGATCCACCTGCTACACTGCTCCACCACAGTAAGACAATTGTAGATCCACCTGTTCCACTGCTCCACTGCAGTAAGACAATTGTAGATATGCCTGCTACACTACAGTAAGACAATTGTAGATAGGCCTGCTCTACTACAGTAAGACAGTTGTAGATACGCCTGCTACACTATGGTAAGACAATTGTACATACGCCTGCCTCACTATAGTAAGACAGTTGTAGATACACCTGCTACACTATAGTAAGACAATTGGAAGACTTTCCTTTTACCTAGGAGTCCTAGGAAAAATACTCTAGAATAGACCTTCCTTATAAACTTAATCTCTTGAGTTTTTGGTGAGAGAAAATTAATGCTAGTACGTAAATCTCAACCTTTTAAACCAGATTCTATCTTATTCCCAATTCCAATCCCCTAGTCTTAGATGGAAATATACACAACTGAATTGATTTTAGCAGTAAAACTTATTTTCTAATTAGTCTCAATATTAAGAATAAATAGAATAAAATGTTAATATTTTGCATCCACAGATATGAGCATACTGTAGTAGTTATCCACTTGACTGCTTACCATGTGTCATGTGTTGATTCATAGGATAAACATCCTCTTAATATTTGCTGCACCTTCTAGAGCTTGCAGTTCTCAGACATGGATCTTCTCCCACTGATGTCTTTGTCTGGTTTTTTATTTATTTTTAAACCTCTTGACTTCACTTTTGGGGGGCATAGTTCTAGCCATTTCTTAAGTAAGAGATGCCTTTCCTATTGGAAATAATATCATCCAGTTTTCTTGTTACAGTAACTTTACTAGAGAAATTTTATTTAAAGCTTGGGTAAATGACTTTTGTACATTGGTAAATCTTTGTGACCAGTAAAGTTGATATTTTTGATGATTGATACATGTCTTTTTTCTGTGACTTGAACAAACATACATTTAGCTAAATGATTATTTAATCATTTCTGTGGGGCTCTGAGAAGAACTAGATATGTTAAGTAAGTTGTATCATTTAGCAGGTGAGGAAATGGGGACTGGGCTTACTTTGGTATTTGGGTTCTTTTGATGGTGGTGGGTGGTAGTGGTTAGGTTTGGTTTGGGGTGGAGATTGTGTGTTAAGGGTGATGTTGAAAGAGTCTTGCTCAGGCCATCCTTGAACTCATGAGTATCTTGATTGTGCCTCCCGAGTCTTGGGATCACAGGTGTGTGTGTGTGCGTGTGTGTGTGCGTGTGTGTGTGTGTGTGTGTGTGTGTGTGTGTGTGCATGTGCGCGCGCATGTGTGCGTGCGTGCGTGTATGTCTGTGTGTGTGTGACCAAACATAGTTGTATTCTTATGAATGGAAGGAACCCTAGGCACTTGCCAACCAAGTTCTCTGTCACAGCAGTAACTTTCTCAAGAACACTCAATTGAGTGTCCACATTGGGATTTGGATCTAAACCCATATTGTTTCCACTACTGCTGTAGATAATTCCTTCAAAATGTAACTCATGCACAGTGCACACAGGTTCTGTATAGTGGAAACCACACAACCAGGCTGACAACATGTAGGATAGGTTTTATACTGTGACCTAGTGGAGAGCCACATAGCTGAGAGTCACATATATGTGAATGTGACTCAGTGTTAGTCTTACTGCCTTCGGAAAGAAAATAAATGATAATATGTAAATGAGGCCAGAAAAGCCAGCAAGTAGGAAAGGAAGAAATGTTTTAGAAAAAGCCAAATAAGAAATGGATAACTAGAGTCGCTAAAACCAAGCCCCAATAAGAATGTTGGTTCTGTAGTCCAAATGTTTATATCATTTTCCACAGCAATCAAAGTATCGTGTTATGAACAAAGATCAGTGGTACAATGTATTAGAATTCAGCAGAACAGTTCATGCCGATCTTAGTAACTACGATGAAGACGGTGCTTGTAAGTATATCATGAATTCCTATGAAAATAAAATTTCTAAAAATATAAGATGAGACTATCCATTCTGTAGCATTAACAGAAAGTTTGAACTAGTGTGAGAATAACTCATTATTTGGGGAGACAGAGTTTAGATTCAGGAGTGTTGTAAAATCTATGCTAGTAATAAAAAACTGATTCCTCAGTGACTAGACATTACAGTAAGTGATCATTTTTCAACCTAGCATCGAAAACTTCTACTTTGCAATTTGACTTTTCAGTGGAAGAAAATTTCACTTATGCATTTAGAAGAGCAAAGGCACAATAAGTAAGCCAAATTAATTCTGTAGAACTCTGAAGCTTTCGGTCTGTACCATCAGTAGGGCAGCTGTAGTGTTTCAGTGTTCACAAGGAAGACATGAAAAGGTGCCTTTAAAAGAGCATGTCTATGAAATACTATACTCCGACACATAAGAAACCAATACTAAAGAGACAACCTGTCTCCACTATGTAGTGTTCTTCCCTGCAGGATGGGGTACAATTTAATTCTTGAAGAAATAATCATTTTCTGAAGTAGGCTAGCAGACCAAAGGCTACATAGAGCCTGCTGATGTGTATATCTGTGTATGTTGAACCAGCATTTAAAACTGAGAGGTTTGATATAAAAATAAACTTGTAAATGTATTTCAACTATCAGAAAATCTGACACATTGCACCTGTATTCCTTTGTAGGTTTCAGAGGTTGGAACCAAGTAGTGGCTTGTGTTGAACTTGCTCTCCAGTTTGGCAGTCCACACAGTGTTACAACATTGCCATTTACTGCTTTGCCTGCCCGGCTGTTTTTGTATGGTCTGCTAAAAGCAAGAGAGAAAAGAACACAGAGGTTTTATGTTTTGAGAAAAACAAGACAGTCTTATCTTCGTGGTCATACTTTCCATACATTTTGAAAACACAAATACTGAAACCTCATTTAAATTGCCCTCTTGGCTTCTGGTGGGAAACATTTGCAACCTCTACATTAGAAAACCTATTTTAGTGGTCAGTCAGGTAGTAGGCATTTGCTTTGTGCTGTTCTTTTTACTGTGCCCTATTTTTGGAATAAAGTTAGTCTTGTGTGGCCACTCCCCCTTAACAAATGCTCATACTTCTTAATATAGCAAAAATGTTTTTTCTGAGTGTTAAAATGCCAGTTATGTGGGAAAAGGTTAGTTTCGTCTCCATTATAAGGGAGTGATGTAACGCTCCTTAAAAGGATATGACCTGGGGGTGGAGACAAAGACAGAGCAGTAGATGGAGTCAGTCAGGTCAGGCATGGCCTTGCCACCTCAGCTTGTTAGAGGAGTGACCTTACTGAGTAATAACAAAACTGGTTTCTTCTTTCTAGGGCCTGTTCTTCTTGATGAATTTGTTGAGTGGCAAAAAATCCGACAAACATCATAGCAAGAACTGTCGTGAAGACAATGCAAACCTTGTGAAGAAACTGCAGAGAGGAAGGAGAGCACACAGAGGGTGCATTTCACTCACGAAAGACTTCTCATAGTACTTTGTTTCCTTGTTTTTAAAGGAAGTTTTCTTGTTACATGTGATGGGCATTGAGCCACATGTCTTCTGAGACTGAATATTGACATTTTTGTTTCAAGTTATGTTTTTAACATTTATTTCAGAACAATAAAGATTCAGATTTGTGACAAAGGCCTTAAAGTGAAGATGTCCATTGGGTGTGAGTGGTATTTATTTTTGTAAATTTGATTTCTTTAACTTTTGAAGTTCTAAATCACCATGACTTTGTAGAACTTTAAAGACTTTAAGCAATCTAGATACTTGAGAGTAGAGCTTGCCAATGGTGTGACTACTAATAATTCCTCTTTGCATAATTAGGAAACATAGTAACCTTGTGGGATATTGTTTTTCTCATAGTAGCTAAAAGTGTGGGAAGGGCACCAACTGAAGATTGCTATGAAAAGCTGTTTATGCCAACTTTATCTAAAGAGCATAGGGTTGGACAAATTATGTCAAAGTTGTCTTATTTTCTAGCCGTTATGTTTTCAATAAGTATTTTTAATATGAATTGTAAGTTTTCTGTATTTCTATAAGTTAAAAAGTTCTTTTTCTAAAAGTATAATCAGACAACCTTAAGAACGTTTTAGAACCAGTATTGAAGTTGTATTCTTTTTTACTATTATTTAGCAATTAGCGTGTTTTTAGCCGTGAAGCTATATGGGTGTGCTGAGAGCACTTTGCCCACCTTCAGAATACTTGAGCTTCAGTATTGTAGACTAGGCTTGATGCACACTAGAGAAGAGAACCATAAGGAAGTATGAGAGACTTGATGTACACCTCCTGAAGCCATTTCCTTTGTTTGTTCGGTGTGTGAGGGTCAAATCAAAGACCTTGCCCTGTGTGAGATGCTACACTGAGCTATACTTCTAGCCCAGTGAAGCAGTTTATATTTACAGTCATATATTTGCTATTTATCACAGTCTTTGGCTACTAGCAGAAAGGTTGTGACAAGCTTGGATAATTTATGTGGAAGATACATTTTAGATTAGCAGCAGGCCTATCTGGTCATTGCTTTTTAGATCCCCAGTGTCCCTGTGTGAAACTGTTGAGACCAAAAGCCTGAGCCCTATTCTCAGTAGTACTTGTTCCATTGTGTAAGTAGAAAGAAGTAGATGTATTCTTTTTTCCTAATAAGAAATTTCCAATTGGGATTTACAGCAAAGGTTGATTTATTTTTGTCCTGGTAAGTTTGTTTAATGGGTTGTTCTTAGTACTGATTTCTTAAGGGAAAGTATCATTCTGAAGACTTTGCCTTTTGATTGATAAGCAAGAAGAACATGATTGCTAGTGTTCCACTTGCCTTCTTAATGAGATTACAAAGCAT
Organism: Apodemus sylvaticus; assembly: GCF_947179515.1. Taxonomy (NCBI): domain Eukaryota; kingdom Metazoa; phylum Chordata; class Mammalia; order Rodentia; family Muridae; genus Apodemus; species Apodemus sylvaticus. The sequence continues at coordinate 128,401,105 of NC_067478.1, read as the reverse complement.
TAACAGAGCAGTGAGAAATAACCTGTTCTAAAGTCTTTCAGATATGGGGCATTTTCTAGGATTGTTCCGTTTTAGGTGTGAGACTTGTTATTAGGTGTTAGAATGCCAGCAGTGTTATCCTTTAACATCACAAATGATGTTTTAAAACAAGATTAAGTACAAGAAAAGATTTACAGTTTTACGGTTTGGGGGTAGAGCTTGGAGTTACTGGGGGCCAAAGTAGGGAGGTCATACATATACTAGGCAAGTGCTTTTTCACTGAACTGTGTATTTACCCAGTCTAGACATTGGAATGTATAACTTAAGACATGTTTTAGATTATTTATTTCGTTTAGTGTTCTGCCTGCATGTATGTCTATACAACTGTGTCTCTACTTGGTGCTCATGGAGTTCAGAAGAAGACATCAAATCAGATCCCCTGGAACTGGAGTTGAAAATGATTGTGGGCCACTATTTAGGTGCTAGGAATAGAACCCCCTGATCCTCTGCAAGAGCAGCCAGTGCTCTTAGTTGCTGAGCCATCACTTCAGCCTCTGACTTTATAATTTCAAAGTTTTTTTTAATCCCGAAGTTAAATTTAAGTTCCCTGAGTTTGTTTCTTTGTTTGTTTGTTTTTCCTTAAACTCATCACTCCAGTTATGTCGCTTTTACTCTTGCTCCATGTATTTCTTGTCTCTCAAATGTTTATATTTGCCTGCTTTAAAGACAAATTTGTCATTTGTCAGGGTGGAGGCTGTGTCCCTTGTCTTTTTTTTGTGAACAGTATGTTATTATGAATGTCAAACACTTTAAGTGGTGAAGACAGTATTAAGAGGCCTGCAGTTTAGAAATGTGCCTCCTTTTAAAAACTGAAGTGCCTTCCCAGGAATTTTTATAAAATGATCAGATTTACTGTGTTATGTAGAATGAAATAGCTATGGTGCTTTATAAAATGCACACACATGGGAAGAAATAGAGCCAGGTGTTGCATTTTATCAGGAAGGGTGGAGAGTTGGTCTCCATAGCCTTTGGGGGTCAGTCATTTGTTAATAAAGTACTGCCAGAGATTCAAGTCCATTGTGTAGCAAAGTAGTGACATGTAATATACCTATCTGACCAGTCGTTGTGCTTGTCTCTAACATCTAGAGATGGCCTAAGTGCTGCTGATAAAACCTTGACGTGCTTTCTTGAGTTCGTTCATCCCAGGCTGGTTTTGAGCTCATTCCGTGGCTCAAGCTGGCCCCACTCAGAGTCCTCTGGCTGAGCTCGGCCTCCGCCATGCCGTGTGACAGGGTTAATACAGCACCTGGCCTGGCTTAGTGACTTTTTAACAGTCTTTTTAATGTTTAATGCATGTGGTTTTGTTGATAGGTTTTTATTCTAAACAATCTAGATTAGTTTATAATGGAATGGAAATTTGAGAGTGTTTCAGGAGGGACCCTGGGAAGTCTATTCCTTATGTACAAAAGCCTTTCCCTCCCTTAACAAGCCAAAACTTTGTTTAAACAAGACCAAGTACCATTAGTTTTGTTAAAGTTGTGAGATGGGAGGAGTGGGATTAGCTTTCTGAGATAACTGGATTTTAAGGCATGTGAAGTTGCTCAGCTTCAGGAAACAGAGAATATGTTGCTAGTGGCCATTTCACTTTTTTTCTGTTTGTTCAACAGAGCATCCTCTTTCTCAACATGAAAACGTAAACAAATAATACAACTTTCAGGAGCAAGTGTTAGAGTGTCTGAATAATGTGTTTGGTTTTGAATTTTTATAATACTATCAGGATAGTGATTTATAATAAACCAAAATTTTGTTCTGTTTTGTATGCCTAAAGTTTGTAGAGTAACTCTCACATGCTTCCTAGATATCTATAAACAAGTAGGAGACATTTTAATAATGTAATTGAAATGTTTCTTTAAAAAACAAAAAACAAAATAATATCCTATTGCTGAAGAAAACTTTGTTTTACTGGAGAGGAATTGTCATTTCTTGCATGATGCTGAACAGCCCCACAGGGAGCATCAGCGACGACATGGGATCTTTTTCTCTTCAGGAAGCCCAGGAGAAAAGTCTATTCTGAGTTACCAAATACTCTGGGTCTTATATCTCAATGATACAACATTTTCTCTTCCTCTTAGTAACAACCAGACAGATTAATTACAGTTCATTTTCTGTTAATGGATTTAAAGCCCCCAAATCAGTGAAACTTTTATGGTTAGCTTTTATATTTTGTAAAAAAGTGAGTTTCTGCTTCAAGCCTTATGTGCATCTAGACTTGACTATCGAGGCATCAAGTGAGCTCTACAGCACATTTTCTCAGCACCCAACTTAGTAATGAGTCACACATTTGCTGTGTCTGCCTTCAGGTGTCTCTGCTTTGTTATTAGTATAGTTACTATTTCCCTTTGTCCCCCATTAGATTTCAACCACCATCTAGAAAATAGGTCTGTATAAAAGCCATTTAGTGTACTTGAAGGTCAAAAGAAAACTACTTTTCATATGATTGCTGCTGGTCACCTTTGAACCATGCAAAGAGGGAAAAATAATACTTGTAATAGCTCATCATGCAAAATTTAGAATTGCTAACTTTCTAGACTTTAAAGTCTTTGAGTAATAGTAGAGCACCTATACTGTTCCTTGTAAGTTCTCAGAAGAAACATCTGAGTGTCTTTCTGTTGAATACCATTGTGTTACTTTGGGTAAGTTACTTGACTGTTATCTGCAGCTTCTTCTGTAAAGTCATACTGGTAGTATTTATCAGTATTGTAAAGAAGCGCAAATAGACACCAATCCCCAGCATATAATAGATATTAAGTAAATATATCTTGGTATATAAACAAAAAGTGATTCAGTAGTTCATATTCTCACTCCAGGGGGTGTAGCTCAGTGGTAAAGTGCTCAGAACAGTATTTTTGTGGTCTTCGGTTCAATCCCCGGTAGTGGCAAAGAAATAAAAATAAAAATAATTTTACTATGGCAAATTTTACCATATTTGCTTTTTACTCTACCATGTGTTTGTTTATATTCTTCTTAGACTAGATCATTAAGTCAACAAGTCTCAGCTTTCTGATTTATCTCAAGAACTTCTTTGCCTGAGTATACAGCAGAGCATAAAATACATAGTCTAGGATCTGTATGGTGATTTCATTTTAGTTGGTACGTGAAATACATAGGTAAGTATGGTGATGAGGCTGTTTTGGAGACTGTGTAAATGTAGGTTGCTGTTTTAAAGTTTGTGCGTGCGTGTGTGTGTGTGTGTGTGTCTGTATGCATGCCTGTGAAACAACCATGGTGGGAAGGGCACAACTTGTGGGAGTTGGTTCTTTGCTTCCACTCTGCCTCCTAGGGCTCCAGCGAAGGATGTCCTCAGCTTTGGCAGCAAGTGCCTCTCCCTGCTTGCTGACTTATCTCTCTGGCCCTGAGAGGAATTTGCCATTTTAAATAGACGACATGAAGTGTTAGAACTCATCCAAGACCAGAGGAAATGAATGAGGACAGTGTATGCTTGGTAGCTGAGTATTCTAGGCAGAAAGAACAGCATAATCCAAAGGCTGTGATGAGCTGGTAGTGTGCTTATATTTAGGCCAGGAGATGATGCAACTTTATAGCAGTATTCACAAACATTAGACAGTGAGGTGAGGGACTGGGGTTAATAGTTGTGGCCTGATTGTAGCTAATCACATGGCATTACAGCCTTTCTAAAGACTTCTCGCTGACTTCTCAAGGTAGTTAGGGTTCTCATCAAAGGTAATACAGAAAGATAAAAAATGTACTTGAAAGCCAAACTCAGTAGAAGTGGTCAGACTGCAAGTATGTTGTGATGTAGAATGTGGGGTATGAAGAACAGTGGTTCCAAGATCTTGGGCCTTCAGGCCCCATGAGGCCAGTAAGCATGCTAAGATGGAGTGACTCAGACTCAAGGGCATGCTTGAGGTGAGGACGTTCTCACAACGTGTGTGTTAGCTGTCCAGGTCGATGATACAGGCAAGAGCTGTATATTTTAATATGGAATATTAAAACATGTATCAGATCCATTTGAAAGCCATAGTGTGTATGCCTGCTTTAACTGAGGACTGGATTCACATAGAAGCTGAGTATAACAGATAGTAGAGCTGAACTGCTAAGACTTGTGGATCCTTCATAGGAGCAGTACCTAGTTATTTTTTGTTGTTGTTGTTAGCTATTTTCTTTATTTACAAATGTTTCCCCTTTCTAGGTCTCCTCCTAGGAAACCCCTATCCCATCCCTCCTCCCCCTGCCTCTATGAGGGTGCTCCCCCCACCCACCCACTCCTGTCTTCCCTTCCTAGCATTCCAGTACACTGGGGCATCAAACACCTTCCGGCCCAAGGGCCCCTCCTCCCACTGACATCCATCAAGGCCATCTGCCACATATGCTGCCAGGGCCATGGGCCCCTCCATGTATGTTCTTCGGTTGGTAGTCCAGTCCCCTGGAGCTGAGGGACATCTGGCCGGTTGATACTGTTGCTCACTCCATGGGGCTGTAAACCCCCTCAGCTCCTTCAGCCCCATCCGCAACTCCTCCACAGGGGACCCCAAGCTCAGTCCAATGATCTGCTGAGAGCACTTGCCTCTGCATTTGTCAGGCACTGGCAGAGCCTCTCAGCAGACAGCCATATCAGGCTTCCATCAGCAAGCACTTCCCGGCATCCACAGTAGAGTCCAGGTTTAGTGGCAGTATATGAGACAGGTCCTCAGGTGGGGCAGTCTCTGAATGGCCTTTCCTTTCCTTCAGTCTCTGCTCCACACTTTGTCTTCATATTTCCTCCAGAGAGTATTTTGTTCCCCCTTCTAAGAAGCACTGAAGCATCCACATTTTGGTCTTCCTTCTTCTTAGGCTTCATATGGTCTGTGAGTGGAATCTTGGGTATTCCGAACTTTTGGGCTAATATCCATCTATCAGTGAGTACATACTATGTGTGTTCTCTTAATGGCTGAGTTACCTAACTCAGGATATTTTCAAGTTCCATCCATTTGCCTAAGAGTTTCGTGAATTCATTGTTTTTAATAGCTGATAGTACTCCATTGTATAAATGTACCACATTTTCTGTATCCGATTCTCTGTTGAGGGAAATCTGGATTGTTTCCAGCTTCTGGCTATTATAAATATGGCTGCTATGCACAGAGTGGAGCATGTGTCCTTAATTACACATTGGAGCATCTTCTGGGTATATGCCCAGGAGTGATATAGCTGGGTCCTCAGGTAGTACTACGTCCAACTTTCTGAGGAATCCCCAGACTGATTTCAAAAGAGGTTGTACCAGCTTTCAATCCCACCAGAACTGGAGGAGTATTCTCTTCACATCCTGGCCAGCATCTGCTGTCACTGAGTTTTTCATCTTAACCATTCTGACTGGTGAGAGGTGGAATCTCAGGGTTGTTTTGATTTTTATTTCCCTGATGACTAAGGATATTAAGCATTTCTTTAGATACTTCTCCACTGTTTGAGTTTCCTCAGTTGAGAATTCTGTTTGACTCTGTTCCCCATTTTTTAATAGCATTATTTGGTTCTCTAGAGTCTAACTTCTTGAGTTCTTTATATATATTAAATATAAGCCCTCTGTCAGATGTAGGATTGGTAAAGATCTTTCCCAATCTATTGATTGCTGTTTTGTCCTATTGACAGTGTCCTTTGCCTTACAGAAGCTTTGTAATTTTATGAGGTCTCATTTGTCGATTCTTAATCTTGAAACATAAGCCATTGGTGTTCTGTTCAGGAACTTTTCCCCTATGCCCAAGTATTCCAGACATTTCCCCACTTACTCCCCACCTTATTTCTCCACAGACTCAGTGTATCTGGTTTTATGTGGAGACCTTTGATCCACTAAGACTTGAACTTTGTACAGGGAGATAAGAATGGATCAATTTGTATTCTTATGCATATTGACACCAGTTGAACCAGCACCATTTGTTGAAAATACTGTCATTTTTTTTCCACTGATGGTTTTAGCTCCTTTGTCAAAGATCAAATGACCATAGGTATGTGGTTAATTTTTGGATTTTCAATTCTATTCCATTGATCTTCTTGCCTGTTACTGTACCAATACCATGCAGTTTTTATCACTATTGCTCTGTGGTAAGCTTGGGATCAGGTATGATTATTCCCCCAGAAGTTCTTTTATTGTTGAGAATAGTTTTCTCTATCTCATTTTTAGACACATCACACCTCCAATGTTATGAAGCACTAGGATTTTTAAAGCAAGATTAATAATAGTTACCAAATATATAGTCAAATGGTGAACTAAAAAGATATGTGTCATTTTATTCTTTGAATCTTTTTGTTCTGAACAATACAGTTTTGTGTTTTAAGGCTACTGTGCGAATTCTCTCTGGTCATTGGAAAATGCATTCTGATTCAATAGTTTTAGCACTAGAGGGCAGGCTTGCCTGCTTCTAGGGTTTTTTGTTATTCCAACTTGAGAGCTGCTCTTTCTAACTCTGAAGAATTGAGTTGGAATTTTGATGGGGATTGCATTGAATCTGTAGATTGCTTTCAGAAAGATGGACATTTTTACTATATTAATACTGCCAATTCATGAGCATAGGAGATCTTTCCATCTTCTGAGGTCTTCTTCTGTTTCTTCAGAGACTTCAAATTCTTGTCATACAGATCTTTCACTTGCTTGGTTAGAGTCACACCATGGTATTTTATATTATTTGTGACTATTGTGAAGGGTGTCATTTCTCTAATTTGTTTCTCAACCTGTTTATCCTTTGAATATAGGAAGGTTACTGATTTGTTTGAATTAATCTTATATACAGCCACTTTGCTGAAGTTGTTTATCAGCTGTAGGAGTTCTCTGGGGGAGTTTTGGGGGTCATTTAAGTATACCATTATATCATCTGCAAATAGTGATATTTTGACTTCTTCCTCTCCAATTTGTATCCCTTTGACCCCCTTTTGTTTTCTAATTGCTCTAGCTAGAACTTTGTAAGTACTATATTGAATGGATAGGGAGAGAGGCCAGCCTTGTCTAGTCCCTGATTAGAGTGGGTTGCTTCAAGTTTCTCTCCATTTAGTTTGATGTTGGCTACTGGTTTGCTGTATATTGCTTTTACTGTGTTTAGGTATGGACCTTGAATTCCTGATCTGTCCAAGACTTTTAACACAAAGGGATGTTGAATTTTGTCAAATGCTTTCTCGGCATCTAATGAAATGATTATGCGGGGTTTTTTTGGTTTGTTTGAATTTGTAATGTACTGGATTACATTGATGGATTTCTGTATATTGAACCATCCCTGCATCCCTGAGATGAAGCCTACTTTGTTGGGTAATCATTTTGATGTGTTCTTGGATTCGGTTTGTGAGAATTTTATTGAGTATTTTTGCATTAATATTCATAAGGGAAATTGATCTAAAGTTCTCTTTCTTTGTTGGGTGTTTATGAGGGTTTAGTATCAGTGTAACTGTGGCTTCATAGAAAAAAATTGGGTAGTGGTCCCTCTCTTTCTATTTTTTTGGAAAAGTTTGAAGAGTATTGGTATTAGGTCTTTGAAGGTCTGATAGAATTCTGCACTAAACCCATCCAGTCCTGTTTTTTTTTTTTTTTTTTTTTTTTTTTCTTTCTTGGTTGGGAGGTAATTTCTTTTTTAAGTAATGATGTGACATTAACATTTTTAGACACATCATACCCCCAATGTTATGGAACACTAGGATTTTTTAAAAGATTTATTTATTATTATATATAAGTACACTGTAGCTGTCTTCAGATATCAGAAGAAGGAGTCAGATCTCATTACAGATGGTTGTGAGGCTACTATGTGGTTGCTGGTATTTGAACTCTGGACCTTCAGAAGAGCTGTCAGTCCTCTTAACTATTGAGCCATCTCTCCAGCATCTAGCACTAGGATTTTAAAAGCAAGATTAATAATAGTTACCAAATATATAATCAAATGGTAAACTTAAAAGTTATGTGCCATTTTATTCTTTGAAACTTTTTGTTCTGAATAATACAGTTTTATGTTTTCAGACTACTGTGCTAATTCTCTACTGGTAGTTGGAAAATGCATTCTGATTAGATAGTTTTAGCACTAGAGGGCAGGCTTGCCTGCTTCTAGATTGTGAAGAACTGACTGAATTGAATTAAGCTTGCATAATCATGAACATTCAACCTCAGTAAATGAATGTCTTTGTTTCTTTACTATCAATTTTTCCATCCTCTATGGGTTTTTTTCTTATTATTCTGAAAGTACAGACTAAGACTGATTTTGAGGGGGAAGGGGTTGGTTTTTGATGTTATTATGTATCTCCATATGAAGTCCTAGGAAACACAAGTGTCATTTACTGTAGTTCTGTTCAGATCTGATAATGGATTGAACATAGATATATAAATAGAACAGAATATGAAGCTAATTAAAGATAATCTTGTACATGAAAATATTTGATCAGAAAACAGATTTAGTTTATAACTGTGCTGAGCTTGTAATGGGAATCAAGGCTGCAAAAACCTATCCAGTGAGTAGCTATGTAGATGAGATGTTGTATAAGCATTCACAGCACTCCAAAGTTTGTACCTGTGCACTAAATATCTGTTCCCTTCAGTAATAGAGCTCCTTACCCATTAGTCTTTGGTGCTTGCAAGTACCCATCACAGTGCCTGGCGTTTAGGTGAATCCACACTGTTTGAATAAGTAGATACAAAGCATCACAAATTGTTCAAAATTGTTTTCACACTGCTAGGGAAGCTTTCCTCTTATCAATGTGTCTAAAGATATGAATATCTATTTCTGCCTTTTCTATTATTTCTAATGACCCTTACCTATGAGTAAAAGTTATTAGACATTGACTATTAGACTGTAATGTTTAGTAGGAAAAAAAATTAAATAAATAAAAACCAAAAGCATTGTCAACGGTGGAAAGGAAATTCAAGCCTTTTTACAATCCTCAGAGTTCCAATCTGACTTGTATCAGAGACGTTTATGGTGAAATGGAACATCTGCAGTAAATGTGCCCTCCTCTTTCACCCAATATTTACCCAGGGATTCTTTCTGCCTCGTACTAGTTCTTGAATTTCTTTGTACATGTGGATTTTTGTAACATCTTTCTTTATCAGGACAAGGCAAATACAATGTAGACTACCTGTTCTCCTGTCTGAATCAAGCATCAGTTTGGACTTGCTGGATATGTGTTCAATAAATGCTAGTAGTTACATAGAATTGTTTGAAAGAGTTGGTCCATTAAGATATAGATAAATTTGGTAATGTAAGAAAAACTTAGCCCCTAACGCCAATGATGTATACCAATTATTTGCTCTGTTAGTGACAGTTGACATGGTTCAGTTGTTCTTAAGAAGTGGTTAAATATAAGTAAATTAGATTATCAGTCTAGAACAGCAGTTCTCAACCTGTGAGTCACAACCCCTTTGTGGTCAAACAACTCTTCCCCAGAGGAAACCTAAGAGGTTTAAAAAACAGATATTTACATTACAATTCATTACAATAGCAAAATTATAGTTAGAAAGTAGCAATGAAATAATTTTATGGTTGGGGTTCACTACAGTATGAGCATTAGGAAGATTGAGAACCACTGGTCTAGATTATGCTTGGAATGAGGTACACAAGCCTTAACTGCTATAGTTAGTTATCTTTTAAAATCTGTCAATTTACACTACGCAGGAAAGATTTTATGAAACAAAGTATTTTAATGTCTTATTATTCTCTTAGTTGTTTTTAAAAATTAGATAACACTGTTTCAAAAGAAATTTTACCTAGAAGTACAATTTCTTAAAAAGTGTTCTGGTTGAACCAGGAAGCTCTGTGTCTTCTTCACTTACCTGAACCATTTCTTAACTTTCAAAGGACTGCTAGCTTTCTAGTTGGTGTGCCTTAAACACTACTATGTGCCCACTTGTATATCACAAAGTGAAGAAACTCCAGATTTCTATTTAGAAATTTCTAATCCATACTTAATATAAATTCAAGAAGTATCTGGCATTGTTTTGGTCTGCATATGATGAAAAGTGCTTCAAGTCTCACTGGGAATTGTCTCAAATGATAGAGTATGTTACTTTTGTTTTAGATTCATTATCTAGAGTTATGCCTAAAGAAGGTACTGTAAGTATCCAACAGATATGGAACAGACAAAACAATGAAAGACTGTCAATTGTTCAAAGCTAAAACTTTGCTATATTCTTTATTATATAGGATAAAATTGAATAGTTCCTAAACTCTGGTTTTGTATTTGTTTAGTTTAGTTTAGTTTTGTTTTTGGCAGTCTCCTAGAATTAGGATGCTCAGAACATACTATGTTAGGCCAAAGTGACTTCAAACTCAAAACAGTCCTGCCTCTGCCCCTGCCCTCTGCCCTCTGCCCTCTGCTCTCTGCCCTCTGCCTCTGCCTCTCCAAGTGCTGGATTTATAGGTGTGGGCCACCATGTCTTTTCTAAACTCTTCTGAAGCTTATGATCCCCAAGAAGTTGAATGAATTGAGTGAATGAGAATATACATGATTATCTTCCCTCCAGTGCTGTAAATTACTTTAAATATCTGCTTATGCTCATGGCTAGTAATGTAGAAGTTTGCTTAGTGACGTGAACAAACTAATGAACTCTTATACAAAATGTCTACCTGTTTCTTGCACATTCTTAAGACTGAAAACATGTCTTCAGTTTCTAACATAGTGTCTTGTCTCAAGAGTTTGCTGGAAATGTTGGCAGAACTAAATAGACACTGAAGTGTGCACATTACCAGAGTCCATGGTCTTTTTAATAAATAATGAATTATTTCATGACAGCAGACAACTCAGTATATTCTCAATTACTAGTTTCATAATGTTAGCAACAAGCTACAAGTTCAGACTCTGTGACTTTTCAGCAACTGAGACTTTGGAGATGGGGCAAGTATAGAGTTTTAACGATGCATTTTAGACAACTTGGAAACTAGACTGGAAGACCTGAAAGGAAGGGGTAATATCGTAAGAGCTTTGGGCTTTAAGTATACAGGAGTTATTTTGCCTGTTTGTGGCAGTAGCTAAGGTTACTTGGGTCCTTTTCTATAAGGAGAGGTAAAATGGATGGGCACATTGGTAATGTGTCTTGTTTTCTAAAGCCCCGCCCCCCATAATGCCTAATGCTGTATTTTGGGGGCAATGGGTTCTGATAATTTGTTGGCTAACAATCAGTGCGTGATGATAATTGATGAACACAGCCTCTCTTAAGGCTGGCTCCTTACCCTGCTGGGAAAGCTGTGAGCTCTAGGAGAAAAACTGCATCACTTGGAAACCCCTGTGACTCTGAAGTTATGTCAGAACTGAATAAGTCATCATTTTCATGCAGACATTATGCTAATGAGGCTACTTTGTTGAAAAAGGCAAACCACAGATACCCAAGTCAGAAAATCTACAGAAGGAAAGCTTCCGTAGAGTGAGTGCTTCATCCTTGATGGTAGACCACTTGACTTACTGAGTCATCTTCCTATTTACTGATGATTTGTCTTAAGTTTGGTCATCAGATCATTACATTGACTTGTCTATATTAGGAAGTAATTGGGGAAAAAGTTGATTGCTACCATTTGAATGAGGGGAAATCTGATTGTTCTTAATCTAGAAGCATGACTTGGGCTCTAACTGTAAAGAATGGATTTATTAGCATTGTTCCTTGTGTCCAGAAGGCACAACACCATTCTGTATCTGGTATCCTCCATGGATCTGCTGCCTCTCATAATCATTGAAGCCTCCATTCCTATTCTGAGGTCTGGTTGCTCTTAAAAACAAAAACAGCCTTTCCTTCTGCCCGCCTTGAGCCACCGTGAGTCCTGTATAGAGTGCTGGCAATGCTGGACTGGAGTAGCCAGTCACATATCCTCCTACCTAACTAAACTGTGCGCTCAAGAGCAGGCCTATAGATCTTTGCTTCACATGTTCCTATGCTTAGATCTATACTTACTATGGGAAAAGCATGATCAATGGAGCAAGTAAGTGAGATAATTTGCTCATGTGACCTGTTGGAAAAGATGTGTAGTTTTGTTCACTGTGATCCATTTTTTTCATGTTGAACTATTTGATACAAACAAATACAAGAAAAGCTTATAAATTATAATATTTTACCCCTAAATGACATATATTTTAATGACTGTCCATTGCTGATGACACAGGCATAGTTCTTGTGCTTTGCTGAAGGAAATTCGAGTTAGCATTTTTCTATAAGGCACCTAAGAAGATATATTCGCAGCTTTCATAACCTTTTACCTAGCCATTCTTGTTACAAAGGTATCATGGAGAAAAATATTTTTAATATGGGGCAGTTATCTAAATGTTGCAATGTAACTTCTAGTACACCATGGAGTGCTATACCATCTTATAAAAGTCCATGCTGTATTATCAGGTGTACTTTAAAACAGTGCATGTACAGGGAAAAAACTGGAAAGGTTGAGCACCAACTGTGAAAAATAACTTCTGGGTAACAGAGTTTTTCTCTTATTCTGTTTTTTTCCCCTGTAATACAATCAGTATGTAACAGTTTTGTATTATAAAACCAATAAAGGTCATTTAAGGAATATACATTTTTTTCTCTTTGCTTGATTTTATGTTCCTATGACCCCAACTGTAAGACAGAATTGTTATCTGAACCTAGTCTTGGGAGCCTTTCCTTGCCTAATCTAACACTGTTGTTCATAGTAGTAACTACAGTCACCGTAGCTGTAAAAGCCACTGTAGTAGTAACATTGATTTGATTCAGAAAATACTTGTTGAGAGCCTGCCATCCAAAGACATGAGTTGTAAAGTACAATAATAACCAGATTCCTGAAGGTTAATTATATTTTGAAGGTTTTGTAAAACATTTGTTTAGTCTGTATACGTGTAAGGGAGTCCATCCCTCACTGCCTGTCTGGGGGTCAGTGTCTCCCCTGCCCGACACTCTTCTGCTTTCTCAGACAGTTTTGCCTTCATTTACTCTCCCGTCCTTCCTGTGTATCTGCACTAACATCTGCTTCTGCCTTTAGCCTGTCAGGGTCTGACTGAAACTGCTGAAACTGTATTCCTTAACAAACAGTTTGACTTTCAGCAGCACTGGAAGAAAAGTAATCACTTGAAAGCCCTGTTGTAGTGGTTTAAAGAAATGTATTTCATTTAAAAATAAAACTATGGCTTAATGCAGTTTCCTGTGTAAATTAAGTGCAATTGTACAAATCCTCTAGACTTTGCCCACTGCTGGAATGTTGTTTCCTTCAAGTTATTGCAATCCCCCCCCTCTTTCTAATTCTCTTAGATCTGCCATTGGGCAGAAGAAACAGACAAAAAGTCAAAGAAATGACACCAACTGTTACTATGACTATACTAGTTATGTGGTCTGTGTAAAAAAAGTCATGAAGAAACTAGAAAGGATGAGGGGCTGCTCATGTCTGTATATGGAGTGGAAAAAACAGCAAAACAGGAAGTGCTTCCGAAGTGTAAGCAAATACTGATTGTATTAGCTTGCTGAGAATTTATGCATCCTCCCATGGAGGACCAGTAATGAAGTGGAAAGAATGACAACTAGAAAAAAGACATCAAGGGCTGTATTCTAGCCATTACACAACCTTCCTGCTTAACATGAATTTAAAGAATCACCTACTTAACTGTGACAAAGAAACCCTCAAAATAAATCCTAGTAATATAGTAAATGATACTCAGTAGAAGCAAGATTTTACTTGTCAATTCTCTGTGTATTTATCTCTACACACTTCCAAGTTAACAATATGTCTAAAGTTGTTCTGATCACCATGGTAAACCTAACATTGGGTATTCAGAAGTCAAATGGGAAGACTGGCTCACAACCACCTAGAAAACCTGCTTGCTAGTTACTGAGCATTCCCTATGCTGTCTGTCATCTCATAGCCCTCAGCAGCAGTAGACAGCTGAGTTAGAAGCCAGACAGTCTGAGTGCATGATTCCTGGGTGGTCCTAAGTTCCTGGCGAGGCACAGGAAAGCATTTTGTGGAACCTGAAGAGCTCTATGATACTTTCAAATGCTGTTAGCAGCATCAGCACTACAACTATTGCATAAAATGCATGTAACATAGGGACTCAGAGTTATATAGATGCCCAATGAACATCTACTTTATAATCTTCTACAATTGCCAATAGCACATCATTGGACATTTAATACATAAAGCCGCATAATAATTTACAAGTTTGGTCAACGAAGTACAACTTCCTTGGTATAGTTGGGGAAAACAATTTCCAGAAAAGCATTCATGAGGGAAACTTGTATTTGCTTAACAGTTGATAGCCTGCAAGGGACAGGCAGTTTGCCATACTCTTATTGAGTCTGTTTTTGTCTTCTAAAAATCTGGATCCTTCTTAATCTCCAGGAGTCTCCCTTCCTACATCACCATGGAGCCCAGTGACATTGGGTAAGATCACTCAGTGCTTTCTGCCTGCACTGTCTATTTATTACTTCCTGAAAATAATGGGTTGTATTTATATATTTTTTCATTCATTTTAAGAAAGGTATTTTATGTTCTTCAAAGACTGAGACTTTAGGATAGTGATCCCTTCTACTCTTGAGTTCATCATATATGTACCATAATACTACACTGAACACATCTCCTTAGGAAATGGTGTGCTGGTTAGTTTTATTAACTTGATACAAAACTCAACTGAAGAAACCTCAATTGAGAAATTTCTTCCATCAGACTGACCTGTGAGCATGTCTGCAGGACATTTTTTTAATTGCTAATGTAGGACAGCCCAGACCACTGTCAACAGTACCATCTCTAGACAGTTGGGCCTGGGCTGTATAAACAGTTAAGCAAACTGGAGTAAGCCAGAAGCAGTGTTCTTACATGATCTCTGTTTGAGATTTTGTCTTGGTTTTCCCTGATGATGGACTTAGCTATAAGTCAAATAAAGCCTCTCCTCCCCAAGTCAGTTTTGGTTATGATGGCTTATCATGGCAATGAAAAACAAACCATTCAATTGGTCATGTTCCCCAACTTCAAATGTTTCTTGCTGTATGGAGTCTATAGACTATACTATGCCAGGAAAAAAGTTCTCTATTCCTTTATAATGGTTCGTTCAACCATCAAATAATTCTCTTTTTGACATAAACAACCCCTCCCCCTCAGCCATTGATCTTACTATCTAGAATGTGATAGCAATGATAGTACTTTGATTTGTAAATTTATTTTTATGGAGCATTGAGCCTGTAAGGGCCTCTTCTGCAATTGATGCCCAACAAGGCCATCCTCTGCTGCTTATATGGCTGGAGCCCCGGGTCCCTCCATGTGTACTCCTTGGTTGATGGTTTAGACCCTGGGAGGTCTGGTTGCTTGATATTGTTGTTCTTCCTATGAGGTTGCAAACCCCTTCAGCTCTTTCAGTCTTTTCTCCAACTCCTCCAATGGGGACCCTGTGATCAGTTCAGTGGTTGACTGCAAGCATTCAACACTGTATATCTCAGACTCTGGCAGAGGCTCTCAGGAGCCTGCTACATCCGGATCCTGTCAGCATGCACTTCTTGGTATCCACAACAGTATCTGGGTTTGGTGACTGTATATGGGATAAATCCCCAGGTGAGGTAGTCTATGGCCTTTCCTTCAGTCTCTGCTCTGCACTTTGTCTCCATATTTCCTCCTGTGAGTATTTTGTTACCCCTTCTAAGAAGGACCAAAGCATCCACACTTGGGTCTTCCTTATTCTTGAGCTTCCTGTAGTCTATGAGTATCTTGGGTATTCCAAGCTTCTGGGATAATATCCACTTCTCAGTGAGTACATACCATGTGTGTTCTTTTGTGACTGGGTTACCTGTCTCAGGAAGATATTTTCTAGTTCCATTCATTTGCCTAAGAATTTCATGAATTCATTGTTTTTAATAGCTGAGTAATGCTCCATTGTATAAATGTACCACATTTTCTGTATCCATTCCTCTGTTGAAGGACATCTAGGTTCTTTCCAGCTTCTGGCTATTATAAATAAGGCTGCTGTGAACATAGTGGCACATGTATCCTTGTTAGATATTGGAGCATCTTGGGGTATATTCCCAAAAGTGGTATAGCTAGGTCCTCAGGTAGTATTATGTCCAGTTTTCTAAGGAATCGCCAGACTGAATTCCAGAGGGCTTGTAGCACCTTGAAATCCCACCAACAATGAAGGAGTGTTTCTCTTTCTCCACATTGTCACCAGCATATGCTGTCACCTGAGTTTTTGATCTTATCCATTCTGCCTGGTGTGAGGTGGAATCTCAGTGTTAACTTGATATGTATTTCCCTGATGACTAAGGATGTTGAACATTTCTTTAGGTGCCTCTCAACCATTTCAGTTTCCTCACTTGAGAGTTCTTTGTTTAACTCTATACCCCATTTTTAATATTGTTTTTTGAATGTCTGGAGTCTAATTTAGCCCTCTAGCAGATGTAGAATAGGTCAAGATCTTTTCCCAATCTGTTGGTTGCTGTTTTGTTCATTGACAGTGTCCTTTGCCTTACAGAAGCTTTGTAGTCTTATGAGGTCCCATTTGCCAATTCTTGATTTTAGAGCATAAGCCATTGGTGCTCTGTTCAAGAACTTTCCCCCTGTGCCCAAGTATTCGAGACTCTTCCACACTTTTCTCTATTATTAGTTTCAGTGTATCTGGTTTTATGTGAAGGTCCTTGATCCATTTAGACTTGAGCTTTGTACAAGAAGATGAGAATGGACTGATTTGCATTCTTCTGCATGCTGTCCACCAGTTGAACCAGCACCATTTGTTGAAAATGCTATCTTTTTTTCCACTGGATGGTTTTTGCTCCTTTGTCAAAAATCAAGTGACCAGAAGTGTGTGGTTTTATTTCTGGGTCTTCAATTCTATTCCATTTATCTTCCAGCCTGTCTCTGTACCAATACCATGCAGGGTTTTTTGTTTTGTTTTGTTTTGTTTTGTTTTTTGTTTTGTTTTGTTTTTTTAAATCACTATTGCTCTGTAACACACCTTGAGGTCATGGGTGGTAATTGCCCCAGAAGTTCTTTTATTGTTGAAAGTAGTTTTTTCTCTCCTGGGTTTTTGAATTCGCAAATTGTTCTTTATAACTCTATGAAGAATTGAGTTGGAATTTTGATGGGATTGCATTGAATCTGTAGATTGCTTTCAGCAAGATGGACATTTTTACTATATTAATACTGCCAATTCATGAGAATGGGAGATCTTTCCATCTTCTGAGATCTTCTTCAATTTCTTTCTTCAGAGACTTCAAATTCTTGTCATACAGATCTTTCACTTGCTTGGTTAGAGTCACACCATGGTATTTTATATTATTTGTGACTATTGTAAAGGGTATCATTTCTCTAATTTGTTTCTCAACCTGTTTATCCTTTGAGTATAGGAAGGTTATTAATTTGTTTGAGTTAGTTTTATATCTAGCCACTTTGCTGAAGTTGTTTATCAGCTGTAGGAGTTCTCTGGGGGAATTTTTGGGGGTCACTTAAGTATACGATCATATCATCTGCAAATATTTTGACTTCTTCCTTTCCAATTTGTATCCCATTGACATCCTTTTGTTTTCTAATTGCTCTAGCTAGAACTTCAAGTACTATATTGAATAGATAGGGAGAGAGAGGCCAGCCTTGTCTAGTCCCTGAGTAGAGTGGGATTGCTTCAAGTTTCTCTCCATTTAGTTTGATGTTGGCTACTGGTTTGCTATATATTGCTTTTACTATGTTTAGGTATAGGCCTTGAATTCCTGATCTTTCCAAGACCTTTACCATGAAGGGGTGTTGGATTTTGTCAAAAGCCTTTTCAGCATCTAATGAGATGATCATGTAAAAAAGGTTTCTTTGAGTTTGTTTATGTACTGGGTTACATTGATGGATTTCTGTATATTGAACCATCCCTGCATCCCTGGTATGAAGCCTACTTGATCATGATGGATGATTATTTTGATGTTGGATTCAGTTTGTGAGAATTTTATTGAGTATCTTTACATCAATATTCATAAGGGAAATTAGTCTGACATTCTCTTTCTTGGTTGAGTCTTTGTGTGGCTTAGGTGTCAATGTAATTGTGGCTTCATCGAATAAATTGGGTAGTGTTCCTTCTGCTTCTATTTTGTGGAACAGTTTGAAGAGAACTGGTATTAGGTCTTTTTTGAAGATCTGATAGAATTCTGCACTAAAATATCTGGCCCTGGACTTTTTCTTTTTTCCTTTGTTGGGGAGACTTTTAATGACTCCCGCTATCACTTTAGGGTTTATGGGACTGTTTAGATGGTTTATCTGATCCTGATTTAACTTTGGTACCTGATATCTGTCTAGAAAATTGTTCATTTCATCCATATTTTCCAGTTTTGTTTAGTATAGGCTTTTGTAGTAGGATCTGATGATTTTCTTTTTAACTTCCTTGGTTTCTGTTGTCATGTCTCCCTTTTCATTTCTGATTTTATTAATGTGGATACTGTCTCTGTGCTTTCTGGTTAGTCTGGCCAAGGGTTTATCTATCTTGTTGATTTTCTCAAAGAACTATCTCCTGGTTTTGTTGATTCTTTGTGTAGTTCTTTTTGTTTCTACTGGTTGATTTCAGGCCTGAGTTTGACTATTTCCTGCTGTCTACTTCCCTTGGATGTATTTGCTTCTTTTTGTTCTAGAGATTTCAGGTGCACTGCCAAGCTCCTAGTATATGCTCTCTCCAGTTTCTTTTTGGAGGTACTTAGAGCTATGAGTTTTCCTCTTAGCACTGCTTTCCCAGAAGTTTGGGTATATTGTGCCTTCATTTACATTAAATGTAAAAAGTCCTTATTTTCTTTCTGTCTTTCTACCTTGACCAGGTTATCATTGAGTAAAGTGTTGTTTACTTTCTACATGTATGTAGGCTTTCCATTATTTTTGTTGTTATTGAAGACTGGCCTTAGTCTGTGGTGATCTGATAGGATGCATGGGATTACTTAAATCCTCTTATATCTGTTCAAGACTGTTTTGTGACCAATTATATGGTCAATTTTGGGAAGGTACCATGAGGTGCTGAGAAGATTTTTTAGGATGAAATGTCCTATAGATATCTGTTATTTGGTTCATAACTTCTGTTAGTTTCACTCTGTTTAGCTTCTGTTTCCATGATCTGTCCATTGATGAAAGTGGGGTGTTGAAGTCTCCCACTATTATTGTATTAGGTGTAATGTTTGCTTTGAACTTTAGTAAAGTTTCTTTTATGAATGTGGGTGCCCTTGCATTTGGAGCATATATGTTTAGAATTGAGAGTTCATCTTAGTAGATTTTTCCTTTGATTAGTATGAAGTGTCCTTCCTATCTTTTTTGATAACTTTTGGTTGAAATTCTATTTTATTCGATATTAGAATAGCTACTCCAGCCTGTTTCTTGGAACCATTTGCTTGGAAAATTGTTTTCCAGCCTTTTACTCTGAGGTAGTTTCTGCCTTTGTCACTAAAGTGTGTTTCCTATATGCAGCAAAATGATGGATCATGTTTATGTATCCACTCTGTTAATCTATGTTTTTTTTATTGGGTATTGATTCCATTGATGTTAAGAGATATTAAGGAAAAGTGATTGTTACTTCCTGTTATTTTTGTTATTAGAGGTGGAATTATGATTATGTAGCTATATTCTTCTTTTTTATTTGATATATTCTTTATTTACATTTCAAATGATTTCCACTTTCCTAGGTCCCCCCTCCTCGAAAGTCCCATAAGTCCTCTTTCCTTCCCTTGTTCCCCAATCCACTCCTTCCTGCTTCCCTGTCCTGGTATTCCCCTACACTGTTGCACTGAGTCTTTCCAGGACCAAGGGTGCAACAGTGACCCCAGTGAAACCTGTAAAACAAAATTTTACAGACTGAGGCAAGAAATGTCTCCTGGGACTTTGCAGAACACCTCTATTTAGAAGCCGAAAATCTCGCTTGGCAATTTACTATACTTCTAAAACTCTCCACTTTCCTGGTAGCTGGGACCTAGAAAAACCAAGCAAATTAGGATGTAAAAGAATCCATCTTGTAGCCAAAAAATTCTGCAATGCTTTTCTCCAATCGTTTATGTAATTACATTTACCTCCCAACAGGATATATATGAAGTATGGCTCCAAATATGGTGTAAAAAGCATTAATAGCTGGCAGTAGAATTTTCCAGGAATCCTAAAATTACAGATTCCTTTTGTTTTTTAGTCACCCTTGCAGGACAGGTGGATTTAAAACAATAGGCCCAGACTAGAAGATATTTACATCTGAAGAACCTTATACTACATCCTTGCTGAATAGGTGAGTGTTGGACAAGCTAGAAAGAATTTACATTTGAGTTAGTGCAAAGCTCAAAGCTACCTCCCCCAACCCAGAGGCCAGGCTTTCTGTCTTTTGAGTTGCAAATTTGCAACTGAATTGGATACCTCAGGGACATCCACCAACAAGTTGATCTTGTTCCACCTTTAACTCTTGACCTTGTTTGTTAAGCTGACAGGCTTCTATGGTATCTTCAGCATCTGAGATTCTTTCTTCTATCTCCTTTATTCTGTTGCTGATATTTGCATCTGTGTCCTCTGATTTCTTCCCAAGGTTTTCTATCTCCAAAGTTGTCTCCCTATGAGTTTTCTTAGTTGTTTCTACTTCTGATTTTAGATCCTAGATGGTTTTGCTTAGCTCCTTCACTTGCATGTTTGTGTTTTCCTGTAATTCTTTAAGAGATTTTTGTGTTTCCTCTTTCATGACCTCAGCCTGTTGACCAAAGTTCTCCTGTATTTCTTTAAGTGATTTTTGTGTTTCCTCCTTATTGGCTTCTGTATTCTCCTGAATTTCTTTCAATGACTTTTGTGTTTCCCTTGAAAGGGCTTCTAACTTTTGATCCATTTTCTCCTGAACTTCTTTAAGTATGTTCTTCATGTGTTCCTGTACCAGCATCATGACCAGTGATTTTAAATCCAAATCTTGTTTTTCTCGTGTGATGGGGTATCCAGGACATGCTGTTAATAGAGAATTGGGTTCAGATACTACAGAGCAATAGTGTTAAAAACTGCATGGTATTGGCACAGTGAAAGGCAAGTGGACCAATGGAATAGAATTGAAGACCCAGAAATGAACCCACACACCTATGGTCACTTGAATTTTGACAAAGGAGCCGAAAACATCCAGTGGAAAAAAGATAGCATTTTCAACAAATAGTTCAATAGGAGGTCAGCATGCAGAAGAATGCAAATTGATCCATTCTTATCTCCATGTACTAAACTTCACTCCAAGTCGATTAAGGACCTCCACGTAAAACCAGACACACTGAAACTAATAGAAAAGAAACTGGGGAAAACCCTTGAGGACATGGGCACAGGGGAAAAGTTCCTGAACAGACCACCAATAGCTTATGCTCTAAGATCAAAAATTGACAAATGGGACTTCATAAAATTACAAAGTTTCTGTAAGGCAAAGGACATTGTTAAAAGGACAAAACGGCAACCAACAAATTGGGAAAGGATATTCACCACCCCTACATCTGATAGAGGGCTGATATCCAATATATACAAAGAACTCAAGAAGTTAGACCCCAGGGAACCAAATAACCCTATTAAAAATGGGGTACAGATCTAAACAAAAAATTTTCACCTGAAGAAATTCAGATGGCCAAGAGGCACCTTAAGAAGTGCTCAACATCATTAGTCATTAGGGAAATGCAAATTAAAACAACCCTGAGATTTCACCTTACACCAGTCAGAATGGCTAAGGTCAAAAACTCAGGAAACTGCAGGTGTTGGCGAGAATGTGGAGAAAGAGGAACACTCCTCCACTGCTGGTGGGGCTATAAGATGGTACAACCACTTTGGAAATCAGTCTGGCAGTTCCTCAGAAAACTGGACATGACACTTCTGGAGGACCCTGCTCTACCTCTCCTGGGCATATACCCAAAGGATTCCCCGGCATGCAATAAAGACACATGCTCCATTATGTTCATAGCAGCCTTATTTATAATAGCCAGAAGCTGGAAAGAACCCAGATGTCCCTCAAAGGAGGAATGGATACAGAAAATGTGGTATATTTACACAATGGAATGCTACTCAGCAATTAGAAACAATGAATTCACAAAATTTTTAGGCAAATGGTTTGATCTGGAAAACATCATTCTAAGTGAGGTAACCCAATCACAAAAGAATACACATGGAATGCAATCTCTGATAAGTGGATATTAATTAGCCCAGAAGCTCTGAATACCCAAGGCACAAATAGCATAACAAATGACTCCTATGTAGAAGTATGGAGAGGGTCCTGATCCTGGAAAGGATTGATCTAGCATCAGGACAGAGAAAAAGGAGAGAGGTGATTGGAGAATGGGTGGAGAGAAGAAGGTATATGGGACATATGGGGAGGGGGGATCTGGGAAAGGGGAAATCATTTGGAATGTAAACAAAGAATATAGAAAATAAAAATATATATTAAAAAAAAAAAGCTGACAGGCTGTCTCTACCCAGGCTCTCCTGGATAGAAAGATCCAGTGTCTGTTAAAGACACTTGCAGACCCCACCTAGGGAGTCTTTGACCAAAACAACATTCTTAGCTTATCCAGGTGTGCCTCAGGATACAGTTGATACTTTTTACTCACAGAGACTCCCTGGTTAGTTGACAGGGCTGGGACTAGGGGCTGCAGCTGGAGCTGATTGCTGGGTACCTAGGGAGGCCCTGGGCATGACACAGAAAAGAATGTGGCGAACCACAAATCTTTCCAACCCTTAGAGTTACATTTTATTGAAATTTCATTGACAGATAAGTGGGTCCCCAGATGTTGAGTATTCTAGAGGGTTTCTTGCAGTTTGGGTGTTAATAAGGAAGCAAGGAGAAGGCTGAGTAGTTATGACCTGATATGTGTCTGCTTCTCTCCTCTCCATCACCGCCACCAGATTTAGACTGCAGTCTAGTCAAGCATCGTGACTCCTATCGTATTTACCATCAGCAGTTGGTTTTAGAGTCACAGTTTAGAGAGCATTTGGTTTTGCTATAAGGGCAGGTTTGGCTTTGACCTGTTTTCTGGGAATAGAAGTCATTGAGGCCCTTGTTCAGCTTGTGAAACAGTCAATCTCTTGTTTGTTTAAGCCATACACATGGTTCTCTACTACTTCCTGTATTTGTTAACTAGTGACAGTTTCTGGGGTAGGAAGTGTGTGTCATTGTCTTCATGGCTACAATAAATTGAATTTTGTCTTTGCAAAATTTACATATTAAAGCCTTAAGTCCCCATGTGACTATGAAAAATGGGGCCCAATGTTGGAACACTGATCCTACAGAACTGTTGTCATTATAAGAAGATGTAAAAAAAATAAACCTGGGGAAATCTTATTTCTCTGTGCCAAAACAATTTATTGTATTTGACTACCACTTACAGTAGTCAGGACAGTGTGGGTGTAACGAAGTACAGACTGAGGGAAAGAATCAAAAAGCGTCTGCCTTGAATACCTTCCATGGCTGACTCAGTAACCCTATGGTGAGCAGAGCTGACTGCTGCAGATTGTCCTCTGGCCTCCACACATGCTTCGCATCCAGAATCCCCCCCAACACCCACAACACATGAAACAAATGTAAAAACGTCTAAAGAACACAAAGCTTCCATCAAGAGAGATAAACTCATGTATATATATGGATGGTCAGCTTTCTTCTCAAGAAATGTGCCAAGTGTATTGCACAGAAAAATACTAGCCTCTTGAGGGGATAGTGCTGGGAACACCGAGTTTCAAGACTGTTTTTGCTTATTGGCATTGCTGGGAAGTTCCATATAAAGAACCAAGAACTGACATTTCCATTTCTCCACAATCTCTTGAAATTTAGAGAGGGATTTCATTGGCTCTGTACATTTTTATGTGATATTTATCTCTTAACAATATTGCCTTATACACATGTATATAGGGCTTTACTGCTGTAAAGAGATGCCACGATCACAGCAATGCTTATAAAGGACAGCATTTCATTAGAGCTGGCTTATTGTTCAGAGGCTTAGTCCATTATCCTCATGGCTGGAAGCATGCTGGAGAGATAGCTGAGATTTCTGCCTCTGCCCTAGGCCTGGCTCACATGGAAACTTCAAAGCCCACCCCTCAGCAGCACTCTTCCTCCAACAAGCCTGTCTCTCCAATAATGCCACCCTCCCAGTCTGTGGAGGCCATTTTCATTCAGACCACTGCAGCTACCTTTCCAATTATTTAAGTCTCTATCAAGTTTTTTCAGCAGTGAATTTTATCTTCAGGGTGTTTTTCATGTGCTTGATTACATTTTTATCAGGTACTTTTTTAGCTGTAATTTCTTTTAGATTGTCCATGAATGGGTTACAGAAACACTACACATTGTGTTGACCTTACACCCTACAACTTTGCATAATTAGTTGGAAAAATACTGTGGATATTTTGAGAATCATATTCATTCTGTGTGTATCTGTATTTCTCTGGGTCTCTCTCTCTTTCTATCTCTCTTCCTCTCTGTCACTGCCTTTTTTCTCTCTGTCTCTTTGTCTCTATCTCTTTGTCTCAGTGTGTTTGTATATGTGTGTGTTTTTATGGCTTTCTGTGTTTCTCTGTGTGTGTCTCTGCTTCTCTGCTGTCTCTGTCTTTATTGCTGTCTTTCTCTCTATCTCTTTCTCTCTCAGTGTGTGTGTGTGTGTGTGTGTATGTGGAAAATCACAGCAACAGAAACCAAACTAGGATACCCTTCTACCTTTCACCTAAGTTCTCCATTCTACTCTATATTAAAATAACTTGAAAATGGTACTAGCAGCTGCCTCTGTATCCTTGTCTGGGTTCTTTCATGAAACCACATTAGTTAAACTGCTGCCAAACTAGCTCTTAGGTACGAAGTCACCTCCTAAGACACATACTGAGTCTGAGTTAGTAATAACTCCACATTGCCAAATCCAGATGATCACTTCTCTGTCTGGGATTTATGGGTCTATCAGTTACACTTAAAATAGCATCATTCACCAATTACTTCTGGTCTTAAAACTCTATTCATTCTTTAACAATCTCATATGCATTATATTTTCAGTTATATCCTCCCAATGACGCATTGTCACCTCCTTCCCACAAACTCCTTCTTCCCAGCAACCTCCTTTCCTCCTCTCATGTCTTTTTTTCTGTTGCAGCACACTATCTTCAACTCATGGTCCTTGCATGAGTGGGGGAAGCAGTACTGAGCAAGGACAGCCTACCAGTGGCCACACCACTGGGAAATAGTACTTCCCCTCCCCAATGAATCGCTTATCTTTGAAACACCCTTTTCATCTTAATTTCCAAAATACTATGTTCTCCTGGCTTATCTTCTCCAGCACTTCATTGTCACTCAGACTCTGTGGCGGTTGCTGATGTTGTTGTTGTTGTTGTTCTTAAAGATTTGTTTATTTATTTATTTATTTATTTATATGATTACACTGTTGCTGTCTTCAGACACACCAGGAGAGGACATGGAAAGGACATCGGATCCGATAACAGGTACTTGTGATCCACCATGTGGTTGTTGGAAATTGAACTCAGGACCCCTGGAGGAGCAGCCACTGCTTGTAACCTCTGATCCATCTCTCTGTCCCTCTTCTTCCTTTTTTTACTATTTAAAGTTGTTTTCATACAATATATTCTGATAATGCTTTCCGATACCATATCTCCTCCCAGATCCTCCCCACTTCTGCACCCTTCTAATTCTTTCTTTTGTTCTCTCATAAGAAAACAGACAAACCATTTCAAATAAAGCTGCTATGGACATTGTCAAGTCCTTGTGGTATGGTGTAGCAACTTTTGGATACATGCCCAGGAGTGGGAGAGCTGGGTCTTGAGGTAGATCTAATCCCAATTTTCTGAGAAACAGCCAAATTGATTTGCAATTTGTATAGTTTTGCACTCCTACCAGCAATAGGGGAGTGTTCCACTTGTTCCACATCCTCACTAGCCTGTGCTGTCACTTGAGTTTTGATCTTAGACATTGTGATGGGTGTAAGGTGGAATCTCAGAGTAATTTTGATTTACATTTCCCTGATTGCCACACCAACTCGTGTGGAGTCTATGTGACATGGCGAAAGCCGTGCTTTCAGACCTGAGGCGTGTGTGCCTCGGAACTTAGCCTCCCGGAGGTCCCTGGCATCCTGCTTCTGCGAGCTGTTCCAGTGCATTGATCAAATTCTGTGGATTTGGGTTCTGTGCCTTGTCTTTCTTGAGTTTTGTGATAATAGTTAACATAATACAACCTGGCCTGATCTTGATGGATCAAGGGCCCAAGGGATGTTCCAGGAAACATTCTTGATAGCATAATCACTCCACGGCCTACAAAGACTGATGCCAATGAACCTAATGACCAGCAGGTAATACCAGACTTGGGTCAAAGAAGATTCACGAACTATTCAGCGCAAGATCCCCCATTTTTCCAAGCTTTACTCAGAGTTAAGTGGAAGGAAAATGATATATTTGGAGATGTTTTGAATCAGTTGTAACAGGAAGAGTTGTTTATGAGAAATCCAGATATAGTGGATAATGAAAGGATAAAAGTTCAACAGCTGATAGGAAAAGACCAGGAAGGTATGTCAGAAATTAAGGAGAATAGTCTGGGAAGTCCAACAACTATAATATATGGTAGGAAGCATTATTTACTCAGAGGGTGTTGGTGGGCTCCTCCAGTAAATAGGGAAACTCCACAAAGGCTCAAGACAACACTCCAAATTGGCCTGACTGGCCATAAAATATTAATAAAATTTACTAGCCACAGCAAATTTGCTCAGACTATAGCTTGGCAGAATTCTAAGAATAGAGTGACCTCAAATCTTGGTTGATTAACCATTGTCTGGGTACCAAAAGGTTCCCCCCAAAAATTTCCTGCTCTGTCCTTTTTAGTTTCAAGTTAAGTTATAAACATATAACCCCCCCATCTGATCATCATCTGATGTAATCTGGCATGAAGTCAAAAAGTAGTTCCTAGATCATGTGTATATATCTGAGATGTTTACAGAAACAAAATTGCAGTAGATTCAGATCTCTTTTTGGTGTGTTGTGTCTGTCTGTCACTCGCCAACTCCTTACCTACCTGAGTACCGGGACCCTGCTTCTCCCACAGGAGACCTGACTAGGTCTATCTGTGGCACCTGATCACTATGGATGTTAAACATTTCTTTAAGTGTTTCTTGGCCCTCTGCACATATGTAATGGTTGTACATCTGGGTCTTTATGACAGACTACTGGGGTGTCTCTGACTACATTGCCAGCCTTTGGATCCCTTTCCCTGGGTAACCTCAATAGAAGATGTGAACCTAATCTTAGTGCAACTTGATATGCCAAGGCTGGTTGGAATCCCTGGGTCACCTCTCCTTTTCTGAGGAGAAAGAAATGGGAATGAGGACAGAGGGGTCAAGGAGTAGAGGAGGGAGGGGAAGCTGCAGTCGAATGCAGAGTATATAAAGAACAATCACTGTTAAAAGAAGAAAAGAAAATGGACAGAAAAATAAAAAACACAAACAAACAAAGATAAAATGAATAAGCTCACAACAAAAGAAAAGAGAAGAAAAAGCACAGGAAATGCAGACAGACGTGCATACACACAAACCCATGAAACACACAAGCAGAAATAATATAAAGCAAAGACCAATATGGGACAATAAGAAAACAATATGGGACAAAATTTTCCACAAATTCCTTTGCATTTGTTTTGTGTTGGCCATGTCCTGTGGGACATAGGGCCTGCTGTCAAGTGTAGTTTGTATCCTCAGAGAGATTTCCTTGGAGAAACTAACTTTTCCTTTGCAAGTGCTTGTTAATGGAAATAGCTTCTTGATTAGGGATTACAAATCATGTCCACTCCCACATCTCAGTACTGGGGCCATGTTTGGCTTGGATCCATGCAGGCCCCATGCACGCTGCCTGTCTCTGTGAATCTGTATGTGTGTCAGCCCTACCAAGTCTAGAAGACACTGTTACTTTGGGGTCCTCTATCCCCAGTGGCTCTTAAAATCTTTTCAATTCCTTTCCTACATACTTCCCTGTAGCTATTTCTTTATCTCGGTGAGTGTCACTTCAATCCCCAGGATTCTCTTTCTCCATCATAGTGACTGTACCCAACCCCATGACTAAGCTTCAGTTAAACAAGCAAGACTCCCAGTTTGGTTTCCAGCCCCAGAATCCCCTTTTCTGAGCCTCAGGATCTCCAGCTGCTTTTTCCACATTATCAGTCGTAAGTGTAACATTGCAAACTAAAACCTTAAGCTTACTCTGTCCATTTCTTTCTTCTGTCTCTCCTGTTTTTTGTAAGTGCCAAACCCACCCTTCCAGTCACTCTGCCAATTATCATCAACCTCCTTCTTTATGCTTCTTTTCATCATCATGAGAGAACAGCTGACAGACAAGTTTTAAAGAGAAAGGACTTACTTTGTTTCTTGGTAACAGGGTTCAGTCCATCATAAAAGACAGCACCACTCAGGTGAGCGTGCTAATCTGGAATACCTCATACTCCATGATAAATAAGAAAGCGTGACTCCTGGAGCACTGGGACTCATCTGGCCTCCTCTTTTTTCTCCTTTTATTCAGTTAGCATCTACAGCTCACTGGGTGATGTTACCCATGTACAGGTCTTTCCTTCTCAATTAAGCCTCTCTGGAAATGCCTAGAGAAGCATGTGTCCTAGATGATTCTCAGTCCAGACAAATTGAAAATGAAAACCCAACATCACAACACCTATTCTGCTGGGTTTGAAAAATAGAATTTGGGCATTCTCTCTACCTGCTATTCAAATCACCCCAATACCCATTACTAGCATCTTGCTTTATTAGAATTGCCTCTTAAATGATCTAAGATGTTTTTGTCTCCCTGTGGTCTATTTACCATATTACACTAGATTATATTTTTTTAATAGCTAAATTTATTTAACTCTTCCTTTCCTTAAATTATCCAACTCTCCTGTTGCCAGTGGTAAATGCTGGAGAGGTATCATGGATCATAGAAAGGTCCGATGAGACTTCCACATAGTGTTTCTGGGTTCCTTACAGCATCAGAAGAATTCAGACTTGAGGCAAAGTAAGGAACTGTAAGGGAAATTTTGTTTGTTTGTTTTTTGTTTTTTTGAGACAGAGTTTCTCTGTGTAGCCCTTGGCTATCCTGGAACTCACTCTGTAGACCAGGCTGGCCTCAAACTCAGCAATCCACCTGCCTCTGCCTCCCAGAGTGCTGGGATTACAAGCATGTGTCACCACCGCTCGACTGAGGGAATTTTTTTTTACAGAGCAAATCTACACACTCTTGAGATCAATTGTGGGCTTCTCAAGAGTCATATCCAGCATGCTTTCTGGTCTGGCTGTGGATGTGGTCTATACATGTTGTCTTTGATTTAGGTATTGGACAAGGACCATTTCATTCTTTGCCATGTAGACATACTGTTTAGAATGTAAGATAAGTTGCCTGAAGTCTTGTTGTTCCTCTTGTAACACAAAACCTAATTTGACACTTTTCTCATATCTAGATGCAATATGATTTACAGGTTATGAATTCTTGTTTGTTAGATTCCTTCCTTTGCCTCTCTTTCTTCCTTTTGACTCATCCATGCAAGTCAGTCCCTGCCTCATTCTGAGTAAATAGAAATTCTGACAAAGTTCTACACAATATATCCCCCATTAAACCTTCAACCTCATTTATTATCACTGTGAATATTATCTGTACTGGCCAAGACTAACCCTTGGTGTTTGCCGTTCTCTTTGTCGCAAGGCTCTGAGAGTCCTCTCCTTTGGGTTTGGGAGCTCCTGCTCCTCCTCTACCACCAACCTGGACACAAAGCCCCTGGCCCACGCTCCAGCATGCTCAACACCGCAGGCCATGCTTTAGTTGTTTGTTCGACACTTTAGGCTCCAAGAAGGCAAACATACCTGTTTTCTTTCTATTTCTGTATTCTTAAACAATACATCTTGGTTTAATAAGTTACACACAGATGATATTTACAGTACATCCTTATATATTTAGTTAGTGCATACATGCACACGTTTGTGCGTGCGTGTGTGTGTGTGTGTGTGTGTGTATGTGTTGCAGTGTATTCTATAGCATAGGTAGAAGCCAGATGACAACTTACAGTTGTCAGTTTCCTTCTGGAGACTGAATGGAAGGTGTAAGGCTTGGCAGCCAGTGGCCTTACCCACTGTGCCACCGCTCTGGCCCTTTGGAGTCTACTTTACAGCCTTTTCTGTCCACTGTTCAACTCATTTAGTCAATAAAGTGAGGCCTGTGGGGCTTTTAGGGTTATGTGAGCATCCTGGAAAACCCTGCAGGACTTACACTGAGCTTCCTGGTGGTCTAGAGGAGGCACTCTGAAAAAAAAATTGGTCAAGTGGAACAATCTTAGATCATTACACAAATCTTCTTAAACTATTTGGACTCCTACCTCAATGGTCAAAATTATTTGATTTTCGTGGCAGCTGTGAAATAGGCCAGGATGAAAATGTTAGTTTTATACAAATGCCAAGAAAACTAAGATTTAAAATGTTAATGAAATCTTCCTAGAGTCACTTAAATGGTTACTGGCAGAGTGAAGACTGATTTTAACTGCAGAGACCATTCTTTTCTTTTGAATTTCAGACTCTTTATACATGTTAGAAAAGACTGTAGTCCCTCATTAACTCCACAGCATCATCGTCTCTGTCATCGGATTGTGACAGTGACATTCTCCCAGACCCGTGCTTACAGACTTGCAGCCACACAGGCAGGCTAGTGGTGAATACTTTAGCTAACAGCCTGTTCTTACAGCGGTCACATGGCTGCAGGGCCAGGTGTGCTCTGTTGTTATGGACGCTCATTCACCATTTAAGGTTCTATTGTTATTATTACACATTTAGTATAAGCCAAGCATTTTGCTAAGGTCTAGAGATCCTAAATAGATGCAATCCATTATGAAATGATATAGACACACCAAAAAAATAAAATCAACAATCCGATAATATAAATACTATAGCAGAAATAATGTAAATGGGGCTGCTATGAACATAGTGGAGCATGTGAGGGACCCAGATGTCCCTCAGTGGAGGAATGGATACAGAAAATGTGGTATATTTACACAGTAGAATTCTACTCAGCAATTAAAAACAGTGAATTGATGAAATTCTTAGGCAAAGGGTTGGATCTGGAAAATATCATCCTAAGTGAGGTAACCCAGTCACAAAAGAACACACATGGAATACAGTCACTGATAAGTGGATATTAGCTCAGAAACTCTGAATACCCAAGACACAACTCACATATCAAATGACTCCCAAGAAGGAGGAAAGAGAGGTCCCTGGTCCTGAAAATACTTGTTCCAGCATTGTAGGGGAGTACCAGGACAGAGAAGTAGGAGGTAATTGATAGGAGAATGGGTGGAGGGTAGAGGGCTGAGAGAACTTACAGGGAGGGGGGAACCAGGAAAGGGAAAATTATTTTGAATGTAAGCAAAGAATATTGAAAATAAAAATTATAAAAAAAGAAATAAAAATATTTTTAAATCTAAAAAAAAAAAAAGAAAGAATGTAAAGGCCACACAAAATGTTAAACTACAAAGTTATTAAGGCAGGTGAACAGGCTCGGTGGGAAAGGTGCTAGTTGCTAAGCCTGTTTATCTGAGTTACATCCCTGAAGTCCACATGCAGAAAGAGGGAAGCTCTTCCTGAAAGTTGCCCTCTGACCTCCACACATGTGTTATGATGCACATATGTCCCCTACCAATAAATAAGTGTGAAATATTAAAAATTTTACATTATTTTTTCAATACTTTTTTATTGGATATTGTCTTTCTTTACATATCCCCTATCCCAGTTACCGCTCCGAAAACTCCCTATCCCATGCCCCCTCCCCCTGCTGCTATGAAGGAGTTTCCCCACCGTCCATCCATTACTGCTTCCCTGCCCTGGCATTCACTTACACGGGGACATCGAGCCTTCACAGGACCAAAGGCCTCTCCTTCCGTTGATGCCCAACAAGACCATCCTCTGCTCCATATGCAGCTGGAGTCATGGGTCCCTCCATGTGTACTCTTTGGTTGGTGGTTTAGTCCCTGGGAGCTCTAGGAGGTCTGGTTGGTTGATGTTGTTGTTCTTTCTATAGGTTGCAAACCCCTTCAGTTCTTTCATCCTTTCTCCAACTCCTCCATTGGGAATCCCACACTCAGTGCAATGGTTGGCTGTGAGCATCCACCTCTGGCAGAGCCTCTCAGGAGACAGCATTATCAGGATACTATTAGCAAGCACTTCTTAGCATCCACAATAGTATCTAGGTTTGGTGACTGTATATGGGATAAATCCCCAGGTGAGGCAGCCTCTGGATGTCTTTCCTTCAGTCTCTGCTCCACACTTTGTCTCCATATTTCCTCCCGTGAGTATTTTGTTACCCCTTCTAAGCAGGACTGAAGCATCCACACTTTGGTCGTCCTTCTTCTTGAGCTTCCTGTGGTCTGTGAATTGTATCTTGATAATTCCGAGATTTTGAGCTGATATCCACTTCTCAGTGAGTACATACCATGTGTGTTCTTTTGTGACTGGGTTACCTCACTCAGGAAGATATTTTCTAATTCCATGCATTTGCCTAAGAATTTCCTGAATTCATTGTTTTTAATTGCTTAGCAGTACTCCACTGTGTAAATGTACCTCATTTTCTGTATCCATTCCTCTGTTGAAGGACATCTAGGTTCTTTCCAGCTTCTGGTTATTATAAATAAGGCTGCTATGAACATAGAGAAGCATGTGTCCTTGTTATATGTTGAAGCATCTTTTGGGTATATCCCCAGGAATGGTATAGTTAGGTCTTCAGGTGATACTATATCCAATTTTCTGAGGAACCTCCAGACTGATTTCCAGAGGGGTTTTACCAGCTTGCAATCCAACCAGCATTGGAGGAGTGTTCCTCTTTCTCCACAACCTTGCCAGCATTCACCTGAGTTTTTGATCTTAGCCATTCTGACTGGTGTGAGGTGGAATCGCAGGGTTGTTTCAATTTGCATTTCCTGATGACTAAGGAGGGCGAACATTTCTTTAAGTGCTTCTCAGCGATTTGAGATTCCTCAGTGGAAAATTCTTTGTTTAAGCTCTGTGGCCTGTTTTTTAATAGGGTTATTTGATTCTCTGGAGTCTAACTTTTTGAATTCTTTGTATGTATTGGATATTGCCCAGCTCAGATTGACCTGTGGGTCATATCTCTGAGGAGATTGTCTTGATCAAGCCTGATCTACTGTGGACCCCGCCATGCCCAGGGAAGGTGATACTAAACTGAAGAAGAGATAGTTAAGCAGAAGCCTGCCTTTGAGCCAGCAAGCAGCATCCTTCAGGTTCCTGCCGGACTCCTTAGCCTTGATCAGAGGGGATGCTGTACACAGTCATGACTAGGTGGGCCTTTGAGTTTTGCCTTGATGTTCCTCAGAGAGTTCCTCAGAGATGGAATTGGAATTGGAAGCCAAACACCACCCCAAAGTTGTTTTGGGTCAGAGTCTTTGTCACATTGACAACAAATGAAGCTAGAACAATTTCTTAATTCTCTAGAGTGAAAAAAGGCCATAAATGGAGAGAAGGGCGTCTGACTGAAATGGCAGAACAGACCGGCACTAAGAGGTAGAGCCAAGTCTGTATTGTAAGTGCTGTGTACAATGTAAGTGAAGACAAAGATATGTCAGGGGATTGGGAAGTTATTTGAGGAGTTTTCCTATGAAGATGTTTAAACAAAGAGAAGAGTTACTTAACTGGGCTATGAAATAACTAGAAAGCCCTTTGAGAAGAAAGCAAGAAGATGTTATTGCAGTGATGTATAAGATGTAACCTGGCATGCTATTGTGATAGCACTGAGGGCCTATGGTCTTTTCTAACATGCTTTGAATTTAGACATTTGAAAAAAATTCATGGTCTCTAAAATATGAGTAACCACAAAATAAATTCTGTTTCATTATTATCTCTCTAGAACATGTACATCATATGAATTTAATTGGTTGACAAGGTAACAAAGATAACAATTTCATGGCTTCAGAAAGAATTGATAAGGTAGGTTTTTCTCACTGCAAGAGGATGTGAAATTGTTGCTGAGAAATGATAATCAAAGATGATTATTTCAAGCCAATAATTTCCAAAGGAATTACTAAAGAAATTGTCTCAGCCATCTCTAACTTGGTGAGCCAGCGATTTTATTGCAATCAGATGTAGAAACATTGGTGACTCAAACATGGCTTGCTCTTAGCCACTAAGCCATCTCTCTAGCCTCACAAACATTTTTATACTTGGTTTTATGCAATAATAACTGTCCCCATAGTTCGGAAACCTTTAATATTTTAGTATCTTAAAAGTCTTTTTCCAACAAGGCCATCCTCGACTGTCTATGCCTCTGGAGCCATGCGTAACACCCTGTGCACTCTCTGGTTGATGGCTTTGTCCCTGGGAGCTCTGGGAGTACTGGGTGGCTCATATCGCTGTTCCTCCTGTGGTGCTGCAAACCTCTTCAGCTCCTTGGATCCTCTCTCTAGCTCCTCCATTGGGGACCCTGTGCTCAGTTCAATGGCTGGCTGAGAGTGTCTCCCTATGTATTTGTTAGGCACTAGCAGAGCCTCCCAGGTGACAGCTATATCCGGCTCTGGTCAGCAAGTACTTGGGGGCATCAATAATAGTGTCTGGGTTTTGTAACTGTATATGGGATGGATCACTAGGTGGGGAAGTCTCTGGATTGTCTTTCCCTCAAACTCTGCTCCACTCTTTGTCTCTGTATCTCTTCTGTGGGTATTTTGTTCCTCCTTCTAAGAAGGATCAGAGTAGCCATACATTGTTCTTCCTTCTTCTTGCACATCTGATATGTGAATTGTGTCTTGGGTATTCCAAGCTTCTGGGCTAATACCCACTTATCAGTAAGTGCATACCATGTGTGTTCTTTTGTGATTGGGTTACTTCACTCAGGATGATATTTTCTAATTCCATCCATTTGTCTAAGAATTTCATGAATTCATTGTTTTTAATAGCTGAGCAGTATTACATTGTGTAAATAGACCACATTTCCTATATCCATTACTCCGTTGAGGAACATCAAAGGGAGCAGAGGCCCCTGGTCCTGGAAAGGCTAGATGCTCCAGTGTGGGGGAATGCTGGGACAGGGAAGCAGGAGAGGGTTGACTGGGAAACAGGGGGAGGGGAGATGGGTGATGAGACTTTCGGGGGGAGGGGGAACCATGAAAGGGGACAACATTTGAAATGTAAATGAATAATGTATCTAATTAAAAAAATAAATAAAATAGCTCACAAGATCAAAGATTTTGATGATCCAGAAGCAATGCTTTTCGTTTTTTGAAGAGATTGACATCATTAGCAAGGTTGAACAATGCAGTACTAATGCAGTCCTTAGCCTTAGAGACCCTTAGGGACTCCTTAAAAAGAAAGGAAAATCTTCCAGAAGCAGAAAAGTAGTGTGGTAAAATAGCCATTATTGCCAAGACTCCAACATTGTTGTGGAACAAACACATCTTTTTGGGAGAGATTCAAGAATTGCATTAAGAAGTAATGTTACAATATAGAAATAGGTAGTTCACATCCCAAGGTCATAGGAAATGCAGTTCTTTATTGTTCTATC
Source organism: Apodemus sylvaticus (assembly GCF_947179515.1). NCBI lineage: Eukaryota > Metazoa > Chordata > Mammalia > Rodentia > Muridae > Apodemus > Apodemus sylvaticus. Next base: position 128,365,694 of record NC_067478.1, on the reverse strand, counting down.
TTATTTTTTGCAAACAACTCTTCAACTCAGCATTTGCAGATGCTGTCTAATCCTAGGTAGAACTAGGTGTTGCATGTAGATGTTTGCACTATTTCTGTGTATATGTATTTATTATAAGCAAATATTCTAGGTATGTAGTGTTACTACAATCTTGTCAAAGATCTTCCTAATTATGATATCTCCTATTTCTGTCTAAATTACTCCATGAAGTTTTTCTTTTTTTGGTACTATAGGAAAACATTTGTATTTAAGTAAATCTATGCTTCTCGAATAAAAATCTGAGACTGGTAATTTTTTAAAAAAAGTCTTCTTCTGTACTCTTTGTTTCTTCAACTCTTCTCCTTTTGTAAGTTGTGGTTTCTATTTTTCCACAGTAGACCTTTTCCTTAATTATTAGGCTCATTTTAAAAACATGGCACCTTTGAATTACTTTACACAAATGCACTCTGAGAACCTCATAGAGTAGAGGAACTTGTCACCAAGTCTGAAGACCAGACCCTTGAGTAGAACAGAAGCACCCACTGCAAGTTCTCTGACCTCCACACACAAGCTCTGCAGCATGCCCGTATGCACACACAGTGAGTAAATAAATAAATAAATAAATAAACAAACAAACAAACAAACAAAGTATAATACAAATTTAAAAGCTAAACCGTAAGAAGAGCTGGCTAGAGCTCTGGATGTGTATCATGTGTGGGGAAGATGGCTTTTGTGGAGGGGGACTTAATTGCCATCAGATGATGGTAAGCTGATTTGCTGTGCCTTTCTGCTCAGGAATGGGTTACACATCAAAGCATTGCTGGTGGAGAAATACCTCAGATGTGGATCAATTCTTACTCCCTAGCTTCCCCACCAGTCACCATAATCATTACTCTGCAATTCCCCGATCTTGCCTTAGGATCTAGTGATGCTTTGAACTCCTTAACTCAGGATCTGTGTGCTTACAAATCAATCTGGCAATGTGTCTGCGGAAAACAAATCTCATCTGTCCCACCTCCTGCTTCCTCTGTCTCTCGGCACCATCTCTACTTTATCGGCATCTCAGTGTCCGGGATTTCTCTGCTTCTACCGTCAACCATACCGCATTCTTTTGTTGCGCTTGGCATTATCCGTGCCAGGCACAGGGTGCAGCCCAGCATGCACTTCTTCCTGAGACAGGAGCCTGAGCTTCTATGGTGCCCCAACCTTTCTGAAGAACAGCTCTATATTTCAATAGCCCACCTCACATCTCTCCCACCTTGAGAGAGCCTTCAACCTCTTGGAGGCAGTCTACACTTCTCGTCAGCTATCAACCAGCTGATGATCAGTCCATCTCTTTGGATCTACCTCTGCAAAGAGCTGGAATTAGATCCTAAACCTGTGTCAACCAATGTGGCATCTATGCATTACTTTAAACACTTGAAATATACCTAGCCAAAAAGAGATGTGCTATAGGTATAAAATGTATGGCAATGCCTGAAGGCAGTACAAAGATGATATATAAAATACCAATTTATATCTATCATGTAGAATGCATTCTTGGATATGTTGAGTTAAATAAAATGTTATTAAAATCGGTGTCAGTTACTAAGTTTTACTGATTATTATTGTGTCTGTGGCAGTGATAATTTTCAGTACTTGGTCCTCTGTCCACCATGGTTCTTGGGTCCAACTCAGGTCACGGAGCATGCATGGCAACTGCTTTGGCTGGCTGAGCCAGCTGACCAGCCCTCGAGTCACTTTTCAGAAATGTGATTCTGGAGCTGGGAAGATAGCTTGGCGAGTAAAAACAGTTTCCCAGCAAGCCTGACGACCTGGGTTTGCATTCCCAGAACTCATATGAAAGCTAGTTGCAGTAATGACTGTCTTTAGCAAAGATGGTGGGAAGAGGCCAGAGAATATTCCAAAGTCTTCAGACCAGCCAGCCAAGCTTAAACAATGTCAAAGAGATCCTGCCTCAAGTGAGGTAAAATGGAAAGGACTAACACACCTGAAGGGAGCCCTCTGACTTCCAAATCCAGACTGTGTCATGGGTTTGCCTGCACCTCCTACAATGTGATTATTAGGAAATTGGGAAGTGTGTGTGTGTGTGTGTGTATGTGTGTGTGTGTGTGTGTGTGTGTGTGTGTGTGTGTGTGAATATCATCGTATCATTGTAAATGACATGTAGATGTCAAGCTAGGTTGGCCAGTCAATCTCTAGCACTGGTATAATGCCTGATCCTCTGTCTCAGAGAAGAGATGAAGAAATTGTTAAACAGTTCACTTAGACCCAACTCATATTTGCTGGTGAGGAAATGACATAGTCAAGAGAACTAATCACTTCAAAATTGTTAACTCTACATATTACATGAGGGAACTATTGGGATGGCTAAATGGGTAGAGCATGCCTTAGAAGCATGAGATGGTGGATTTGCTCCAGCACCCTCCCCCACTCCCCTCAACCCCCTCCCCCCAACAACCGCCCCAACAAACACACACACACACACACACACACACACACACACACACACACTGACATGATAAAGAAGAATGTGCAGTATATCTAGATTCCGGAGTAATTTAATAGAAACCTGGTGGATTACTTTTGAAATCTTGAAACATGTACCTTATTGAATTGTCAGATTTCCTTAGTTTGAAAATTCTCCTCTGAGATTCAGGACAACAAGGTAATTGCTATAACTAAAAGATGAACCAGAGTCCTTTATTCTGAACTAGACAGTCAAGTCACTTTGGGCTTTTAATAATCTTCATGTTTGCTTTCTAAAGAGAAAGGCATACTCATTTTCTCAAAGAGCATTATCAGAGATGTCTACTCTTAGTAAAGGAAAGGCAGTGTGAGCCACACACTCTCCAGATACAAGGATTATTGTTCTGTAGAACCCTTGGCCTTTGTCCTGCTCCGTGGCACACTTGAAGATTGTAAGGGAAAACTAGTTTCAGAGACGGAGGATGTAGTGCCATGTCTTAGACCTTGTCACTGCACTGTGATGAGCTGAGTGAGCATGCCTTTAGATCTACTCTTGGGGAGTACCATTTTTCATGAAGGGCAAAAAGCCCATGTTCCGAGTTACAGAACCCTTCTCTCTCTGTAAGGACCAGCAGAGAACTCTTAACACGCATAGTATTCTCTCTCAATGGTAGATAGAAGATTTACTTTTAAGAGTTGTCAGACAACTTTTTCTTTCTTTCTTTCTTTCTTTCTTTCTTTCTTTCTTTCTTTCTTTCTTTCTTTCTTTCTTTCTTTCTTTCCTTCCTTCCTTTCTTTCTTTCTTTTTCTCTTTTCTTTCTTTCTTTTTTTTTTTTTTTTTTTTTTTACATTTTTGTCCAAGAAAAGTTTCTTTGTGTAGCCATGGCTGCACTGGTGAGTACTCTGTAGACCAACCTGGCCTTGAACTTGGAGATCAGACTGCCTCTACCCTCCCCCAAGTGTTGGGATTAAAGGCGTGTGCCATCATGCCTGACTGCTTTACATTCTTGAGTAAAAGCTAGAAGACAAAGGATCTGGAGAGATGGCACCATGTTAGAGTGTAGTGCTATTACAGAGGAGTTTGGTTCCCAGAGCTGGTGTCAGGCAGACCACAAAGGCGTGCCTCTCCCCTAAGATCTACGGCCACTTTCTGGTCTCCTCAGGTGCTTGCCTATGCACACTCTGAAACCTACACACATACTGGTAGTGAAAAATTAAAACTAGAAGAGATATTGCTGAATAGTAACTAATTTATATGAAAGTTTAGAGGCAACAAATAATAGTTTAGGGATTTTCTAATACTACCAGAAGCTTCTGGAGTCTGCTGGACAGCTGGGCTATTTCAGGTTTGGTGGTATTGTATGCTAAAAACAAAACAGAAACAGAAAGACAGCATCCAGTTGCTAATATGTATGTGACAATGACAGGATTCAGAGATCACTAGAAAGATAAACTTTCTCCTGAGTGAGCAAAAATGGAAACCAAGGGAAGATTCTAAAAGCATTTCATATTAGGACTTTTTGAAACTTTTCAGACTTTGAGGTTTTAAGAGAAATATTTTTGTGGTTGTTAGACTCTGTTTACAGAGTATGGCAGCCTATGTTGACCATGAAGATGTGCTCCACGATGGTCAGTGATAGGGTCTGCCTTTCAAACACTACACAATATGTAAGTCAGAAACTTTAGATAATCCCGTCCTTAGTATAGTCTTCTCTGGCTTCTATCCCACCTATCACCAGGAGAGGACTCACAAACGTCAATAATGACATTTTTCTTTTTACAAAGTTCACACCAAAGCCTTCCTTGGTTTTCCGTGATCACCTGTTCCTTCTTGATACTGCTCCCGTTCCAGTCCCATGTTGTCACAACAGACCCGCCATAGCTTTTCTCACTCCTTTCATTACTAGGCTCACTTCCTCAGGCTGATGTCCTGGCCTTTCCTCTAACAGTCTTCCCATAATGCACTCTGTCCTCTGTCCTTGTGCAGTGTGGCTGCTTCCATTCTGCATGACTCTACAGTCCACATTTCCCCAGTAACATTGTTTTCAGTATAACATGTCTAAAGCTCAGACCCCCTTGCAGTGTTTCTTCTCAGCATGGCCAGGGCTGTCACACAGCTACTTCGTGTCTCTTCCTTCTGCATAGCCAGTTAGGGGCCTAATACTGAAGATTTTTGCCTTCAAAGTGCCTTTTATAGTTCTTCCTGCCTCTTTTGTGTGCACTATCGACAGATAAGCCATACCCTGATTACTGTGCCAATATTCTGGTTGCTCATACAGACCTCATATGAGTAGTTAAATATCCCTGATTTCTTATTCCTTCCCAGGATAATGATCGCATGGTGCCCACCTGATCAAACATCTTCACTGTGTGTAAGAGTGATTTCCAAGGGCTAAAACTGATGACAAGCAGTAAAGAAGATGGAGTGTATGTGGAAGATAAGGCCAAGGAAGTTGTTTACGAGCATTTTAGAGTTAACATTTTCTTTGAGTGATTCATTCCTCTGCCTTATCTTAAAGACCTGGTAGTCTCTCTTCCACTTAATACAACCGATTGGTGAGGCTCTCTACTGAGAATTTGATTTGAACTCCAAATATTTCATTTTGGATATTAGTTTAGCTTTTCTTCAGAGATTCTCTTTATTAAATTCTGTTTATATCTTGATTTGTTTTTATTTCATCATTCATCTGTTTATGATTTTACAATCCTCATTCAGGCATGACTTCATATCCTCTTTGAACTCCATAAATGTATTTATAATTCTCTTTTGAAGTGATTGTCTTGCATGTGACATAGTTTCTTTTCTCAGAGACGACTGCCATGCTAATATCTTAGTTGGAGACATGTCTTAGTTATCCAGGTTTGTAAGTGTTCAGCAGGACCTGGGCATTTGGAGTTAGAGCACTGGCAGCATTTCTTGGTATAGATTTAGTGTTCCTTTTACTGAGTAGGTGTATCTCTTACATCTCTTGGAGCTACTCAGTGTTGCTGCAAATAATGCCACTGAATTTCAGCCATGGTACAGTCTAGCCTCTTCAGTGATGTGGCCAAAGAGTCCTCCAGCTCTTAGTTGATGATCACAGGACCCAGAAGTTAGAGAAAACCTTGCTAGATCCAGTCAGTGGCACTAGCTTTGCACAATGCTGCTTCCTCTTAGCTGTGCCTCAAGCTTTGGCCTCCCTGAGACAGATTCACGCCGGCCCTCCTGTAACTGTTGCTATTTCCACACTTCTCTCTGAGTGTCTGGTGGATCAGTTCAGGCATGGAAAAGGTGAAAGCCTGTGGGGCAGGGAGGAAGGAGGGTTGGAGCCCTGGGCCACACCCATACCCTGGAAGGCACAAAGGTTCTTCTTTCAGACCTTATGTACTCCCTTCTATTTAACCAAATCAAGAATCCGAGTAAAATAAAAGCAAAACTTGAAAACAGTCACAAGAAAAAAAGTAAAGAAGTAGAAAAATGCACAGATAGTGCATAGTGCCTGACGTAGTAATACACACACAGGGACACATACAGTAACACACATGCAGTGACACATAAACATAAGCAGTAACACACAGTAACACACATGCAGTGACACACATGCAGTGACACACATGCAGTGACACACATGCAGTGACACACACAGCAACACACAAAGTAACACACATGCAGTGACACATAAAGAAACATAAGCAGTAACACACAGTAACACACATGCAGTGACACACATGCAGTGACACACACACAGTTACACAAGCAGTAACACACACCAGGTAACTCACACACAGTAACACACACAGTAACACACTCACTGTAATCCACACATGGTAACACACCCATATGGTAAAGCACGTGTGGTAATGCACACAAGGTAACACGCATGCACACATGCCTTTCAGTTGCCTTCCACACTCCTTCCCAGTGCCCTCCAGCTCTGTCTGTGGATCTTCCTCATAAGCACTACAAACATTGAAATCATAAGTGTAGCTTTTCTCACTTCTATAATCACAGAAAATGCATTTCAGAAACATGTGGGAAGTAGAGTTGGTTTTTTTTTTTTCGATGTTCTCTCCTAGGAAAAATATTCGAGTTTGGCGAGAACTGTCCTGTACAATTAGTGAGCAAAGTTAGTGATTTGATTAAATATTATAAATGAAAACAGTCCGACTCTTTCTTTAGAGGGGCAGAAGTGGAAAGATCTTCCCGGAAGAGCCCTGGCCTCTCACTAAGTATATTCTTCTTAGATAAATACTAGGATTTCATAAGGGAAGACACAAAGTTGAAGGGACTTGTACATTTGGAAAGAGTTTTTATTTTGGGGGAAAAGGTTAAGAAACAATTCCAGCCCTAGCTTTAGAAACCCAACCACGTACCACACAGACCTCAGCAATTTCCTCTACAAGCCAGCTCACACTACACTGAAGTGTCGGTTTCCCTCTCTCTTAACAAGACCAGTGGAAGCACTGCTCTCCTCTCTTCAAGCATTTCAATCTGGCTCAACTGATTTTAGTATGACACTCCAGAACAATCTCCTGTTCTGCACTTATCCTTTGGAAAAGTCTTGTGTGGAGCTGAAGATGTCACTCAGCCATTAAAGGCATGTATTTCTCCTGTAGAAGACCCAAGTTCGGTTCCCAGGGTTCACTTTTGGCAGTTCACAGCAGTCTGGGACTTTAGCTCCCTCTTGTGGCTACCTCAGACACCTATGCCCATCTGTCCCTGCACTTTGTGTGTGTGTGTGTGGGGAGGTGGGGGGAGAGGGGAAGGGTGTGCATGCACTCACATGCACATTAAGTAAAATCTCCTAAAAAGTTCTTGTGAGATATCTACGCCTGTTTATCACCTATAGGAAACAACAAGAAGGGGAAATCCATCTCTTTGCTAGTCTGCACAAACACATCAAACTTTCTGGTTATGGGAGTTTGCCCCAGTTACTGAGTTTTGGATATCCCGGCATTGCATACCAGTTCCCCAGCTGGTCTTGACTAATTTGATTATTATACCCATTTCCTGCTGTAAAGACACTTCCTACCACGGCCCAGAGAACCTACTAGTTCTGTGTACGTGACTCACCTATCTCTTCCTTTTACTCATTCTCTATAGCCTTGCTTGAATTTCTTCCTTATGTTTCTTCTTATGGTATTTCCTTTCTTGTTTCAAAACACTCATTAAAATGGCTTGCTCCTCGTGGACTCCCTGTCAAATCTCCTTCTGTCAATTAGAATGAAATAGAATTAATTAGACATTAAATGTGAGCTGATCTTGATTCTGTTTCTAGTAGAGAATTTGAGCCTGGAATATGGCTTAGAAGTTATCCAGGGTAGTTCCTTCATTTCTCTAGAAGAAAACAGATGTAGAAAAGCTACCCCAGATGAAGAACTGTCATTTGCTCACTCCACGTGGGTCCTTTCTACATTACATCACAGGGACAGTTCTCCTTTGCCTGCCCAGTTATCTTAACTGACTAAGATGGCTCAACCCAATCAGCCATGTGCTAAGGTTAGAACTTCTGTCTCTCATCTTTCATTCAGTGTTGATACTGGGAAGCTACTTTATTGTTTTAAGCTTTGTTTTCTCCTGTGTGGTATAGTGAGAGTGGTCACCTCATGGTATGATTATGAGAATCCACCAAGTTGATCTCTGTACCTGGTATGTGGTGTGGTCCTAATATTAATGGCGGTGTGGATGGCAATGAGGATGGGCAAGGGCAAACTAACCTGGTGCTCAGTTGTCCTTGTTACTCCTTAGCAGCCTCACTTGCATTCCTCAACTTCTTGCTCTTCCTTCTGACGCCTTCACAAAGGCCGCTTTGCATTCTGACTTTGGCTTAAGGTATGAAGGTCCGAACTAGTAATGTTAGAGTTAGCCTCAGAGAAGAAGAGTTGCTATACCTACTTGTTTGTGATGACATTATGAAACTTGATCCTTCCTTTCAGAGACAAAGAAGTTTTGTAGTTAGAGCTAATCTACAGAAGTTAAACCATAATTCAGTCCCAAGCTGTTAGGGGCCTTGAAGTGAAATTAGTTGGAGAAGGAAGAGCTAAGCTTGGACTTAATAGCCAAGGAATATGTTTGGTGATAGGGACTGAGACCTGAAGTCTCATTAAGTGGAGAAGGGGACAGTCTATACTTAGACAGTAGTTACTTCAGAGAGTAGTATGGCTGATAACATAATGTCACCATGGACTTTTCTGTTTTGTTTTGTTTAAGAAAGAGCTTCATTATGTAACTCTTGTTGGAAAAGGTAGTCCCGAAATTGAATTTGAATGATATATAAGTTATCCAGAAATAAAAGGTTAGAAAGTGCACCCAAGGCAGGGGAAACAGCACACACACACACACACACACACACACACACACACACACACACACACACACACATCAAGCAACATGTTGTATGTTGGAAAGAAATGATTCACCCTTTAGAAGACATGAGTGGATAATGTATGAGGTGTTGGAGGGCATTGGTTACCATGCTAACAGGCTTGGATAAGAACCTAATGTGATGGAGACGCTGTAAGGCATTTGAGCCAAGGAAGGCAGTGTTCATATTCGTTATCAAGGTAGATCAGCTGTAGTCAGACTCCCTCATGTGGATGGCACTTTGAGACAGGGTGGACAGGTCTGGAGGCTGACACACTGGGGCACATCAAGATGGATTTGGAGTTAAGGAGTGACATCAAGAGACTGAAGTGGCAGGCCTTAGTGTGTGGGAGCTGTTGAAAACCAAGATCATGATTGACTTGGAGACCAGTGTGATGGCACGCTTCACCATCTCAGGGACACAGAGATCCAGGATTATCATTATCAGTGGCGGAGATGATGGGTGTAGCATACCAAACGAAATCTAAGGTGCCCTGAATCACTATAGCTGCCATTATCACTAGTGTGGAGATGGTAATCACTTACTTTTGCTTTCTTCACAACTTCACTACAATCTATATTTTCAGTGCACTCTCTGATCTGTCACCCGAGCAGCCTCTGCTCCTTCCTTCTGTCTCTCTTTTTACTACACATCACCACCTAGCATGCTCATTATGTTTGTCATCGATTAACCTTACCGTTATGACTTAAATGTAAAACGTCTCCCTCAGGCTCCTGTGTTTGAATACGCGGTCCCCAGATGGTGTCACTATTTTGAGAAGTCACCCTTTGGAGGTAGAGCCAAGCCAGAGGAGGCAGGTGATTGAAGGTTTAGAGCCCAATCCTATCTCACAGCCTGTCTCTGCTTCCTGGTGTGCCGAGATGGGAGCAGTCAGAGCTAGCTGCCTCTCACTGTGCCTTCCTCACCATGATGGACTGGATCCTCTCAAGCTGTAAACCAAATAGATCCTTCCTTTATTAAGTTGCTTTCTTCTCTTTTATTTGGCCAAGAAAATTACCTAATTTGCACATTAAATTATAACCCTCATAAGGATAGACATGTTTCCTCCTAAGTCTCTATTACCTAGAAAATACTTGGGGTCCTGTTGCTACTCAGTAAACACTTGAGGAGTGAGAGACAGTAAGGAAGGGTGAACGTTAAAGAACAATAGCTGATTTTATGAGCTGCTGAGAGGCGGTTGAGAAGCAGGGTACCTACTCATGGTGACTTCTTTGGAAGTTCCTACTCCCTGCCAACTAAGGCTCAGTCTGGCATGTCTGTCTCCCTCCTTCCTTTCCTCTCAGGCAGGCTGTCCTTTTGCTTTACAGTCTATTTAGTTTCACAATTTTATGACTGTGGTTTAGATTCCTGGAAAAATCAAAACCTCTGGGAATCTAACCTATGGTTTTAGAGGACATAAACAGACACCCTGGTCAACTCTTGGTTATGTATGTATGTATGTATGCATGTATGGCTGGGAAAATTGTAGTTAAAAAAAAGCAAAAAAGAATGACATTTGTTTGGAATCTGAGTGACTAGTCTTCAGATTTCTCACCATAGCTGGTGGAGGAGAGAAGAATGACAATTTAGAATGTGAAAATTATTTTTTTAACAAGCAAATTGGAAAGTTGTTATTTTTTTATGTGTTTCTTTCTCTCATATGTTTCGGGGGGAGGGGTGATGAGTGAAATTGCCTTTCTAATGAGTGTTTTTTACTTGCACCTTCACTTCAACCCCCTAAGCCCTGCACATGCTGTAGCCCTCACGGTTCCAGGCCTTGACTGCTGGAAGGAGGCTCTTGCTTCTGACTCTGCTCCTGCCCCAACATTCTATTCTCTGTCACATAGCACTGATTACTATTCTATCTTCCCTTACATAGAAGGTCTCTGCAGATGTGCTGATCTGCCAGATGATGAACCCACAGTAGGTTAGTTGGACTTCATACCAGTGATTAATATGTTACTTATCACATGGCATCATTCAAAACTCTTTTTTGTTTCCCATAGTCCATGGAATATATTATTAACCAATTTCAGTGTTATTTCAAGTAGTCATCCAACATGCTTCTATAAAACTCACCTCCTCCTGCTTTCTGTTTTCCTGTTACCTAGTTTATAAAGAAGGGTCATGCCAGAATCCTGTTTACCTGAACAGAAGTTATTTCTTCCCGATGTATGGCACTCAAATCTCTCATGAACTGAACCTTGGCCATAAAGTTCAGCATAACTTAAATTGTTTATAAAAGCATGCATCTTTTAGAAAGGTGAAAAGTGTTGTTCTTTAACCCAAAGCACACATTCCTCAAATTAAACTGATATCCTGTGATGGCTTGCTTTTACTGATGGATACTTCTTGCTCCCTGAGCTAACTGGTGACACTCACACTGTCACTTAGAGTTGTGTTCCTACAGTGTAGCATTCCAGGTCCACCTTGCTATTCCATTCTTGATTAAACCCATGTGATCCTACACACATTACCAATTTGATTGGATAACAACTTCTGACACAGTTCCCTGCTTTTTCCAGGCTGTACTCACTCCTTTGTCTTTTGTGTTTACAAAGGACATGCTTACACTCCTTCTAGAACAAGCCTCACAGTTAGACTTGAGAAACAGAGAATTGAGTATAATTTTTATTGATGGAGACTGGGGGCACTTTTCCCTACTCCTAGTTTCCACATGGAAAAATTTCCCCCTTAACTCTACAAGTTCCTTAATATCTAGCTTTCTTCTCTTACAGCAATGACCGTGGTGAGTGACAGCTTTGGGTCCATGTTTCTTACCTGGTGCTATTAGCTATCGGTGATCCTGGTACTGCACATGTGGTCTTTGCCCATACCCACTCCACTTTGACCATTGGAAAATAAGGCCTAGGGTGTCCACTTTGAAGTCTCAGACCCCTGCTGGGCTATTCCAAGGACTGCATTAGGAAGAGAAGAACAGGAAGCTTATGCTAGCTTTCATACTATGTGTGTGAGGGCTAATCTTTGTTGTCAGCCCCACTACTTCGGGAATCAACTAAAACCTAAATAGTTGAGCATGCCTCTGAGAGATCACCTTGATCATTTGAGATGGGAAGACCTACCCTAAATCTAGGCCACACCTTCTGGTGGCAGTCCATAACATTAATGAGTTAGAGTGCCTTTGAAGCAGTATCTCCCATGTGATGCAGGAGTGACAAGGTGCCCATGGAGACAGGTACATGCTGGAGATCTCTTATGCAGAGATATATGGATCTCATGCAGTCCTAAATGTCAAAGCCACTGCCAGTGTGTGAGAATATAAGAGGCCACTTTAGCATCAGTATTTTAATCTTGTCAGAGTATTAGCTCCACTTCTCTTTACTATCAGCACCCAACAAAAGCAATTTAAGGACAGAAAGGTTTAATTAAGCTTCCAGTTGGAGAGTCAAGTTCATCATTTAAGGCAGGATGGCAGGATGGAGAGGCACCTGGTCCCACTGCATCCATAGTCTGAAGTCAGTAAGACTGCCTTCCCCTTTTGCTTCAGCCTGGCACCTGAAGTCATGAATGGTGGCACCGACATTTGCCATGGGTCTCCCCCATCAGTTGTGTTAGAAACATCATCATAAATTCACTTAGAGATGTGTTTCCATTCCTCTGCCTCCCAAGAGCTGGGGTCAAAGGTGTGTGCCACAATGCCCGGCTCCACAGTGCCTCCAGACACTGACAGGTTGACAAGGAATTAACCCCACACCAGGCACCCAGCCTCCTCCTGTTTTGCATATTCTTCAGGTGCTGCAGTACTATGGTACTCTGCGAGAGTTCCACAGTGTGACCTCAGCTGCTATCTCAGAGGTGGCCGTACCATGCCCTCTGATGATGTTGTCTCACAGGGATGCTGCCTTTCAGGTTCTGTCACTAATCCTCAAGTTTCCAGAGCAGAGCTTGGTCCTCCCAGTGCAGAAACCGTGCACGCGGTGCAGGACAGTGTAGACAGAAGAGCTAAGGTCAGAAGAACGTTAGGCCACACAACTGCTGATCTCTCAGGGTGACGTAGATCTCGGCCAACTGAAGAAGAAAAAATTAAATTGAGCATTATTTAGTTGAGTCTTGGATTCAGCTGTTTTACTGGGTGACCTGGAGCTTAGGATATGTCTGAGATAGGAGCACTAATAGCCTGCTTTTAGTTTTGTCAGCTTTGAACCAATTTAAAGCCCCTGTAACTGGTTCATTTTTAACTTCACAATTAATTAAAAACAGCTAGTGGTCCTGATCGCTTAACAATAAGCGAGTTCATTTAAATCAACTCTTGGAAGCACAGTTATGGTGCTGGAAATATGTCCTTCACAACGGTAACTCCATAGCATCAGGGAATGACTGCCTACTGATCCGCTTTGCTTCTGAGGAAGCTGGCCAAGTGGCATTCAGATGGCAACAGACGGCCACAAAGGCCCTTTACTCTCAGCCTTACTGCCCTGCAGCCCCTGCCTTGAACGGGCAGAGGAATAAACAGTGCTACACACAGACTCTGGAGGAAATCTCAGAACAGCAAGGAGTGAAGCGCTGATACCTAGTATGGATGCCAAGCCGTAATACCACATTTTAAAAAAGCCAGACACAAAATGCTTCATCCACATGAGCTCTCCAGAATAGACAAACTACATAAAGACAGGATTGAATCCCAAGGCCTGGTGAGAGGAATTATGGGAAAAGACTGTTTCCTCGTTCCTGGGTTTTGTTTTGAGATCCTCTCAGTACAGATGTATAAATGTCACATAACTTTACCCATTTAAAATTATAAAATTTATTACCTGTGAATACACCTTAACTTTTAAAGGCTGTTTAAAAGTGGTATGACTCTTCTAAGTTTGTGAAGACAAATTTATATGTTTCATAAGCAAGCTCCAAAGAGTGTTAGCAATGTACTTTGGCACTAACAAAGTGCACACATTGAGATTTTAGTGTAAATCAACAATACTGTGTTTGAAAGGCCCTAGTCATTAGTAGTTCCTTGGTTGTTTCCTTCATGTTTCTGCATCTTCTTTTGCTTACCTATGAAGAGCCTGTGCTTCTGTTATCATTATGTTTGCACACTATAAACTAAATATCATTCTTTCTGCAGTTTCAGTCTGTGTGCCCATTTAAAAAATCTATAGTGTTTTTTTTTTTTTTACTCTCTGGAAAAGATTGGGTGACCAGTAGCTTTATAGAAACAAACTGAGAGGGTGCTATGTGAGGTAAGAATTGTGGGACCACAAACCTAGGAACTATAAAATCTAAGAGAAAAATCTAGTGATCCTTCCAGCTTTTCAAAGAGTCTATGGTCTTATTGATAACTTGATCTTTTAACAATCAGAAATGGGAGACATGTACGTATGCCTGCCTGTGTGCGTGTGAGCCGTGTGCATGCCTGCCACCCATGGAAACAAGAGGTGGGCTTTGGGTCTCCTAAAACTGGAACTATGGATGTTTATGAGCCACCATGTGTGTGGCAGAAGTCACCAGAGTCCTATGCAAGAACGAGTACTCCTAACCACTAGGCCATCTCTCCAGGCATATCAATACATTTTTTTATGGTATAGCTTGTGATATATTGTTGTAGTGACCCCACTAAAATAGTATCATTATTTATGTACAAAATATCACCCATATCCTGCAAGCTTGCCGTCTTTCATACTGTCAAGGTAAAGCACACTATAGAAGGCATGCATTTAACATGCTAAATCCAAACTTAAAGTGAATGATACTGTGTGAACAAGACAATCACTCCAGCCTTGCTGCAACTGGGTCCCAGGTCCCACTGTGCATGTGTTCCTAAAGGTACTTAAAAATGTGTGGGTGCAATGCATCTCTTCCCCTTTTCTGCAGCAGACAACTCATGCAACAATTATGACATTGCTTGATTTTTACTTGGCAAAGTCAGTTCTTTATTCTCTGTAACTTTTAAGTGCAATAGCCAATGCGGGCCCCAGTGTATGACGTACTTCTTGTTTGTAAGGAGGAATCTAAATGAGCTAGGATATATCTATGTTAGTTGCTTTAGGATAATTATTAAAATAAGTGCACACATACACACATACACACACACACACAACACACCCACACACACACACTCAGACACTCTGAAGAACACAGGAAGCAGCTCCCAAGAGCTCTCCAGCCTCCTCTGAGAGAGCTTGGTCCACCATTGCTTCCTGTTTAATGATGTGGTCCCGATTTTGCTTTGCTGAGACAGGGCTCACTTTTCTAGTTCTGTTTCCCTTCTCAGAGGATTGAAAGGTGCTGGGATTGCTTTTTCACGGCCAGCTTCTTTGCGGCTCCAGGGCCACTAAAAATATGAACTATAGAAAGGGTTTTAAGCCAGTGTTCTCATGACCTAGTTCAAAGGCATTAAAAAAATATTTCCTGTTAACTAAGTGTGTGAGCAGAAAACAGGTCAGAAAGAGAGCAACAGGAAAAGATGATTTGCATACATCCTTACTGGGAAAAAGAAATCCCAACAATGTGAATCTAGACGGTTGTGGTCTTACTTCCCAAAACGCTGGAGTCGGAACTGGAAAGCCAGCAAACCACTTCTCATGGTCTGTAATTTGGAGGAGGAGAACCAGTCTCTCAGTGTTTGGACACCTTTGCTCAATTATGCAATAGGCACATTTTGTTTTCAGATTTCTGGGAAAACTAGCATTCCTCTAAAATAAATTCAAGATGGATTTATCCCCAAAGGTGATGGTATAATAACTGAGAACCTTCATCCAAGGTTTATCATATAAACAAATATCACAATTGCTGAAACATATCGAATTTGTTGCCCCAGAGTTTGAGACAGGCAGACTTGGAATGCCCTGAGTCCACCTACTTCATCTCTTTGTGTAGTGTCACATTTTAGGATGTAATGGCTGAACCAGTGTCCCCATAATTAGCTGCTTCTTTCTAGGTAACTTTAAACAGTTTGTTTGTTTGTTTGTTTGTTTGTTTGTTTGCTCTGATTTTTTTAAGACAAGCTCTTAGTAGCCCAAGCTGACAGCTCACTCTGTAGCTGAAGATGTCTTTGAATTCCAGATCCTCCTGCGTCTACATTGAAAGTTTTGGGAGTTGCTTCCACATCTGGCTGAACACAAAGCAATTTTTTAAATGCCATAAAGAAATGCTCTGTCTCACGGTTCTCATGGCAATGTTAATATCTGCTTGCCAGAGTGAGTGCACCTTACAAATGCCGATGCCTGTGGAGCCAGGAGAGAGGGCCAGATCCCCGGGAACGTGAGCCCCTGGTAAGGGACTGAGAACCAAATCCAGGGCCCCTGCAAGAGCAGCAAATGCTCTTAGTCTTTGAGCATCTCTTCAGCCCCAGAAAGGAACTTGTGCAGTCTAGATAATCCACCAACTCTCGTAGTATCTTTCCTGTGCAGACTAAAGAGAGTTTGTGGTATTGGGAAAGAAAGTAAATTTGAATCCTGGAAGGCCTAGGAGGAGCATACTATTATATATTCTTGATTCTATTTATGTGGAAAACCTGAAAAATTCTTTTGCTTTTTGGATATCTAAAACTTTGAAATTATCAACATTGGTCATATTTGATACACATGAAAATGGTAGTTTCATATACTTGACCTAGGATATATGTCACAAAGTACAGACAGTAGCAGAAAGGCAAGCAGAGACTTCTTGCTGGGTTAAAGAAAGCCCATTGGGATCTTGGGGTACACACTTCACTAGTGTGATTTACTAGAAAAGGTCCAGTAGGGCAGAGTGGAAGAACACAGCTGTGGCCATGTGCCTAGTCCAGTGCATCTTTAGGAGAAGGTAGCTGTGGCCAGCCTTAGCTTACAGGGGCTGTGCTAACCAACTCTTCAAACAAAAGCTGTTTTGTGAAAAGCTAGAAGAGCAAGAGGCTCAACTTCCCAATATAAGTTAGAAATCTGAATCGATGTTTCCTTGATTTTCTGTTTTTGCTCACCCCTGAGGTGTTGTCTGCTGTAGATGTGTATCCCTGGAGGATGTGAGTCACACTGTTCTATTCATTAGCCCCTCATATTTGCTATCATAATGGACTGGGCTAGCCCCAGGGCAGCAAGATTATGTTTGTTTTTCAGAGTCCTAATGAGCAATGTTTTATCAATATGCCACTCTCACATGTAGTCTCCTAGAAAGGATCTGACTACTAGCTCCAAGCTTGACTTCCGACTTGGCGACTTTCCTATCTCGTAGCTGGCTTTGTCTAGAGAGGAGGCAGGCTGACTGCTAACACTAATTGGTTCACAATGATACAGATTCAGCGCAGGTAGAGTTTATTTATGGCACCAGAGTTGGACTATAATGGAGTCATATCATTTTAGTATCTGAACTGGATTATTTTGTGGCTTTACAAATCAAAAAGGACAGGGGCTAAAAGAGCTTGCAGAGCTTCCAGAGGCCCAGAGTTCAGTTCCCAGCATCCACATCAGGTGGCTCACAACCACCTGTAACCCTAACCTTCAAGGCCACCAATAACTGCATATACACACAATTAAAAAAATAAGTCAGCTAAGTGTGGTGTCTCACACCTGTTATCCCCGCCCTCAAGAGGCTGGGGCAGGATGATGAAGGCCAGTCAGGGGCTGGCCCGGGCTTAAGAGAAAAGCCCCCTCTCAAACATCACACAAAGCAATAACACAACGCACGCATTTACAAAACGAAGAGACAAAAGTCTTAGCTTCAAAATGGCTGGGGTGGAGGATGGGTTGTCAGAGACAACTCAAGGCTGGCTTGAATTTCTGTATTTTGGATGTGGGATTTTCTGTAGAGAATGGGGTTCAGGGAAACTCTTTGGAAGTTTAATGATTAAAACAAATTCCACCAGACTTCCTACCAAGCAAGGGCAGATCCAGTGAATTGCTCAATGTCTGTGTGGTAAAATTACACCCTGGGGCAGATGTCAAAAAAGCCATAAAGTGGAAGAAGCTTCATCCCACAGAAGCCCAGCTAATTCCAGTTGGTGGCCCCGCGGTGGCTTCCAGGAACCTAAAGAAAAATGTTATTTTAAAGTACTTTTCTACTGTGACTCAATACTGGCATTCTGAGGTTTTTCAGTAGGATTTTGAGAGAGGATGGAGGGGAGAAACCTATCAGTGAGGTATAACCCTCATGATTTAAAATTTCTTCAAGAAACGGTATACTGAGGGTACTAAGAAGATTTAATTATTCATCTCACAGTGACACACACACACACACACACACATGTATATATGTTGATTTGTATCTTAATTTCTACCACTACAGGCAAAGCAGACAGAAGGTGAGAATGATTTTTTTTTTCTAAATAAGTCCACTTTATCTCACTTTGTCTTATCTTGTCTCCTGTTTTTCTTTGTTGTTTGCTTGTTTGGTTGGCTGGCTGTTTTGTTTTGCTTTTCTGTTCGCTTGTTTTTTGTAAGATGATGAGCAGTAAATATGAGACTCTGATAACACCTCTTTATATGAACCCCAGATCTGTAAGAAGGGAATGATAATAGTAAAATCTAATTATTATTACATAATGTAATGGCATTATTTAACTGGACCACCAAGGAAACATTAGCTATCACCATCATATTTCTAATCTAACTTCTGTATCAGCATCTATAAGCAGTGTTGGAACTAATTAGAACGTAGGGAAAGCTGTTAAAGACAGCCCTCCCCTGCCACACAGCAGACCCTTCGAGGCTGTAGAATCAAGTTAAGACAGAAACTATGAAAGAATGAAAATGGAGAACCTGACAAGTCAAGGGTCAAAGTAACCAGAAGAGAATGAAGCAAACAAAGAGGCCTGCAGTCCGCCAGGGCCAGGGCTGGCTCTCACTAAGCTATCGAAAAACTGGAATTGCCTCAACCTGGGAAGGAAGTGTTAACTCACAAAAGCCACATAAATGATTTCAACAATAATGTGGTGCCCTCGATAGGGTTTTGAATTTTGTTTGTTTGTCGTTGTTTTTGTCAACTTGATAAAGGCTAGTTATCTGGGGAGAGCAACCTCAGTTGTGGAACTGTACTCATAAGATTGGTTTGTAGGCAAACACATAGGGCTTCTTCTCAATGAATGATTAATGTGGGCGTTTCCAGCATCTCCTGGACAGTGCCACCCTTGGGTGCTATAAGAAAGTAGACAGTGTAGAGGGTCTCAGCCTTCCTAATGAATGCTAAGACCTTTAAATTAGTTCCCCATACTGTGGTGACCCACAACCATAAAATTATTTTTGTTGCTACTTCATAACTGAAATTGCTACTGTTATGAATTTAATGTAAGTATCTGATATGCAGGATATCTGCTGTGCAATTCCTGTGAAAAGATCATGTGACCTCCAAAAGGGTCAAGTTCCACAGATTGAGAATCCTGGAGACAGAGCAAGCTTTGGTGCAGTAAACAGCATTTCTCTGTAGCCTCTGCGTCAGTTCTGTCGGGCATGACACTTGGTCCACAGCGGGCAAAGCAGAGCAGGCTGAGTGTCCCTCAAGAACCCTTCTTATTCCTAGATAATGACCACTTGGTTCATCTCTGGGGACTCTGACCCTTACAGGTGACACCAAGATCCCAGACTCTGACTTTCAGAGTCTTTATTTTCTTTCCATCTGGCTAGAGGATAGCTTCCCCGAAGCTCAGTATCCACTATGACAGCTGGCATGTACTTTACACTCAACCACATTGAAGGCTGGACCCCAATATTCAATGACCCTGTAACTAAGCATGTGTTTTAACCTTGAGTAACACAGAAGACTTTTAGATAGACATAAAATAATATGCTTTCCTGTGGCTAGTACAAGCATTCTTGGCCTTAATTATTCATCTGCCCCACCTCCCTTGCCTTCCGTATTGTCCTTCTTCATCTACTCCTCCATTCCCCCATTTTCTACCTTGTACTATCCATATCCTTGAATTCCCTTCTCTAGAGCTCTTTATCCACCCTCATTCTCCCTTTTAATGTCTTAATTTATGAAGTTACTGGGTTTTAAGAAAGTGGCCAGGGTTATAGCTGTGTAGCTATGTAGAAGAAGGGCTTGCTGTGTTAGCATGAAGATCTAAATGCAAGCCATAGTTCCCAGTGAAAAAGCTGGGTGTGGTATTGTGTGCTTAAAATCTCACAGTGCGGTGGGAGATGAAAGATGGACTCATGACATTCCCTGAGCCTGGATCCCTGTGAAAGATCCTGGATCCCTGCCAAAGATCCTGTCTCAATAAAACAAGGTTAGTAACTCCAGAGCAACAAATCCCAAGGTTGACTTCCAGCCTCCACATGCACACATACACATGCACACAGCCTCCACATGCACACATACGTGCACACACATGAGTGAGCATGCAGACACCAGGACCATCACTACCACCACACAAAAATTAAAAGAACAGAAAAATCCATCTGGTTGTTATCTACAGATTTGTTTTTAATTTTTCTTTGTCATTGTGGAAACCCCAAGGGTGAGTCATACATTTAAAATCATTTTAAAGTTTTCCTTAAGGTGTGAGACACCCCCCTCCCTGCCCTGAGGACACGGTCCAAGGGCTTATCACATCTTTTCTATTTTTTATTCAGTTGAAGCCACAAATATTGTCTGAAGTTATAGCCAGAAAAAAAAAATGACTCAGATCCCTACATGACTCTTTCTGTCTTAGGAACTTACCAATCCATAAAGAATGCAAACATGTTTTTAAAAATCTATGCATTCTAAGACAAATTGCCAAAATAAATGGTTAAAATGATGCTGACAAGAAGACTCAGCGAGTAAAGATGATCGTCTAGATATGAGGACCAAGGTTTGGTTCCCAGGACCCACAGGTAAGGGAGAAAACAGACTCTGGCGAATGGTCCTCCAGACTTCTCTCTACACATGCTCCTCTCCTCACATAAATAAGTAATTGTAATTATAGGAACTTTTAAAAATATACTATTGAAATAAGAAACCAAACCATATAAAATGAATAAAATATAAAATATAAAGATTATGAAAAATTAAAAATAAAATTATTTTGCAAAATCTTTTTTTTTCAGTGCTAAGATCAAACCCAGGACTTCGCACATGCCAGCCAGGAACTTAACCAATTTTACATCTCTAGCTCTTAGATAATTTTTTCCCAGACTGGGTGCTACTATGTAGCCCTTGCTGGCCTAAAACTTGCTGTGTAGACCAGGCTAGACTCTAATTCACAGAGATCCGCTTGTCCTTCCACTTGAGGATGGAAGGAATGTGCTGCCATGGCTGGCAGGATCGTTTTTAAAAGACTCCTTTAAAAATCTCTCTTAAGAGCTTCATCCCTGAGTAAAGACAGCTCAGCCTTTTGGTGCAGAAGTCAGTGTTTCTGCCTTTTCCTTTCATCCTACAATAAACCAATATTTGCACACTAATTCTAAATTAACCTTCCACAACTAAAGCTTCTCATTGTAGTTTGCATTTGGGAGGGAATATTTTGTGTTCAAACTTCATAAAATTTTGCCCATGAATAGATGAAGATTTCCTAGGTAAAATTCCCAGTGTTGTTAATAATATTTCATGTTCCTAGCCTATTTCCTATTGTAAAAATTATTATCCTTGACTTCTTAATTAAAAATCTCTCTCTCTGAGTTGTACAAAGTCTGTTAGAGTTAATAATGATTATATTCTGAATTCTTTCAGTATTTTCATTTACGATTTGACAATTTCCCACATTTATACACTGTATTTTAGTCATATCTATCTAGTCCTATGTCTCTCCATCTTTCCCTAACACCCGAGCTGCATCACTCTTCAACTTCATGTCCTCTTTTCTTAATTGTTATTAAGAACCCCTGAGTCCACTTACTGTTGCTCTTGTGTGCATGGTTTCGACCATCCACTGGGGCATGGGGCAAGCTACCAGTGGTCATGTCTGCAGAGAACGTGATCACCCCTCAACAGCCATCAGCTGCCAATGTCTCCCCTGATGAGGGTGTGGCCTATGAGCCCCTCCGGGTCCATGCTGGAATTTGGACTGGCTTGAACTCAGTCAGGTCTTCTGCATCAACCCTAACTGCTGTGAGCTGCTGTGTTCAACAGCCAAGCCATGTCCAGAATTCCACATTTCACAATGGTGTCATTTACAAGCCCTCACATTCTCTCTGTCCCATCCTCCATGATGTTTCCTGAATCTTGGATGCAGGAAGCTAATATATGTGATTTATCCATGCTAGACACTCACACATTCTTATATTGGCTGAATTCTTCTCCTTCTCCTTCTCCTTCTCCTCCTCCTTCTCTGTCTTCTTCTCCTCCTCCTTCCCTGTCTTCTTCTTTCTCCTCCTCCTCCTCCTCCTCCTCCTCCTCCTCCTCCTCCTCCTCCTCCTCTTCCTCCTCCTTCTTCTTCTTCTTCTCCTCCTCCTCCTTCTCTTTCCCCTTCCCCTTCCCCTTCTTCTTCTTCTTCTTCTTCTTCTTCTTCTTCTTCTTCTTCTTCTTCTTCTTCTTCTTCTTCTTCTTCTTCTTCTTCTTCTTCTTCTTCTTCTTCTTCTTCTTCTTCTTCTCCTCCTCTTCCTCCTTCTTCTCCTTCTCCTTCTATTATTATTACTATTATTATTATATTTATTATTATATTTATTATTATATTTATTTACATTTCAGTCATTTCCCTCCCTCTTGGTCCCCTCCCACAGTTCCTCATTCCATTCTTCCTCCCCCTAGCCTCTGAGTTGGTGCTATCCCTCCACCAGCCCTCCCCCCTTCCCTTGGGCCTCAAGTCTCTTGAAGATTAAACTCATCTTCTCCCACTGAGGCCTGGCTAGGCTGACCTCTGCTATATTTGTGCTAGGGCCCTCAGACCGGCCTGTATATGCTCCTGGCTGGTGGCTCAGTCTCTGGGAGCTCCCTGGGGTCTGGGTTAGTTGAGACTGCTGATCTTCCTATGGGGTCATTCTGGGCCTCAAGTGGAGGGACAGGGTTACTAACCCATAGTCAAAATTTCTGACCCAGAGTTGTTCCTGTCTAAAAGACTCCAGGGATAAAAATGGAATAGAGACTGAAAGAAAGGTGGTCTAATGACCTGTCCAACTTGGGATCCATCTCACAGGGCTGAGGTGGGGGGAACCAAGGCCTGATACTATTACTTGTGCTATGATGTGCTTACAAACAGAAGTCTACCATGGCTGTCCTCTGAGAGGCCCTACCAATAGCTGATTGAGATAGAAGCAAATACTTACACCCAACCATTGGATTGAAGTCAGAGACTTCTATGGTTGGATTAGGGGAAGGATTGAAGAGGCTGAATTCTATTAAGCAATTTTCATTTTAATATTTCTGATCTCCCATTATATGTTATGATGATATATCATTCTTCTTGCTTTCTAGATTATTTCTTGAATTTGGGAGGTAGAATCACAAGAGACGCCCTGTGAAACTCAAGGATGTTCCTATGAACGTTCATCATTGAAGGTAGCAGGGAATTGGTTGAATGTGGATGAGCTCAGCTGGATTGAGCGAGCCAGGAGATTATCTTTGGCTTTTATCCCTTGATTTTTGAGAATGTCCCTTGACCTCATGCCTAAATTTTGAGGAACTTCAATGTCTTTCTTGGCACTGAAAAAGCCCCTGCCTCCAGTTAAATGACTAGATCCCCAATAAGAAAATGAGTAACACTGAAGCCAACTGGTTCAAAGGAATTAGTTAATCTGGATGAGACAAATTACCCCGAGGCCAATGAGACACGCTGACGGCTGTCTGCATGTTTACTCATTACACAATGTGCTGAAAGCAATCTGAAGTCACACGCTGTCAGGTGCAGGGCTTTCCAAAGCTGTGGAAAGTATTAATGTTGGAGGAAGATCGGTCAAAGGTCACTCCTGACTTGACCCATTTCAGCAGTCTGTATAATTGATGAGAAGGGACAAATATGCCTAATCACTTATGTTGGCCAACCTTTGGAAATTCTGGAAAGAATTTTTGGTTTTGGAAAAAATTAACACATATGCTGAATGATGCTTTACAAGGGCACAAAGGCTCATGTCCTACAGATGGCTTTTATTATCCTGTGGAGGGTTGAACTCGTGACTAAAAGGGCCCTGGCCTTAAGGTGAGTGGATTCACATTAGTGAGGCTCCTTGAGCCATTTTGTCTTCTGGGAAAGTTCTTCCCAGTCTTGTGTGCCTCTGTGGCTTTCTACATAAGTTCATAAACATCTGCAGGGACTTGCCTAGGTTGTTGGCAACTCTCACAGAGATGTGCCTGGTCCCCAGTTCACTTCAGAATAAATAGCACTCCTGTCCTAACTACCTGCTTTCCTTCAGTCCCTCCCCCTTTCCTTTTTAAATTTTCTCTTCTCCTTTGCCTCTTTCCACCATGTGGGTCTCCGGGGTAGAATGCTCAAGGTGGTTCATTTTTTCTTCCTATTTTATTTCACTGAGGAAGAAATGGGGCCTTTCTTTTTACCCATAAATATTTACTTGGCACACAGGAATATACTTTCTCCTTGAATAGACAATAATGGAAGTCAAGTAGGGATAAGGAAAGTCTCAGTCATCAGTGCTTTGGCTCTGGAAGAACTCAGTGAAAGAGGAATCTGCACTGTCTTACTCCAGAGACGTGTTGATGGGTACAGGGCTGCAGAGGGAGTCAGAGAGGATGAGTGGGAATTAGTGATGATTAATGTACATCGTACACACGAATGAAATTCCCAATGAATATATACAAAATACATATTTACAAATAGATTATGTCTCTCCAAAACCCAAACCTCAAATGAGGTTATGATAGATGGCACCACCCTCAACCCAGCAGTGGAGGCAAGATGTATGTGCTAATGACCTTTATGTTCTAGAACCTTATTGTCTGCTGGCTTCTACCTGTCCATCCATGAGAACAAGACTCCAAGCCTAATATAGAATTGCTTCTTTCAGAATGAACAGGCTTCTTCATTATCATATCCCTACTTTAGCATATGACCATTTAGATGCTGAAACTTGAGACGTGATGAAACAGCCAAGTGTATGGTCCATGATACAGTAAAGTCTAATTAGTTTATAAGGAAATGAAATACCTAAGTGATAGCTGTACCTTCAAGTAAACATTTTGGTTATGTGTGTAATGTTTCTCTAGTCAGCAGGATCAGCCAGTTAAAACTGTCCTGATGTGTTAAACAGTCTGGAGTATGCCACGCGGAACAGGAGTCAAGGGGCCAATTCCAGAGGCATTGTCCATGTGGTTCTGGGGAAGTGTGACAGTGTCTTTGTCTCTCAAGTAACATAAACGGATTTGGTTAGAGGACTTCTACATGTCCTTGTACAGTCTGCATGTCTTTTATTCAGATGACATCCTGTACACACCAAACCATGCTTTACCTATGTTACTAGCATTCTGACAGAGCAAACATTTTCTAAGTGGATATATCTATATCTATCTATCTATCTATCTATCTGTACACATATGAATGATATCTATATTTTTTAAAATTAAAATATGCTAAAAAGTTGATTTATTTTTCTTCACAATAAATTTCTGTGAGAATCAATTTTATTTTTTTATATTGTGTGTATGAGTTTTGACTGCAGTGCCTGCCCAGGTCAGAAGGGGACATTAGATCCTCTGGAATTGGAATCAGAGGTGGTTGTGAGCCTTCAGGGGATTGTTGAAAACAATCTGAAACAGTTGAAAACTGTTCTTAACCACTGAGCCATCTCTCCAGCCTGGAGAACTGAACTTCAAAAGCAAGTAAAAAACAGTTGTGTTTTAATCCAGAAAACAATTTCTCTGCAAATTTAAATATTTTAGGAAACACTAGCTATTGAACTCACAATGCTGTCATTAGTAAGCTTTCAGGTGAAATTCAGGACAATCTCCTCAAATCCAGTCTGCCCTTCACTTCTATCTATCTATTTAATTATTAACCTACTTAATACATTTAATGCAGTGTTTCTTATGTGACAGGGATGGTCTATTACTAAGAACGCAGGTAAGAACCATTTTGTGTTCAACCTAAAGTCCAGAAGATTTCTCAGCACTGACTATACTTTAAAGCAATTAAAATTGTCACTTTATATAGTGTGCATGAAATTGATTTAATAATGTGTCACAGGAAAAATGATTTAGTGTCTTTTGTATGCATGTTTCAATTTTTATTAGACAAATTAAAAAGCTAGTTTATGAGTTCAGTCATTATTTTTAGTGATAAATCTTCCAGTATTGTATGTTTAAAACTCTGGACCATTAATTCAATCTCTTAAAAATAATTTTTTACTGTGCTTTTATTTATTTTTGTGTGATTGTATGTGAGCATTTATGTGGACACTGGTAGACATTAGAACTCAGGAGAAAGGCAGAATGCAACTTTCCGAAGCTGGTTCTCTCCCTGTGGGTCCTTGAGTCCCAGCTCAGGTTGTCAGCTGTGAGGTTAATGTCCTTACCTGTGGCTATCTAACTAGCCCCAGAACCAATCTTTTAGCTTATTGTTGGTTAATATGAAGTACTGGTGAACATTAATGTGTTAGTTACAGCTAATTATCTCGTGCTTTGAACTTCAGTATAATTAAATACATATTGTAAAGTTTTATATTAAGTTGAATTTACAACATTATTTAACATTAGTAATGCATTATAGTTATTTTTAGAGTTTGGCTGGTTATAGTGTAGTTTGGATATTTTTCATCTATCTATCATCTATCTATCTATCTATCTATCTATCTATCTATCTATCTATCTATTTATGCACTGAAGTGCCATGGCTTGCTTGTGGATGTCAGAGGACACCTGGCAAAGTTGGTGCTTCCTTTCTATCATGCAGACTCAGAGAATGAACTGGCAGCATCAGGCTTGGCATGTCTACCCACTGAGCCAAGTGACCGGCTCCAGTTCAGAGAGATATAAATCAAGAACACCTAGAAAAAAAGAAAGACTGTCTTCAAAGAACTTGTGAGAAGCAATGCTATAGCTTAGATAGATTGTTGATCCTCTGGGGAAATGAATAACCAAGATGAAATATACATATCTTTCATATTTGTGTGTGTGTGTGTGTGTGTGTGTGTTGAGACAGGGTTTCTCTGTGTAGCTCTGTAGGTCCTGGAGCTCACTCTATAGAGTAGGTTGGCCTTGAATTCATGGGAGATATCCCTGCCACTGACTTCTGAGTGCTGAGATTAGAGGCATGAGCCACCACTATATGGGTAAAATATAACAATATTTTAAATGTCCTATTTGCTGACGTGCCAGAATCCTTCTGTGGAGGTGTGTGGGTCAGGACAGGGAACTGTTCCCAAAGCTGCTGTCTGGTACAGATGGTCATATTGTGTTAGTCAAACTTAGGACTGCTATGGCAAATACCTAAAACAGTTCAAAGGAGGACAGACTTATCTTCGGACATAATTTGGGGTCACAGTCTATGCTCAGATGGCTCCATTATTTATAAGCCTGTAGATCATGATGACAGAAAGGTGAAGTGAAGTGTGAATGCTTGAGGAGACCATGAAGCAGAGAGCAATACAGGAAGGATCAGGGACAGAATACCCTTTAAAAGGCATACCATTAATAACCTATTTTCTCCACCAGGTTCAGGTCTTACATCTCCAATAATAACACATTGTGATCTGTCCACAGACTGATCCATTGATGAAATGAGAACGCTCCAATGACCCAGCCCACTTTCAATGAGTGGATCTACCAGCTGGGAACCAAGTCTTCGATATATGAGCCTTCAATTTATGAGAAGACATTTCACACCTGTGACAGTTCATCTTCGCTGTCAGCTGAAAAGTTTCCATGGAGATACACATCTGTGTGTGTCTAGAAAAGTTTACCTGAAGAGGGAAGATCTGCTCTGAAGGTGGGCAGCATTGCCTCATGGGCTGGGGTCCTAGACATGCCAAAAGGAGACCGTGAACTGAGCACTAATACTGTCTCTCAGCTTCCTGACTGTGGACATGATGTGACCTTTCACCTCAGCTCCCATCTCCACTCCCACCCTGCCATGATGGACAGCGCCCTCAAACTTCGAGCCAGAATATATTGCTGCTCCCTCAAGTTGCCTTCACAAGATTGTTTGCGACGGTTATGAAAAAAAATCAAGCTTTGGTAAAAACAAATAGAGTTTTCCATCCTGGATTTTGGAAACAGAGATGATAATGAGGAAATGATAGCGCTTTTAGCAAAGACTTCCCAATCTAGAATGCTCCTACTCTGTCGACTAGCCTTAGCTATTCTGAAAACTTTCTCAGTTATTATTATTCTCTGAGTAATTTCTTCATTTTGATAGAACATGACATTTTATGGGCCCATTAGCTGCCTGACTCATGTCTTCACTACTGGGAAAGATTACTGCTCATTCTGATGTTGGTGAAACCTGCAAAGATAATTCCTTTCATAACAATAAGTCTTCAGTGAAGATTCACGTAAATCATTGAACTTGAAAAAAACCTAAGTTACAAAGAAAATTGCTTGGCCCCCTTTTATTATATAAGTGCTCAAAACATTGGCCATCCTAGCTTCTATTTCCAAACAGCAACTAGGACAAAAAATTAAAACCATCCAGCATGGGTTTTTGAGGTCTTGGAGGGTTAAGCTAATAACCTCCAGGGATTTGTGTAGTGACACTATAAATAAGTTTTGACCTGACCCAATTCTGTCCTCAGTTCTTGTAGAAAGTAGAACAGTTTACCAACTGATCATTTAAACCACAATGGATGACCATATTTACAGTGATTCATGAATAAAACAACTATGTATTTATAGAAAGTGATCATTTATTTCATTCCCTATTTTATCTTATAGCTTTATTCTTTACTGATGTTTTGACCAAATGTTATACTAAAAGGTAAGCCATATTGATGTTAAATATATATTTGTAATCTCTATTTTTTATTAGAAAAAATGTGTCATTTTGACTCTGAGCTGGCATAGAAAACCCATGTCTCATAGCATTTTAAAAGCTTGATGTAATAATTTTCTCTAACTTGGTAGCATTTGGAACTAGTAAGGTGTGAGTCTGTGTATCGGACACATACTGATATGTCTGTCAAATGCTTTCTACCAAAGACTTTGCTGACTTAGTGATTATAATTGGTCTGTTTATTGGTCTTATGTAAAATTGCTAAGGGCTTTGAAATAGCTTAAAGTCTTGGACGAGATCTTTCCTATGTGTCCATATTTCTTGAGGCTTAGGAGTGTCTTCTTTTCTTTGTCCCTTTCCTTTTGAGATAGAGTCCATGCATCCTAGGGTATTAAAATGGCTATGTAGTCAAAGCGTGACATTAAAGTTCTGATCCTCCTGGCTTTAGTGCCTGAAACCTGGAGTTACAGCATTTCACCCTCCTGCTTTATTGAGTACTGGGATGGAATCCAGGGCTTCTTGAAAATTCTGCCAACTGCACTCCAGCCCTCATACTCAGCAATTGTTTTCAAAGTTATAAAAACCAAGGCACAAGCCTTGGTTGCTGTATGTAAATTGGGACACCATTGAGGCCTAGTCTCTTCTCATTCCTTATCAACTTTTACATATTATTATTTTCCTTATAATTGGCTATCTTCCCCCACTACAGCATTAGCATCACAAGTACCAGGATTTGGATGAGTTTGTGCACTATCATATACCTCCAGTGACAAAAACAACTCTAGCTTTATGGTTATTTCTGATAACCAACGACTAGATCAATAAATAAACAAAAAGATCACTCAGGGGCTGTCTACAATGCCATCAGGACTGATGTTTGATCTCTTGGACCCACATGGCAGAAAGACACAACTAACTCCCTAAAGTTGATCTCTATTGTGGCAGGCACATACTCCGAAATAAATAGAATTTAAAAATTGTTCAGCTAAATTACAGAGCTTGAAATTGAACTTGGTCTGTCTGATGCTAGGTCTGTGTGCTCATTCACTGAGTTAAAAATGGCTTCGTTGATGCTAATTCAGTCTTAATGTTGATTGTCTCCTAGACTTCAATAGGCTGCTCATGACACTCCTGTGGTGTGGCTTCTCCTATGTCTAACCTTATGGAATGAAAGAAAACCATGGTATAGACTTCCATCGAAGGTTTGGGATGAGATCCTGTTCCCATATGAGTCCTCTAAATACTGGTGTGTTTTTCTGGCATAACAATCTTTAGTTTCCTACAGGAAAGCCATTGCTTCTCCCCACACCCATTCTGACGACCTCCCAAGCTGGACTGCTGCCATGCATGAAGAACTTGGTGAGTAGTTTATCTTCAGTGTGGAGATTCTTGTCAGAAAGGAGGAGGGCTCCCATAGCAGAGTAGTCCAGGCTTCTTCCCATTATAACATAAAATTTTCTCTACCCTCTATTTGTCATCTAATGGAAGTGCTTCAGTCCACTGTCTCCAGTTATATTGGAATCCCATCCTTTAGTATCACATTTTTTTTCAGTTCTGGAAATTGTGATTCCCAGTACTTGTGATCTTTTTTGATAATCACAAACATTCTTAGGAGGATCAAGAAAAGCTTTCAGATTTCTATAAATGGTCCACTCTAGAAAAGTGAAGATAATTGAGGCTAAGAAAGGTTCTTAAGATGAAGGATGTTGGAGGCAGTGATTGACAGATTACTACTGTGTAGGGAGGAGGAGAGAAGGCAGCGGAGGGAACAATACACAAAGAAGAATGCTACTCTGTGCTGAGGATGTTGGAACAGGAACTTTGTCTGCTTTCTTACAGACTCTCATGTAAAAAAAAAAATCTCTGGACCCAAGAATGAAGAATGAATGAATAATCATGATTAATCATCTTTGTAACACTTAGTGTAACTTAGTAGATAGCATCATTATTAGTAACAACTATATATGGACTCATAAAGAGAATTTAGCTCACTATAGGCTTCTATTGTTAGAGTCTCTTTTTCCTTCTTGTTAACAATCTGAAAGTCAGGAAACTGGTAAATGCTGATGCTAGG
The DNA here is from genome assembly GCF_947179515.1 of Apodemus sylvaticus. Classification (NCBI taxonomy): domain Eukaryota; kingdom Metazoa; phylum Chordata; class Mammalia; order Rodentia; family Muridae; genus Apodemus; species Apodemus sylvaticus. The sequence continues at coordinate 128,335,108 of NC_067478.1, read as the reverse complement.
ATTTGGGCTGCTGTATGAAGCCCCAAAGTTTGTAGTCTATAGTTCCATTGATTTTTAAGGATTAAACCACTGGACAGACAAAATAAAGCAATACCTATGCACTGGTTTAAAGCTTTAATTTCCTGTCAGCTGAGATGTTAATTATTATGCTTTTGTTGGCAGTCTTAGATGTGTTCTAGTTGCCCTGTCTTACCTTTTATGCCAAGATTTGTTGTTTCTGATATAAAGAAAGTGGGGAGCTTTACCTGCTCTGTGATCAATGGATGTCCAAGGGAATTGGCAAGCTCAAATTTTGAGGAGATATTTACCAGGTAGCTGCCCTCATGCATGGCCCTAACCCTCACTGCAGGCAAGAACTGGAGGACTGGCACTATCCTTGCTCCAGGATGAGGTAGAAGCCTCCCTTGGCGGTACATAGTTGCCATAAAACCTGGACTTTAATTTTGTAAAATTAACTAACTAGAATATATTGATGGAGAAAGCAAATGTTAAGCTTTGAGCACAAAATTGTTTAGATATATTTTGTGAAGATTTTGAGTTCATTGTCACCTTTCTGGGATAAATGAATAAAAATAAATTATGAATCTCAACAATCCAAATTGTCTGAAAATGTTTCTTTTTGGAATTGATAATGTTGTGGGTGACTCATACCAGCAACATAGTAAGCTTTCTATTCTAGAAGGTACAGGTTCATGGGCCAGCAAGATGGTCAGCTGCTAAAGGCATCTGCTAGCAAGTAAAAGAGGCTGACTGAGTGTCATCCCTAGGTTCCACGTCCCACATGGGGTAAGGAGAAACTAACTCCCATTTGTCCTCTGATCTCTACACATGTGCCATAGCTGCACATAATTAAGTAAATAAATAATCAAATAAATGCAGTAAAAGTGTAACCTGTAAACACAAAGGAAGGACGGGAACAGAGAAGAGAGGGGAGGAGAGGAAAAGACAGGGGAGAGGAGGAACAGGGTGTGAAGGGAAAAGAAAGGGAAGACAGATGAATGAACTATATTAAAAGTTTTCAAGGTTGGGATGTTGCTCAGTGGCACAGGCTTGTCCAGCACGCATAGTGCCTTGGCTTAGGTCTTAGCAGTGCAAGACAAACAGCGATGACATGAAACAAAACTCAAACTACAAGCAAGATTCATCCCAGGAGAGATCAGAAATTTGTTGATTTACAGCTTTCTCATAATTTTAATCAAATTCAAATATACTAGTTGGGAAACATCATGTTCTTTACTGAAGTTATTCTTGTTTCTCTGTAGTTTTGGACTTAGGAATTCCTGGCAAAATATGTTCGAAAAAAAGTACCATATGGCTTCAGTCTGAGTCAGTAGGTGGTGTTCATTCCTAATTTCATGCACACAGTTTCTCATTCAATAGGTTTTCAAATTTCCCAGTGATTTCAGCAGCCTTTGTCAGAACCATTTCAAATGCCAACTCTGCTCCCTGTTGTAAAGTGGGTGGTTTAAAACAATGCATGGCATTCCAGCAGTGATGAACAGAAGGCCTGGCTTTCCTGAGTGCCGTTAGCCTGAGATAAAGACTTGTGCTGACAGGAGTTTGCTAATACTTCATGGTGATGACACATCCTGTCAGCTGTCGGAAATCATTTCTCAAAGAACAATATCTTACTGACTCCCGGGCATTCGCTTAAGGAATAGCTGTCTATTTTAATCTTCTAATGACTTTTTCTCTATTTCTGCTTAAAATGGCAGAATATGTGCTAACATTAACTGTGTGATTTTGCCTGTGCTCTTTATTGTTCTTGAATAGAAGAATAAATTGCTAAAACATGAAAGCTATTTGATAATAAGCATTAAAGCTGAGAAGTAGTGATGTTTATTGTTGTTTTTTCATTAAAGTATTTCTTCTGCAGAGAGCTTATGTTGTAACAATCCATGATGCTTCACACTATAATTATGGTCCTTAGGAAGTTGAAAGAGGAGGGCTGTCTACTATAGTATCCACTGTAAATCAAATAAATCAACCTGAAGGATGTGTGGCACAATGGTTTGGGTGAGTTCAAGGTCCTTCTTGGATACATGGTGAGTTCTAAACTTCCTGGGGTACAATGTAAGGCCCTATGCATTGGGCCCTGATATGGGCCCTATTAGGGCACAGTATTTGCTTTGGTTATTGTAGAGGTTAAACCTGACTGGAAGTAATGGATCAAAACATAGTCCTAATTATTCCCAAAGTCCTTAGTCCTAACCATTGGGGTGGCTGCATTCCAACAGAGCCCAGATGCAGGTACTTGGGTATGTAGGTAATTCACATAGGTCTCCACAGCCATCTAAAGGTAATGCCAGGATGTTAAGACCCCAGATTAGGACTTAATCATCTACAGTGTCTCAAAGACCTCAAGCTTGGTTCTTATAAGTTTCCGAGGCCCTCAAGGGATTACAGCAAGCATTCTCACTGTTGCTGCTCAAGACAGAATACAGTGGAGAGTAATGAACATATTACTTTGCTATTATTATTACCTGAAAAACTCAGAGTAGCATTTTTTCCTACGAAAGGAAGAAAACATTTTTGCCCAGTGAAGTGAAAAATATACTAGCTGCCACTTCTTCCCACCATATCCATAAAAATGCTGAGGCTGTTTATTTTGCCAGATGCCAGAATTTTGATATTCCCCCACTGAAACTAGAGATGCCCTCATTTTCCATTTCCCTCAGATTCTGCCACAAACCACACTTAGGGAGAAAAAAAATACCATGTAAGCATGTTTACCTTCGACTCACTAGGATGTTAACTCACATCCTCAAGTGGTGACTCATCACTATCGCTCTATAAAATAGAAGATGCTTGCCCTTGGAAGGAGAGACTCCAGGCACTGCTGGGCACCATGCATTCAGCTATCCTAGCCACCTTCTTCTTGTTGAGCTGGACTCATTGTTGGTCCCTGCCCCTTTCCTATGGTAATGATGATGATGATGACTTGTCTGAGGAAGACCTTGAGTTTGCAGAGGTACAGTATTCTGTCAAGTAAGGTATTATAGTGCATTTCTTAAATCTCCATCCTCTTAAAATCTGGTTGTTTTGGTCTCTTTTCTAGCACTACTTGAAATCATACTACCATCCCGTAACTCTTGCGGGAATCCTGAAGAAGTCTACAGTGACCTCCACAGTCGACAGGCTCCGAGAAATGCAGTCTTTCTTTGGCCTGGAAGTGACTGGCAAGCTTGACGATCCCACCCTAGACATCATGAGAAAGCCACGGTGTGGAGTGCCTGATGTGGCTGAATACAATGTTTTCCCTGGGTCACTCAAATGGTCGCAAACAAACTTAACTTACAGGTAAAGCAGAGGCTCGACCCCTCACACATGTTACTCTTTTCTTCTACGTGTCTGACATTAAGCAGGCCTGGAGTAGTTAACTGGAGGATCCGTTCAGAATAAGCTTTAGTACAAAGTTAAGAAGCACAGAAGTAAGTTATATTTAATATCTGATTGCATTTTTCTGCAAAATCAAAAAATTTATATACACTTAGTATTTCTAAGTGAGTTCTATAAGTCAACATTAAACATTAAAAACAAATAAATTAGTTTAATAAGACCTATTATCTCAATGCTAGCACCAACATTATTTTTGGGTGAGTGTCTCAAGATATTTCTTGTAGAAATGAAACCACAAGCCAGGGAGGAAATTCAAAAACATTTGCTGTATTTATGATGATGTTCCTGAAGACAGAGGGTCTCACTCTTTCCTCACACCCTTCAGTGCCAGCTTGTCTAGTCCCAGATGTTAGCATGCAAACAATGTCATGTTGAATATGGTAAATTTAAGGAGCTAAGGTACTCACTTATTTGGCAGTGCTTAAATATTTGACAGAACTCTTGAATTTAATTCTTTTAAAGCATCTACTATGTCTAATAGGAACTTTAAAGCAGCCGTTTCAAATTGAAAAGCCATATTCTAAGAAAGAGTGTTTGCTTTCTTTGTCTTATGTTGTTTGTTTGTTTTTTATTTATTTAATATATAAGTGCTCTGCTGTATAAACATCCAGCTGCCTGAAGAGGGTATCAGATTTCCCTATAGATAGTTGTGAGCCACCATGTGGTTGTTGGGAAATGAACTTAGGACCTCTGGAAGGGCAGCCAGTGCTCTTAACCACTGAGCCATCTCACCAGCCCCCAAGAAAGTATGTTTTACAAACAGTTTTAATGGTTCCAAATTTAACTGACACTTTCTATGTTGAATAGAATTGTGAACTATACTCCTGATATGCCCCATTCTGAAGTGGAGAAGGCCTTCAGAAAAGCCTTCAAGGTCTGGTCTGATGTGACACCTCTGAATTTCACCAGAATCTATGATGGCACTGCTGATATCATGATATCTTTTGGAACTAAAGGTAAGGATGTGGAGTCATTTAGATACATGCTCATACATGAATCCTTCCTTGGTTTTATGTTTTTTATTCCTTTCACCAGTCACTTACCAGTTTCAAAGCATTTGACAAAGCTGCCGCGCCCCTGGCAGGCCAGGCCGGTGTATATAAAGGGATTTTAACTCTCCTCTCTGCACAGAACATGGTGACTTCTACCCATTTGATGGACCCAATGGTCTTCTGGCACATGCTTTTCCTCCTGGACCAAACTATGGAGGGGATGCCCATTTTGATGATGATGAAACCTGGACAAGCAGTTCCAAAGGTAACCTTTCTTGTAAAGACTTAGCTCATGTTACTGGATGCCGTCTCACTGACACAGAAAGCATACAAGCAAATTGTGTTTAGCATTTGATTATGTTTTCTAAAATAACAAAAAATACATTTTGTGCTAATTGGTTCCCCACCAAACTTTTCTTGTACAAACCATTAAATATGAACAAATTATATGATATTTCTTGGCATGGCCTCCAGGATATTCTCTTTGAAGTGGGGTCAAATGTCTTCTATTTTAGGCATGGTTCTGTCTCTTAAGATTACAGTTTTGCTGGTTTAAGAAGTATACTTTTTATAAATCTATGTCTAAAATCTATCATGGCTGGTTCTGTGGTCCTTAACCTCATTGAGTGTTATTTGAAATAGACTTTTCTTGGTAGAAACATTAATGGCATAGGTTTAGCTGAACTTGTATGCCTCATGGAGATGTTACCTATCTTGGACTTTCCTACAGCACTCACTTACAAACACTACTTATAAAAAACAAGGTGACATCTTACTAAACATACTTAGGGAATAGACATGGTTGTGTTTATGAGAGTAAAATGAAACTAAGTGTTCAATAAATTCACTCAGGAGTTAGATTCTGTAGCTACCATTCTCAGCCACTTCTTGTTTTTAAAAGCTCAAAATAATTGGGATATTCACTTACCAAGAAAAGCCTCAGAATATTCGGGTTTAACTTTGGAGCAAGAGAGATTCTGAGTTAGAGCAGCTAAGAACAAGCTTTATAGAGGTTGGTTTTTTTATTATTTACTTAAATAAAATGGAGGCCATGGTGATGCACAGCTATAATCCCAGTGCTCAGGGGGCTGAAGCTGAATTTGGGTCCAGCCTGATTTGTATTGGGAGCCTCTGTCTCAAAAAAATTAAGAGAGTAAGTAAGTAAATAATGAATGAATAAATGAATGAATGAATGAATGAATGGGTTCCTGCCCAAATAAAAGTAAAATTGGCCCATTCCCAATTCATAGCACCTCTCCAGTGCTTTAAACCTGTCTCTGGAGGGGAAGGGGATGGTTTACATATTCATGCTTTTAGCATTTCATAGGGAAGAGTGCATTTCCTGAGAAGAGCAGCTAGGATTGTTAAAAGTCACAGTAAGTCTCAGATTCAGACTCTTACATGAATCACAGGTTTGAAATGTTTAGTTGAAATGATTGAAAATATATACAAGAAAAAAATCTGAGTTAAGTTTTCAGATGAAGATTAAGAATGGTTAAGTGACTAATTACTATTTACTGCAATAATCATTGTTCATTCCAATCATGTGACCTTTGCTTGCCCTATAATGTGCGAGTCAGTTACATATTGGCTCTGATAACAAAGTGTATTTAATGCGCAAATAAAACCCTGGCTCCAGCTCTCCCTCTCATCAACCTTGAGGCATCCCTTTTTTGGGCCTTTTTTGTGCTGGAGATTGGGCCTTTGTGAATACTTGGCAAGTTTTCTACTACTGAGATACATCCCTAGCGTTTTCCATTTACCATGCACTCATACAATTTAAAATAACAGTTTAATAGTTGATAGAAAGAGTTGTCAGAGGAAAAATGGAAACTCAGTGGCATGTTCACTCTCCCTCTGGACAATGTTCTAAGCTAAGCCTAGAGCTGTGTGTGACCCCCACATGGCTGATTCTCAATCATGCCCATCTTCTCCCTTAACCTAACCAGAGAATACAAAGAAAAATCAGAACTCCTACTGTTTTCTCTACTGACTACTGATTATCTGGGAGCAATCTATTGACACCGCTGTAGGTAACTGATTCTTCATGCAGGGAGCTATAGCTCTTATCGTACTAAATAAAGATTACTATCTTGAATCAACATTTTTATGCTTCCTTTAAGCTGCAGAACACTAACTATAACAGTGAGTAAGACACTGAGAAGGAACAGATATGGAGAGATGAGTTTCCTTCTCCCCCGCCCTCACTGGAGGGTCTTGCTTTCTCACTGTTTCTTGTTTTTCTTACAGGCTACAACTTGTTTCTTGTTGCTGCCCATGAGCTTGGACACTCCCTAGGTCTGGACCACTCCAGGGACCCAGGAGCCCTGATGTATCCCGTCTATACCTACACCGGCAAAAACCATTTCACGCTTCCTGATGACGACGTTCAAGGAATCCAGTCTCTCTATGGTAAAAGTTAATCTACCAGCTACAGAACTGATGACCACAGTCCCATTGTTATAACAGTTGTACTTTTCCCTCTATACTAACAATCCATTTACCATCTTTTCAAAACATGAGAGAGAATCCATCTTTCTGAATCAAACTCTTTGTCTAGGTGGAAAACAGTTCATTTCTGTGTTTTTCAGACCGCTCTTCCTTATATTTATACTCTGATTCCCATTTAACTTACGAGGCCACTGAACTCTTGAGTTTATAGAGTGTGTGCCCAGCAGGAGAGCTAATGATTAAGATGAGAATATAAACAGCTCTTGTAAATTCTGACATTGTTCAGCCATTGCAGTTTGCTGCTGGAAGAACCTCTTGTGGGTCTTCGGTGGTTTTTAAAGCAACGTCAGCAATGAGGAATTTCCTCTGTTTTTGCCCGTTTTTCCAATAATATTTACAAAACATTTAAACATCAACCCAAACAGTTATTTCTGGGTTCTGTGTCATAAATAGAACTGCAAGCACTGCTCACAGTCAGCAGTACAGGTGCTCTTGGAGAATTTGCTCAGAACACTTGTTCACGCCCCGCCCCTGCCCACTGCTACACCGCTGGATTTAAATAGATTATTACAGCTTGTGTGGTTAAAGGCCTAAATATGATGGTGGCAAAAGAACTCTTCAAGTTTATGTTGCAATTCTTAATTCCACCAGGTTTTGACCACGGTATTGTGGACAGAATTATGTAAAGGGAAAAGCAGTCTGGGGTTACTGCTCAACACATGTGAGCTGTGGAAAAGTTATAAACATGTGACAGGTCGCAGCCAGTTGCTCACTGAGATAAACTAGTGTTGCAAACCGGTAAAGCAAAATCAGCAGACATCTGCAGTTGCTGAAACTGTCAAAGGAAGGAGGCAGATGATGGACCCATGTGGCAATGCTCATGGCGAACTGGGCTTAGAGCAGTGTGCTTCCTGAGGGCGCACAGCAGCCCGAGGCTGTGTGACAGACACGGTTTCAGGGTTTGGGTTTACCCTTGATTTTTATCATCAACTTCACAGAATGTTCATTTATAGTTCCGAAGAATTCTGAAGAGGTCGACATCAGTGGAAACAGAAGGGCGGCACCTCGCTAGCCCATGGCGCCCTGCAGAAAGGAAGCGGGGCCTGCTGGGTATTGGAGCATCAGTTCAAGAACTGCTGCCCTTCCTGGAAGGAACCCTTTCCTGCTCTTCCCAGAAGAATCAGCCCCACCCATGGCTCAGGACACTTGGGAAGTCCTCATATCTCCTTTGTCACTGCAGGTCCAGGAGATGAAGACCCCAACCCTAAACATCCCAAAACACCAGAGAAGTGTGACCCAGCCCTATCCCTTGATGCCATTACCAGTCTCCGAGGAGAAACCATGATCTTTAAAGACAGGTATTCTTATGATCCCTTTGTCAAATCTACATAAAATCTAGCAAAACTCTGCAAAGTACCAAAGCACCTGTCACACTTCCCAAGGCTAACACAGAAACAGTAGACTCAAGGATAGTTTGCTTACATGTTAAAGATCTAATAACTTGTGGATAAATCTTTATAAGATAATGGAAAAATAGAAACCTAATATGCCTGGAAAACATGAAACCTATTGAAAATAATTGCTGCATTAGTAAATTTACCAATAGCCATACTACTTTCTTTTAAGATGGAGAGACTAATTCAAATACTTATGCTGGAATTTTCAAGGAGGGAGTAATTCATGATAGAAACTATAGGTAATGAAAAGTGAAATATTAACCTCGAATTTGTAGGTGTGTATTATCTTATGTGTTAATCTCTCCATGTGTCATGCCTCCATGTATGGCCTGATAGCATCTCCAACACCTCTGTTACGAATCTAATTACATGCTCCAAGGTGTTTCCTCTTGTATCAGTTTGCATGGTTCTTGAGACCATGGAAGATACATTCTTAAAACCCAACAGTGCATGGCAAAGTTGCTTGCCACTCTAACTATTTACAAAGCTGAATAAAGCATGGTTTCAACCCAGAGGAAGGTTAGCACCTTCCCTAAGGCTCTGTGACCTTTCACATGAGAAGACCTCTGGCTACAGATGGCTACAACTTACTCCTTTCCCTTTTGTGGGTGGCAGGCATAGTTGTAGTGCCTAGTCAGCAGGATAGACTTATTTCACTTAATTCAAGAAACCATTTTCCCATTTGCTTTAGATTCTTCTGGCGCCTGCACCCTCAGCAGGTTGAAGCTGAGCTGTTTCTGACAAAGTCCTTTTGGCCAGAACTTCCCAACCACGTGGATGCTGCCTATGAGCATCCATCCCGCGATCTTATGTTTATCTTTAGAGGTAAGACTGCCATTAGGGAGGCTTCCTAACTGGCCGACGTGATGTAATTGGGCAATAAACTTGATATTGCCAGAGACTTAGAAACATGACCGTTTCCAAAATAATTTCCATATCTAGAAAACAGTACAACACAGGAAAATTATAAAGCACCTGTGCCCGTTCTCCCGAATGTCCTTAGCTGGGTATGTCAAGGGTCTGTATCATGGGATGGGAGCATGGCTCAGTGCCTCACACATTGAGCCCCTGGGTTTGATGCCCTGCAATTCAAAGGAAAAAGGGAAAAGGTCATTGTCATCACACCTATTCTTTGCTCTGTCATACTCATGTCTTTCTCTAAAAAATAGCATACAGCAGAAACATAGTGTGCATTTTGAAAATGTGGGAAAAAATTAAGCAAGATTCTCCTTTCTCTTAAGAAGTTCATTTCCTGATCTACTTTTCTATACTTCACCATATTTGTACGCATTTGAGGGAGACCATGGGTATGCTTTTATGTCCTATTTCTTTTACTCCTCAGTTAGGCTGACTGTCCTGCGGTTCCGTGGGGTTCTTTTGTTTACACCCCTGACCCTAGGTGTTAGCGTGCTAAGGCCTGGCTTCTGACTCGAAAGGTCCTGAGTTTCCACTCTTACCCGCAAGCCATTTCTCCAGCCCCTACTGTATAATCGTGGGGTGGGAGCAGGGGGATAAAAAATGCTAACCTGGGTTAATGGCCAAAATGCATCACATAACATTCTGCCAGTGACATTCCTATTGTTTGACTCTTATACTTGAATGAAGTTGCTTTCTAAAGAAAAAAAAAAACTTCTTTTTACTGATAGAAAATTTGAATTTTGAATCTAATTCACTGATCCTAGTTACTGTTTATTTAGAAGTTGTAATAAATTTTCGTTCAGCTCCAATAAGTTGACAGATTTGTTGTGATGTTTGGCTGGCTATTTTGATAAACAGGAAGTCCCAGCCTTAAATCCTGTCTGTGTTGGAAGGATGCTTCTTGGTTGGAAGGATGTTTCTTTGTTTCAGACACATGGAGATCACCAGCATTGATTATATCACTTCTTACATGGTTTTCCATTTCAGTCAATGCTTACATGCCTGTGCCTGACATATGCTCCTTGGTAATTAAAACGGCTCTTTCTAGGGAGAAAATTCTGGGCTCTGAATGGTTATGACATTCTGGAAGGTTATCCCAGAAAAATATCTGACCTGGGATTCCCAAAAGATGTGAAGAGGCTGAGCGCTGCTGTTCACCTTGAGAACACAGGGAAGACCCTCTTCTTCTCCGGGAACCACGTGTGGAGGTGAGGCATCCCTCTCCCCACCACTTACGCGAAGAGTCGCCCCTGCAGCTACCGAGGCTCTCAACCGTTTCCCATACTTTGTTTTCAGTCACAGGGATGGTTTACTGATATGTTGATATTTTTAAGTCAGCACACAAAACCCCGGGTTTCACTTATTCCATATGTGACACTGTATTTGGTTCGTCCATTCTCGCCTGCCTTCCCCTCTCCTCCCGTCCCCTCTCGCGCTTCGTTTGGGACGTGTGCCGTTCCTGTTCCCTGTCAGCTCCTCCAGATGTTAAATAAAGCCCGCACGAGCGCTCACATCTCACGCGCACACACCTCATGCACATATAGACCATCCATAACATTTATTTTCTCCCCTCCCCCATAAATTTTTTACTTTCTTCATAAGGCGAAGTCATCTCTCAACTTTTGACAATTTTGCTGCTTCTAATCCTTTGCCCAGGTTCTCGTTCTTGTTATCCTCTCTCCTCAGTTTTTGATAAATACAACTTTATTTTTCTTACTAAACAGTTATGATGATGCTAACCAGACTATGGACAAAAATTATCCCCACCTCATAGAAGAGGAATTCCCTGGAATTGGCGACAAAGTAGATGCTGTCTATGAGAAAAATGGTAAGTAGTCAACAGTGCACTGATTTTGTAAAAGGGCTTGTGGGCCCTCAGCAGTTTTTCACATGCGAAGGATTTCAATACAGAATTCAAATGGCTTGCATATGCATGCTCACTAAGGTACTGACGGTTTCTGTATGATTACTTAGATAGTAAACAAAATAACCTGATTAGAATCAATGAGAATTTTACTTAATTACTATCAAGTGTGTGAACAACAGATGTTGAAGGTAAAGATAACCTTAAATTATATGTAAAAGTGCCAAGAGGCAGAGGGTTATGTCTAATTCAAATTAGGCTGGAGTGTGCAGTAATTTATAAAAATTCATAATTATCATATCTATAGTTATTTTTGCTTTGATTATGACAATGGGAATTATCTCTTAATACCAACATCCAAAACTAGAACTTGTAGCAAGATAGTTAATTCTAGTGCATAATTTATGTAATGTGTGAATATTTATATATTTTTTAAAAATATCCCTAATTAAAGTATAATTACGTAACCTCCCCTGCTTCTTTGTCCTCTCTCAAGCCTTGCCTTTTTCCTCCTTCAGATTCCTGGCTTCTTTGATTTTTATTGTCCTATATCCTTTAAACTACAAGCAATGCTTTAAAACTCTGGTAGTCTTTTAAAAAATAAAGATTGAGAAGTATATAAAACTTAATGAAGAGATAGCCTGCCATGTGTGAGGGAGGCCCTGGTGAAACAGTGGTGAATCTTGGGCACTGCGGTAACCAACTGAATATTTAGCAAAGGGCTACCACAGATTAGATCTCTAACCTTAGCTGTAGTAAATCCTAATATTTTTAAAGTCTGAGATTTTTTTGTTCTCTGTCTTCCTAGGTTATCTCTACTTTTTCAATGGGCCCATACAGTTTGAATACAGCATCTGGAGTCATCGTGTTGTGAGAGTCATGCCAACAAACTCCCTATTGTGGTGTTAGGCATCTTTCAAAGTTGCTATTTATCTCCTGGAGAGTATTTGGGATCCTTTCAGATGTATGGGACTGGGGTGGAGATGTCAGGGAGAGCTTAGTTCTGTGAACAAGCTTCAGTACGTTATCTTTGAGTATGCAATATCTATATGACTATGCGTGGCTGGAACCACATTAAAGAATTTTAAAGTAACGAAATTGAGAACCCAAGGATCACCTGATTCTTAGGTGCTATGATGAAACAAGATTGATAATAACCCATTGCAAACATGGGGTCCATCTGCTGATGAGAGCAAGTATAATTATTAATATATTTATAAAAAGCCTAACAGGCATAAAATAAATCATATTTATAGAACTGAATTGTCTTTACAGAAAAGTATAAGCTTAGAAAATTGTGAGAAGTTCATCTATGGGTAGCTACAGATGAGCACAGATAAAGGGAAATGCCTATAACATAAACATTATCAGACAGCTTTCCAAGGAGAGATTTCAGGTTTTCACTGTGAGCATTCAGATTTAAACCCATTTTTGCACAAACACTAAGAAAATATCAAAATCACTAAAGGAAGAGGATAGCGGCCACTATGAGGATGTGAAAGTAACCTTACATTTGGCTTAACTTCTACGTTGGGTCATTTCTCAAGACTGTGCACACTGGTAGAAGATACAGAGAGAGAAATGGAGGATTTCTCTTTTTATTAAATATTTTAGGTATTTTAAAAAAAATGTAGTGTGAAAAATCAAAATTGTTATAAGATACCTAACTAATACCGCAGCTTTCTCATAAATTATTTGACTATTTTATAATAAAACTAGTGCTTCAACCATGTTTATCTACCCACTTGTTCTAATGACTCATAGACTCTTTGGTACATAGACTCTTTTCTAGTGACTTGTGTGACAGGAGCTAAGGCAGTCATAGTATGTAGCAGTAGATCCATTCAGGAGCAGCAGGCCAGAAAACAGGCTGTGCCAACTGGACAGTCACCCTTTTGAGACCACTCCTTTGTGCTCCACCGTGTTTGTTAATCCTCCCTGCTTCCCTTAGTGACTGATACTTAGCACTTACTGATGTGTGAACAACTATTGTGTCAAGAGATGGTGCTTATTAAACTGGGTCAATAAAAAACTGTGTTTTTGAACAATGTGTTAGACTGTGTTTATGTTGTTTTAATAAAAATAAGTGATTTCAGCAGATATTGCTATTCAGAGTATTTAATTTTTGGCCATAATTCCAAATTTTCTCTTTTTTTCTTTTTTTATTCGATATATTTTTTATTTACAATTCAAATGATTTCCCCTTTTCTGGCCCCCCACTCCACAAAAGTCCCATACGCCCCCTTCCCTCCCCCTGTTCTCCCACCCACCCCTCCAAATTTTCTTAATACAAAAAAATTAGCTAAATTTCTTATGAAATGTAGTCTCTGTTCCTTCTCTCCCTCTTTCCTTCCTTCTAATAGCTGCTGTTACAAACTGTTTATAATGATTAAGTAATGCAAGTTAAGAGCTAGATAACAAACTCATGGTGATATTAGATTCTGATTTAATTATAATAAAGGGTTTTCAATATTATTCAAATAGACATAGCTAAGAGTAGTCAAGATTTAACAGTTCAGATAAACTTTATATGGTCTTCAAAAGCATAAGAAATGCACAGAATATGACACTTAAAGTCATTTCATTATTAATTGAAAATTTGACTAAGAGATATATCTGCTCCTGACAGTACCCCCTTCATGTTTCAAAGATGATATTGAGCATTATAATCTCCATATGTTCTAGTTGTGGCAAAGTAGCCACTGGGCAAGAATTGCCCTAATTTATCTACAGACAAAAAATTCTGTCCAGGAACAGGCACATGATTCGGGTTAGTCAAGAGTTTAGCTCTGCCAATATGGTATAAGCTAGTCCTTTATAGTTCCTGCTTCACTCAAGGTCTGTCAGATGTTCTGGGCCAGAAGACTGAAAACAGATGCTCCAATGTTTTGAGGAATGGGGGATCCATTCAGATAGTCAGCTGTCTCTGCAGACTGGTTAAGTTTTGGAAGCTATGTTTTTGTATTTCCTATATGTTCAGTTAAAATTTAATTCATTCTCAGGTCTCTGACAGAATTGAAGACTAGTTTCAGTTTCATAATCAAACTTAAGTTGTTCAGCAATAAGGAAGATGATTTTCAGATGGTAATGCATGTTAAAATAAAAACACAATTCAGATATAGGATTATAGACTCTTTAAGTCAGGATAGATGTCAGAATATACCTAAATTGACAAAATTGATGGACTGGATATTATTAATGTATATCATACCCTATAGTTTACATAACTGTGATAACTATGTTCATGGTATATCTGAGAGAAAAGACCTTATTAGTGGATGAAAAGGAAGAAATATTGTAGATTTGGTTTAATGATTATATTATGTGTTCCTAAAACTGCACAAGAATTCCAAATGCGAGATGCTAAGGGCTCCTGCCCCTTTCTGGTTCTTGTTAGCAAATAAACTTGCCTGCAGCCAATAACTGGGAATGGAGATGGGGGTGGGGTGGGGTGGGGAAGGAATTTAGGATTTGTGGGCAAGGAAACCAAGGAAGTGGTAGTACCAACATGCTGGGGAAGCAGAAAGATTAGGCCTGAAGTGTACAGAATAGAGAGACAGCCAGCATATAAGAGTTGGATATCATGACCCATAAGGGATGCAGGCTGGGGCAGACAGGCTGGAATATGGGTTTTAGTAAGTAATAATACAGGAATATCAGAGGGGAGAGTGTACTAGCCACGTGGAGCTTTGAGCATCGCCCCTCCGTTGAGCTGCTTAGTCAATATTAAATACAAGGCTGTGTGTGTGTGTGTGTGTGTGTGTGTGTGTGTGTGTACATGTGTGTGTGTGCACATGCGTCAACTTAGGGTACATGTGTGGTAGCCAGGGGATAACCTTTGAGAGCCAATTCTCTCTTTCCAGTGTAGGTTCTGAGAACTGAATTCATCAAGCTAGCACAGAAAGCACTTCTACTCACAGAACCATCCCATTAGCTCAAGAATTCCACAGATTTAGGAAGTTGAGGTCTTTCACTTTCCTAAGATTTGCACATTTCTAAATATTTAATAGCTATCTGTTAAACACTATTCACTAATGAAAGATATTTGATTCCTTCCTAAAATGTTTCTTCTGCTACCAAGACAAAACTGAGTTCAGTCGTCAGATGCTCTTTAGGAGAGCAATTATGACTGAGTAGCTTGAAAGCGCTGCTCATCTCTTCCCCAATTCTGCCATAAGTATGCTCTTCACTTCTGAAAGCTCACTGAGATGTCCGATTCCTAAGGGTTGCTATTAGAACAAAGCATAGTTTGTCCACCTAATAAAATTTGGCTGAGTGCCTGTCACATCCCAGAAGCTTAAGTAGAAGCTAAGGGGAAAATGTGGGTAAACCTCATTACTTCTTCGAACTCCTGTTCTCTTTGAGGAGACTAACAATTATGATCTAGAGTACACTGTGACTGTGACAAGCCTCAGGCAACCGTGGCACATATGGAGGCACTGAGTGGGCCAGGACGTTTGTAAAGAAGGTATAACATGGGTAAGGTACCTGAGGTAATAATGCCCAAATGAGCAGAGATTAAGGAGACCAGTGAAGATAACCAGACTGGAATCAGGTGGAAATCTGTCTCTGGAAGCCCAAAAGTACATTAAAGGCATGTTTAGAAGATGATTTTGGCTGAATGTGAATTCTTTCTCCTATCTTTCAAGTATGTCACAATGCCAAATATAGATGAATGGATCCCTCTCCTTCTCCCTCTCCCTTTTACAAACAAGAAAAGCAATATTAGGCCATTCAGCCCAGCAGCATGTGATATCTGGTCCTTAGTAATTGAGTCATTTAATGGACACCCTGATTTGTTTGTGGGGTAGTGGTAGGTAATCATCAGCCATCCCTGTGAGGCATAGAACTCAGCTATGTAGGAACACTGAGGGTGTCCTTCTCAGGTAAAGCCCCTCTCCAGTCTGCTGGGTGTCACAGTGCCTGAGGAAGCTCCAGCACCCTCAGGAAGATTGAGTGTGGGTGTCCACACGCGCATCAGTCCTTTCATTTCTGCTTTTCCAGGCTCCCAGCTTGTCCCACAGTGATGCTCACCTTCAGGACAGATCTTTCCACTCAGTTCCCTTGACACTTGTCCCAGTTGTTCCGGAAATAACCTCATAGACATCTTAAGAATTATACTTCATTGCCATTTTAGTTGTTTCTCAATCTAGTCAAGTTGAAAGCCAAGGTTATTCTAGGAGAGCTTTCATTTTAAATTAATAATAGTATCAATGAGCTGAGGAGATTGAGTAAGCAAATCACCTTCTGTGAAAGGGAAGACCAAACTTTGGATCCTCAAGGCTCCTGTAAATGTTGGGTGGGTGTGACAGCCTCCTGTAATTCTAATTTGGAAAGGAAAGGTAGGAGTTCCCCAGGGTACCTAACTGACTGAGAGGTCCTGCCTCAATGAACACAGTGGAAAGTGACTGAAGGAGACACTCCACATCAACCTCAGGCCTCCATACGCTTTTCCACACATGCATGGGCATCAGAAAACAGAGAAGCCTGTTCACAGGAAGAAAATAGCTTCCACCTAAGGTTCCATCGCATGGCTGCTGGAGTCACAGTACCACCAGGTGGCACCAAAAAAAATTCTGAAAAACTTGGCTCAACTGTTGACCAAGTTACTCCTAACTTTATATCATTGACTTCCCATGAGGTTTATGAGTTGAATAACATTTTTTTCAGGGTTTCTTAGTCCATACATGCCTGTGTCACTTATATAAAAGTCAGGATGGCATGTCATACAAAGCCACCAGAGTCTGTGAAATAAGCCTTTGGGAGGTGGGGCGTGTGAGTCGTCATCACTGGCTTGTATTTGATCCAACCAGTGCCATAAAGTGAGACCAGACCAGACAGCTCTTGCAGCAAGGGGACAGGAGAAGCAAGTGACCAGGCTAGGATACTAAACCTTGTTTTCCAAAGAAAGAAGGAAAGAAAGAAAATGAGTAATTGAGGATAGGAAGAAGGCGTTCAATGTTAACAAGGTTTCTTTCCCACACAGCTTAGTTTTTCCGATGTGGTGGGCCTGGGTTGTAAATTGTATACCTTTGATTTACAAATGCTTATTTGGTTAGCAATTGCACCTGTCAATGACCTCTGAGGAGTCAGTTTCCTGAGCTTACAACTTACATGTAACCATCTTGATAACTTTCTCATAATGTCTTCCTTGATCTAAATTGTCAAATTTATTTCTTAAAATTATATGCTTTTGCTCAGTTGTTAATTTGTTTTGGTCATGTTCTTTCTTTGTGTGTGTGTGTTTGACTTACTCTATGTAGACCAGGCTGGCTTTGAATTCTGTGTCTCAACTGTTAGGATTGAAGGTGTCCACCACCTTTAGAAGTAAAATTTATTTTCTACGCTGTTCCTATTCCCACATGTCCACTTGCAAAATTTATTCTATTTCCCCTTCCCAGGAAGATCCATGCATTCCTGCCTGCTCTTGAGCCCTCCTTGTTATTTAGCCTCTCTGGATTTGTACATTGTATCAGGATTATCCTTTCATAAATAGCCAATATGCATTTATATGTGAGTACATATCATATTTGGATTTGGTTTACCTTACTCTGGGTGATTTTTGTCTACTTCCATCCATTTGCCTGCAAATTTAGTGATGCCATTGTTTTTAACAGCTGAGTAATATACCATTTTGTAAATATTCCATATTTTCATTATTGATTCTTCAGTTAAGGGGCATCTAGATTGTTTCCAGTTTCTGGCTATTACAAATAAAGCTTCTAAGGGTGTTGAATATTTAAGTATTTCTCAACCAATTAAGATTTCTCTATTGAGAAAATATCCTGGGCTCTGCTAATTAAGGTCAAAGTCTACCATTGTCCAGATAGTTCCCTTTATCAGCAGGACTTCTTCTCCGACCTGATCTGGAGAGTCCAAAACACCTATATACTCTGCCTGCAGAATGTCACGTAGCTTCTGTGACATTACAGATTCAGTTTCTTTTCTCCAGATAAGAAACTGTCCAGCGAGCACCTGAAGTTCCTGGAATGCCTCTCCAGTCAAAGGAGGCATCCACAGAGCTTTACAACGCTAGCCAATGATTTTTGCTTACCCTGAAAATTCCTTCCTACTCTCCAAGGTCCATATATACCTCTGATTTACCCCAAATAAAGTGTATGCATTCAAACACATCCTGAATAAAGGTATGTGCACAAGATATGATCATCTCAGAGAGCTATTGAAGATTGTTGAAGAACTTTGCTTAACAAAACTGTTAAGCAAAGCAGAGAGAAGGAGAAGTCCTTTTCTCCCAACCCTCTAGCCCCCAGCACTCACTTCCAGGATTCTGTAGAACCTCACATGTTCCAAACTCTGCTTCATCCTTATAGCCAGGTGCACAACCACATCTGGACATCCTGAGAGGGAAGCCGTGTTGACGTAGAACTAGAGCTGGACCCCAAAATGCATATCACAATTCTCTGCTTAGATCTATACACCATTTGTAATTGAATTATTTGGTTTGTTGATGTCTAGTTTCTTGAGAAACCAGAGAGAAAATATGTAATAAAAGAATATATATAATAAAAAATATAATAAAAATGTATAACAAAAGAGAAACTGAGAAAATATATAATGACATTTTTAAAGAATATAAAAAATTCTCATCATGGAAGCAGTAGTGTGTCCCAGTCTATCACACAGTAATCGCTTACACATCTTTACTTGCAAATATTCATTGCAATGAGTCTAGTTGAGGCCTTTGGCTTCTTTTGTACCATCAACACTAAATTCTCACCTCACCAGGACTCCTCTCCCATTGTGCAGCTTTGGATCTGTAGGACTGGCTTCTTCATCCACTCCAGCAGTTCACAAATGTCGCAGGTATTGGAGTGGGCCCTCCAGCTCTCTCACATCCACACCACCATGGTAAGCTCTCTAACACTGACCCAGCGAGCGAGCTCCATGCCTCAGGTGGCAAGGTGCAGAGTCAACTCTCCCACTTCAGTGCCCTCATATCTGGCTCACCTGTGCCCTCACCACCCAGGTCAAGTTCTAATGTGCAACACAGATGAGGTGCAGGACACATTCTTCTGAGTGTTTCAGCCATGGAGGGGCAGGGCCAGCTCTGCACAGCCCTTGGATATCAAAATGGCCCCAGGTGGCAGCCCAGACCAGGGACATGGCCTTTGGTGGGTCTGTGAGCCACAGACATGAACACATACCACTGCTGCTGTATGAGTACAAGCACAGGCAAGGCCTTTAGGGGCAACACAGGCTGGGACTTCACCATAGCCTCAGGTGCCAGGCCAGGCTACCAAAATCAGATTATTCATCTCCACCGTTGTATCTCCAGTTCTACCTCTCTTTACAATGCTCAAACCATTCTGCTTCTCTCTCTCTCTCTCTCTCTCTCTCTCTCTCTCTCTCTCTCTCTCTCTCTCTTTCTCTCTCTCCCATTGTCTATCTTGTTGATTTTCTTTTTTTCCTCATCTCCCTTCCTTCTATCCTCCTGTCCTTCATTTCTCCTCAGAAAAGGAGAGGCCCTCTGTCTTAGTTAGAGCTTGTACTGCTGAGAAAAGACATAATGGCCAAAGCAACTCTTATAAAAGACAACATTTAATTGGGTCTGGCTTACAGATGCAGAGGTTCAGTCCCTTATCATCAAGTCAGGAGCATGGCAGCATCTAGTGAGGCGTGGCATGGGAAGAGCTGAGAGTATTGCATTTTGATCTGACTTCAGCCAGGAGAAAACTGACTCTTCCACATCGGGCAGAGCTTCAACGTCCACTCCCACTGTAACACACTTCCTCCAACAAGGCCACAACTTATAACAGTACCACTTCCTATGGACCAAGCATATTCAAACCACCCCATTTTGCTCCCTGGCCCCCACAGGCTTGTTCAAATACATGAGTCTATGGAGACCATACCTAGCCACAGCATAATGAAAAATGCATTTAGTCCAACTTCTAAAGGCTTCATAGTCTATAGCAGTCTCAACAATGTTAAAAGTCCAAAGTTCAAAGTCTCTATAAAAACAAAATAAAAAAGCAGATCCCATACCTTCAACATCAGAGGATATTTATTTATTAATGTTCCAAATGTCATAATGAGGAAATACTAGACCAAAGCAAGATGAAAAACCAGATGGTCAAACTCCAACATCAAAACACGCTTTAGATCTCCAACTTCTTTCATCCTTGTTGACTGTTATTGGTAGATCTGGCAATCAGCAGCAACAAACTTTATTCTTTTGGGCTGCTTCCACTCCATATTATCAGTTTTCCTCTTCAGGTATCCCATGGCTCCGTTATCTCTAGCATCTTGGAGTCTCCAAGGCAACTTCAACTTTTCCAGTGTCTGAGATCCACACATGGTCTTCTGGGCTCCTCCAAAGGACTTGGGTGGCGTCTCCAGCTCTGCCCTCTGTAGCACTCTAGGCTCTTGTTGACTCCACTCCACTGCTGCTGCTGTTCTTGGTGATCATCCCACTGTACTGGCATATCCAATTTGCTGGTGTTTTTCTCTGAAACTAGACTTCACCAATAGCCTCTCAAGGTGCCAAACCTCAACTTCTTTGCATGACTCCTTCAGTCCTAGGCCATCAACTGCAACTGAGGCTGCACCTTCACCAATGGCCTTCCCTGGCTTCTCATAGTGCCAAACCTCAGCTGTTCTCCATGACACCTTCACACATTCAAAACAAGTACCACTTGGGTGATTCTTACACATTACCAAATCCAGCTGCAGCACAAGGTACTTGGTTATCTCTGAAACACAGCTTCTTTGTGCACTCAGAAAACATTTTGCAGAAGAGTTCACTTCAGTGAAGTTGGTCTTTTCTTAATCACCACTAAATTCTTAGCTCCAGCTAACTAGCATCAATTTCCCAATAATGCTTTCAAATCTTTTCTCTAAAGCCAGAGCCACATGGCAAAAGCTGCTGAATTCTTCTGCTTGCTGAAGTTGGAGCATGCCCCCTTTTTCTATTATCACCACCTTTCTGTTTTCCAACTCCTTCACTGACTAAGCTTGGCAGTCCTGGAACTTGCTCTGTAGATTGACCTTGAACTCAGATATCTGTATGGATCTGTTTCTTGAATGATGGGATTAAAGGTGCATACTATTATGCCTGTACTCAAGCTTTTCTTTACCTGGAACTTGCACTGTACCAGGCAGAGATCTCCTTGCCTCTGTCTCCTAGGATTAAAGGTGTGCACCACAGTGCCTGGACCTAAGCTTTCATTATAGATCTTAATTAAGTTGAAAGCAGAGTAGCCATCACAATCCCTCTCTGGTCAGTTTGATACATAATCCTCTTATGCCCAAATGAAAACAATAGCCAAGTGATAATAACACCTAATATGATATAACAACTGTTTGGTACAATGGCAAATGCATAGACAATAAACTTAGTCATGTGGGATCTTGTCCAAAAGTCACCACTCCCATAATTGGACAACACCAATACAAGGAGGGAAACTTCACCCTGGAAAAAGCAAGATAGTAACCTTTCATCAAACCCAAAAGAAGTTAAGCAATCAAATTTAAAAAATAACGTCAAAAATGATAGGAAGTAACAATCACTATTCCTTAATATCTCTTAACATCAATGGACTCAATGCCCCAATAAAAAGACACAGACTAACTGAATGGATACGTAAACAGGACCCTACATTTTGCTGCTTACAGGAAACACACCTCAGGGTCAAAGACAAACACTACCTTAGAGTAAAAGGCTGGAAGACAATTTTACAAGCAAATGGTCTCAGGAAACAAGCTGGAGTAGCCATTTTAATATCAGATAAAATTGACTTTCAACCCAAAGTCATCAAAAGAGACTCTGAGGGACACTTCTTGCTGGTCAAAGGAAAAATACAACAAGAAGAACTCTCAATCCTGAACATCTATGCTCCAAATGCAAGGGCACCCTCTTTCATAAAAGAAACTTTATTAAAACTCAAAGCACACATTGCACCTAACACAATAATTGTGGGTGACTTCAACACTGCACTTTCCTCAATGGACCGATCAGGAAAACAGAAACTAAACAAGGACACAATGAAACTAATTGAAGCTTTGGACCAATTAGATTTAACTGATATATATAGAACATTCTATCCTAAAACAAAAGAATATACCTTTTTTTCAGCACCTCATGGTACCTTCTCCAAAATCGACCATATAATTGGTCACAAGACAGACCTCAACAAATATAAGAAGATAGAACTAATCCCATGCCTCCTATCTGATCACTATGGAATAAAAGTGGTCTTCACTAGGCAGAGTTTTAAAGCACATACTTCCTCCAAGACCATACCTCCTAACAATACCACTCCCTATAGACAAAGTACTGCACCTCCCATTCATATCAACTCTCCTTGGCATATCAAAGTTGTAGTATCACTAGGGGTATCTTCTCCTATTGTGGATAGACAAGGCAGCAACTTGTCTGTGGTATCCATAGGCAGATGACACTTATGCTAGGTGCCTGTCTATAAGTACAGTAGAATGTCTTTAGTAATGTCAGGAGTGGGCTCTCTCATAGCATGGGCCTCCAGCTGGGCCAGTCATTGGCTGGCGAGTCCCTCAATTTCTGATCCATCTTTATTTCCTCGCATCTTTTAGGCAGGGCAAAATGTGGGTCAAAGGTTTTGTGGCTGGGTTGATGTCCCAGTCCCTCTATTGGAAGTCTTTTCTGGTTACAGGAGATGGCAGTTTCAAGTTCCATGTCCCCCTTTGCTACATGTCTCAGCTAAGGTCATCCCCATAGATTCCTGGGGATTTCTATTGTTTTAGATTTCTAGCTCATCCCAGAGATGCCTGACCCACCCACCCCCAGCCAATTCCAGATATTTCTCTCCTCCCTCTAGCATCCCCTCCAGCATCCCCTAACTTGATTCCTCTTGTTCTTCTCCTAACCTCTCCTTTACCCAGTTCCCTCTCTCCATCTACTTCCACTGCCCCTGTGTGTATTCTTTTTTGCCTTCTCAGTGAAAGTCAAGCAATCCCCACTTGGGGGTTTTGGTGACTTTGATGGGAATAGGATAAAAATCTCAAGGTCAGTTGTTTTGATTTGCATTTCTCTGATGACTAAGGATATTGAACATTTCTTTAACTGCTTCACAAGCATTATAAATCCTCTATTGAGAAGTCTCTGCATAGATCTGTAACACATTTTTAATTGGGTTATTTGGTTTGTTGAAATCTAGTTTTTGGAGTTCTTTATGTATTTTAAGTATCAGCCCTCTGCCAGACATAAGGTTGGTAAAAATCTTTTCTCATTATTTAGGCTGGATTCTTTTTCCTCTTGAGAGTATCCTTTGCCTTACAGAAGCTTTTCCATTTCAATGAGACCCATTTATTAATATTGATCTAAGTAATGTTGAACTGAGCCATTGTGGTTCTGTTCAGGAAGTTAGTTGTCTCCTGTAACAATGTGTTCAAGGCTATTCCTAACTTTCTGTCTTATCAGATTTAGTCTATCAGGTTTTATGTTGAGGTCTTTGATCCACTTGAACTTTAGTTTTGTGTCTGGTGATAGGTATGAACCTATTTACACTCTTCTACATGCAGACATTTAGCTAATCTAGGACCATTATGGAAGATTTTTCTTTCATTGAATAGTTTTGGCTTCTTTGTAATAAAGTGTTATAGGTATGTGGGTTCATTTCCAGGTCTTCAATTTGATTCCAATGATCAATTGATGTTGTTGCTCTGTAGAACAGATTGAACTAGGAACGGTAATACCTTCGGAAGTTCTTTTGTTATACCAGAATGTTTTTGCTATCCTGGGATTTTTGTTTTTCCATATGAAGTTAGCTGTTGCTTTTTCAAGGTCTGTGAAGATTGTGTTGGAATTTTGATGGGAATTGCATTGAATCTGTAGATCCTGATTTTGGTAAGATAGCTATTTTCACTATGTTAATCCTACTAATCCATGAGCATAAGAGATCTTCCTTTATTCTGATATCTTCTTCAAATTCTTTCTTCAAGAAAATGAAGTTCTTGTCATATAGGTCTTTTATTTTCCTGGTTAGAGTCACACAGGGGTATTTTATATTATTTGTAGCTATTGTGAAAGGTGTTTTTCCTTTATTTCTTTTTCAACGCATTTATCATTTGTATATAGGAGGGCTTTGACTTTTTTTTTGGTTAATTTTGTATCAAGCCACTTTGCTTAAGGTGTTTATCAGCTAGAATAGTTTCCTGGTAGAGTTTTTGGGGTCACTTATATATACTATCATATCATACCATCCACAAACAATGCCTAGGCTTCTTTATTTCTGACTTGTATTCCCTTGATCTTCTTTAGTTGTCTTCTTGCTCTAACTAGAACTTCAAGTACTATACTGAATAGATAGGAAGAGAATGGCCTACCTTGTTTTGTCCCTGATTTAGTTGAATTATTTTATGTTTCTCTCCATTTAATTTGATGTTGGTTGGGTATTGGCTTGTTGTATATTGCCATTATTGTGTTTAGATATGGGCCTTATATGCAGGATATCCCTAAGACTTTTACCTTGAAGGGGTGTTAGATTTTGTCAAAGGCTTTTTCAGCATCTAATGAGATAATCATGTGGGTTCTTTTTCTTTCCATTTGTTTATATGGTAGATTACATTAATGGATTTTTGTATGTTGAATCACCTCTTGTATGAAGCCTACTTGATCATGGTGGATGATGTCTTTGATATGTTCTTTGATTTGTTTTGCAAGTATTTTGTTGAGTATTTTTGTATCAATGTTCGTAAGGGAGATTTTTTTCTGAAATTCTTTTTTATTGATTTAACCTTTGTGAGATTTAGGTATCAGGATGACTGTGGCATCATGAAATAAATTTGGTAGTATTCCTTCTGTTTTTATCTTGTGGAGTATTGGTATTAGCTCTGCTTTGAAACTCTTGAAGAATTCCACACTAAGATCACCTAGTTCAGGATTTTTTTGGTTAGGACACCTTAAATGACTACTTCTATTTCTTTAGGGTAAATTGTTTACCTGATCTTGGGTTAACTTTGGTAAGTATTATCCATCAAGAAAATTATCAGTTTTTTTTTTTAGATTTTTCCAATATTGTGGAGTGAGACTGTTTCTGAAGTAAGACCTAATAATTCTTTGGATTTCCATGGTGTCTGTTAATTATGTCCCCTTTTTATTTCTGATATTGTTAATCTGGATGTCCTTTTAGTTAGTTTGGCTAAGGAGTTATATATCTTGATGATTTTCTGATGAAGCCAGCTCTTGGTTTCATTGATTATTTTTGTATTGTTCTCTTTGTTTCTATTTCATTGATTTCAGCCCTGAGTTTGATTATTTCTTTCTGTCTACTCTTGGGTGTGTTTGCTTCTTTTTGTTCTAGACTTTTGTGCTGTTAAGTTACTAGTATGAGATATCACTAATTTCTTTATGAAGGCACTTAGTGTTATGAACTTTCATCTTAGCATTTGCTTTCATTGTGACCCATAAGTTTGAGTATGTTGTGTCTTCATTTTCTTGCATTCTAGGAAGTTTTAAATTTCTTTCTTTATTTCTTCTTTGACCCAGTGGTGATTGAGTTCAGTTTCCATAAGTTTGTAGGAATTCTATTGTATTTGTTGGTAAAATCCTGCTTTAATTGTGGTGGTGTGATAGGATGCAGGGGCGTTGTTTCATTTTTTAAAATATTTGTTGAGGCTTGCTTTGTGATCTATTGTATGTTCAGTTTTGGAGAAGGTTCCATGATGTATACTGAAAAGGTGTATTTTGTGTTTGGGTGATATGCTCTGTAAATTGTTAGATCTTTTTGGTTCATAATGTTTTTTAGATCTAGTATTTTTTTGTTTAATTTTTTGATTGGTGAGTTTGGGGATACTGAAGTCTCCCACTATAAATGTGTGAGGGTTTATGTGTGATTTAAATTTTAGTAATGTTATTTTTACAAACAATGGGTACTCCTGTGTTTGTAGCATAGATGTTAGGAACTGAAAAATAATCTCAGTTGACCTTTTTCCTTTGATAAATATAAAGTTTTTGCCTGGATCTTTTGATTAAGTTTGGTTTGAGGTTTATTTTGTTAAACAGTAGAATGGCAACACCAAGTTTTTCTTAGGTCTATTTACTTAGAAAATCTTTTTCCAATCCTTTAGTCTGAGGTAATGTCTATCTTTGATGTTGAGGTGTATTTCTTGCATGCAGCAGAAAGCTAGATTCTGTTTTTGTTATTATGGAATTGAGTCCATTGATACTGAGAAAAATCAATGACCAAATTTACCAATGATTGTTAAATCCTATTGTTTTGTTGTTGTTGTTGGTAATCTATTGCCTATGTTTTCATGGGTGTAGTTAATCTCCTTGGGTTGGAATTTTCCTTATAGTACCTTTTGTAGGGCTAGATTTGATAGATTATGTTTAAATTTGACTTTATCATGGAATATCTTATTTTCTTCATCTATAGTGATTGAAAATTTTGTTTGGTATAGTAGTATGGGCAGGAATATGTCATCTCTTAGAGTCTGAAGGACATCTGTTAAGCCTTTATGGCTTTTAGGGTCTCCATTGAGAAGTTGGGTGCAATTCTAGTAAATGTCTAGTATGATATTATGTTACAAGTCATTTTCCTTACATCTTTCAGTATTTTTTCTTTGTTCTGAATATTTAGTGGTTTGATTATTATGTAGAGAGGTGACTTTCTTTTCTGGTCTATTTGGTGTTCTGTAAGCTTTGTTTGCCTTTATGGGCATTTCTTCTATGAATTTGTTGAAAATCTTTTCTGGGCCATTGAGCTGAGAATCTTCTTCTATTCCTATTATTCTTAGATTTGGTCTTTTCATAGAGTTGCAGATTTTCTGGATATTTTGTGTCAGGAAATTTTAGATGTACATTTCTTATTATTTCTTCTATTGTACTGTAACACATTCTTATTATTTCTTCTATTGTATCTTCAACACCTGAGAGTCTATCTTCCATAGCTTGTATTCTGTTGGTGATGCTTTTGTCGGTGTTGTTTGCTCACTTAACTGAGATTATTGATTGCCAGAATTTCCTCAGTTTG
The DNA here is from genome assembly GCF_947179515.1 of Apodemus sylvaticus. Classification (NCBI taxonomy): domain Eukaryota; kingdom Metazoa; phylum Chordata; class Mammalia; order Rodentia; family Muridae; genus Apodemus; species Apodemus sylvaticus. The sequence goes on along the minus strand of NC_067478.1, from coordinate 128,308,056 downwards.
TATTTTCTCTATTGTTTATATTTCCATTTTCAGGTCTTCAACAGTTTATTAGTTTCATTCAACTCTGTTTTTTTTCTTGTTTTTCTTTAAGGGATTTATTAATTTCCTCCAATTGTTTGTGTTTTCATGAATTTCTTTAATAAATTATTCATTTCCTTTTTAAGAACCTCAACCATCTTCATAGAGCTGTTTTTAAGTTTTTTTCTTATGCTTCTGCTGTGTTGGAGTAATCAGGGATCACTGCAGTAGGATATCTGAGGTCTAGTTGAGACACGTTACCTTGGCTGTTGTTGATTGACCTGTAGGCATCTAGATTTGGGATGATTATAGATCTAGGTGCTGATTTCTGAGTTTATCTTTGTTGTATGGGTATTTTATTCCTTGTTTTTTGTTTCTTCTCTGCTCTTCTGGTAGGTATGGCTTGCACTTCTTGTAGTCTGCTTGATCTGTGGTTGAACAGGGTTAGGGTGGGAGAATGCTGAGATACTGAGAGAGTGGGGAAGATTGGACAGACAGCCTACCTGGGCATTTGGGTGTTCTTTCAATGAGGATATACGTCAGTACTTTGTCTCAAAACTTATTTTACCCTTTGTAGAATCAATGCTAAAGCACAACACAGTACAGGCTGAAACAAAGCAATTCTCTTGATCTACTCAATTCTACCTGAAAAGTTTGGCTTTTCTTGGTAAAAGGCTTATTGGTTTCATACTCCAGCCAGACTAACCTAGATTTCCTGACCTCACTCTTTTCTTCTTTTATTACTTTCCTGTCAGAGTGTGCACATGTCCTCTAAATACCATGTATTGTATGCCAACTCTGCAGAGTTATATGTAGTAGGTATTTGAGAGGTGAGGCCTTGGGAGGGGACTGTGTCTGCCCTCAGGAAGGACTAATCCATTAATGACTTAATGAGTTATACTGAGAATGCCATTATTCTAAGTGAGTGTTTCCTGACTCACTTGCTCTGTGTGTAATGCTTGCTACCTTGTCATAACCCCACAAGCAAGAAGGAACAGAAGCCAAGTAAATGCATGCTCTACCCTCTTGAACCTCCCAACCTCTAGAACAAAAGCTGAGTAAACCTCTACTTTAGTAAACTCTGTGGTCTCTGTTATTTTGTTACAACAGCAAAAATTGACCAAAGTAACAGCCTCTTCAAAACGTTTCTATCTGTTTTCTCAAAATGTGGAGTGTTGTGGAGCCATCAAAGGGACATGCAAAGCCTAGGGCATTTGAATCTTGGCCCTTAGGAGGCTTTATTTTGCTCCTTTGGTCTAGTTTCTTTTGAAGAAACTTAGGATTGAAGGGGCTTTGTATGTGCTGAACTCTAGCCACCCCCCACCCCCCCCACCCCCCCGCTACAGAGACTTCTGGATGGCTTCAGAAAAGAAGCCCAGCCTAAACTAGAGCACAGACAAGCAAACATCTGTAAAATGTAAGACTCAGCTTCAGTTAAACTGTTCCTGTGAGACTGGTAAAAACGTAGAGGTTTTGGAACCTTTGTGCATACTGCTTGCAAATACTAGTAACGAATGTTTGTTTGTTTGTTTATCTTATTTTATTTTTTGGGTGCAGCGAACTTTATTGATGGTATTCAAGAGAATAGGGAGGGCTCCCTGACCCCCATTATTGTGGGGGTCTGCGATGGAAGCTGAGGGAGATGCTCAATGTGAAGGCCGAGTTGGGATAGGGACTCCTCAGCATCAAGGGCCTCTCTCTTGCTCTCTTGTGGGTTGGGTGGTCCAGGCCTTCTTACTCCTTGGAGGCCATGTAGGCCATGAGGTCCACCACCCTGTTGTAGTAGCCATATTTATTGTCACACCAGGAAATGAACTTTCCAAAGTTGTCATTGAGAGCAATGCTAGCTTCAGTATCAAAGGTGGAAGAGTGGAAGTTGCTGTTGAAGTCGCAGGAGACAACCTTGTCCTCAGTGTAGCCCAGGATGCCCTTCAGTAGACCTTCAGATGTCTGCCTCACCACCTTCTTGATGTCATCATACTTGGCAGGTTTCTCCAGGGAATATGTCATATCCACAATGGATATATTGGGGGTTGGAACATGGAAGGCCATGCCAGTGAGTTTCCCGTTCAGCTCTGGGATGACCTTGCCCACACCCTTGGCAGCACCAGTGGATGCAGGGATGATGTTCTGGGCAGCCCCACAGCCATCACACCACAGCTTCCCAGAGGGGCTATCCACAGTCTTCTGAGTGGCAGTGATGGCATGGACAGTGGTCAAGAGCCCTTCCACGATGCCAAAGTTGTCATGGATGACCTTTGCCAGAGGGGCTAAGCAGTTGGTGGTGCAGGATGCATTGCCGACAATCTTGAGTGAGTTGTCATATTTCTCATGGTTCACACCCATCACAAACATGGGGGCATCAGCAGAAGGGGCAGAGATGATGATCATTTGGCCCCACCCTTCAAGTGGGCCCCGGCCTTCTCCATGGTGGTGAAGATGCCAGTATACTCCACAACATACTCAGCACTAGCATCACCCCATTTGATGTTAGTGGGATCTCGCTCCAGTAAGATGGTGATGGGCTTCCCGTTGATGACAAGCTTCCCATTCTCAGCCTTGACTGTGCTGTTGAACTTGCCATGGGTGGAGTCATACTGGAACATGTAGACCATATAGTTGAGGTCAGTGAAGGGGTTGTTGATGTCAATAATATCCACTCTGCCAGACGGACAGCAGAAGGATGCCCTGGTAACCAGGTGCCCAATGCAGCCAAATCAGTTCACACCAACCTTCACCATTTTGTTTACAGGATGAGGCTGGCATTGCACAAGAAGATGCGGCTGTCTCTGGAACAGGGAGGAGCAGTCTCTGGAACAGGGAGGAGCAGAGAACCGTAATAAGTGTTTATATTTGTCTATATAGAGTGGGGATGCCTGAATCTGTACATGTTAGTTTACTGCCACAATAGTTCTATACCTGTTGTTATCTTATACAAGAAGAAGTCAATGTGGAATGGTGGAGAAACTACCCAAGGCCATGCAAAAAGTCTATGGAAGAACTTGGATTTGAATGTGACCATTCTATCTCTAAAGCAGTATAAAACCCCAAATAACAGATGTGACATCCCTTAACAGAGCCATGGGCAGATACTTAATGCTCAGAAAATAATAGCTGTTATATACAAATCCTGAGGGTGGTAGGATCGTGGGTGGTAGTTATATGGGGTGATGATCTAAGTAAATGAGAGACACCCTCAGAAGAACCTACTGAAGCTGTTCCTTCACGTCTGTAGCTGCAGTAAATACTCTGTCTGGACATATAACTAAGGACCACTTCACAGCAATTTGGTCAAAACATTGTTTTTATCTCATCTGTGTTTTGAGTATATGGAATTCTATTTTAACAACCATAAGAAGAAATGTTCTAGAATGAAGGGTAAAACACCTGTGACTTTGTTCTTCCCCCTTGTCTTCACTGTGAAAAAAAAAAAGACTATTCCCTACATAGATGACATCTAAAGGCCCTCTGCTTTTTGCTAATAATGAATATTGCAATATGGATTAATGAGTTATACTGAGAATGACATTATTCTAAGTGAGATTTTTTTTTTTGCTTTTTGCTAATAATGAATATTGGCTCTAGATATGGCAGCTTAATACATGGAAAATGGTCAATGAAGCACATATTATTTTTACTGTTGTATTTGTCCATGGACTATAGTTGTAGCTTGGTTTGGGCAAATCGTTTTCCTTTATGAATTGTTTTATTTAGAATAATTTAAGAGTATATTTACTAACATACATAGCCAAGGAGAAAGGCACAGGGTTTCCAAGCCATAGGGAAGATAAGCTAATCAATCAGAGGACTCTCAAGAGAAGGGATAGCAGTACTCTCTGAGGAATGTGAGGTGTGAGGATACTTGAATCTTGCTGATGCCTACTGGGCATGGTGCAGTCATTTTTGGGAACCACCTCCCCCCCCTGTGCTTACAGAATGTGAACAAGCATGTAATTCATGACTGAAGGAGCATAAGGTCTCCATTTTTCCAATTATATAACTGATTTTATTTTTCCATTACTAACCGAATGAACTCTGATAATGCAATGGTGAAAATACCAAACCAACTGGGCCTTCATCCATTATTTTGAAACCACAAGGAGTAGATATAGTTATTCTACAGGTGGGGTATGGCCTTGGCTACATTACTGCATTACAGATACCTGGAGGACAGTCTAACTTCTTTGAGCAATTCCATCCTTGTAGGGGATGGTGTCCTCTCTCAGCCTCTATCTGTCTCCTAATCTCTCACCTTGAGAAAGGAAGATTATTTAAGGTCTTCCCTTTAACATCATGATGATTAATGCTGATTACTTGGTGAAGAGTTGAGACTTTGGTCCCAGAGCTAAAAACACTCCCTGCAGAAGCAGAGTTTAAAGCAGTTGGAATCCTGTTACTGGGTGTGGAATCATGATCATGAAAGGTGAGTCAAGTTTGGGAAGGCTCCAGGAACACACCCTTGAGACTTTCTCCAGAGTTGGTGCTCTCAGAAGCCATTGGTAAGACTTCTGTCCAAGTTTCTTAAACCAAAATCTAATTATTGGGTTTTTCATTCACAGTTTTGCTATAACTGAGTTCATGCTTACTGAGCTTGTAGTTCCAGGCTTTGGAGTGGAATCAAGATTTTGATTATGGTTAAAACTGGGTCAAAACACTCAAGTGAGAAATGTAATGAAAACTACCAAGTCAGCCTGTTCTAATACTTGGCTTGATAGCAAGTTGGGATTTTGGTCTACATAATTTTATAGTTGAGGATTAAAGAATTCACAGCAGACAAGGAAAATACAGTTCCTGATCTCTGGTATATAATTGGTGACTGAGGGTAGGGTTTTTGTTTGTTTGTTTGTTTGGTCATTATTTTTTAGAATACAAGTTTCCTAACTGACAGGACCACTCTGCACTCTGTGTAGTTTACATCTTAATGGCTCCCCATGTGGCCTCTCCGGGTGGTTTGATTTTTAATGGAATCCCCAGACAACCACAGAGCGGAGAACAGGAAAGGCACCGCCTCATTTCCCTTTTGTGGAATTAACAGTTTCAAACTTTATCAGCAGACTGACTGCCATGAAGGCCAGTCCTGGGTGGTGGGTGGTGATCCCATGGGAGACAGAGCCCATGGCCCTGGCTGCAGTAAGAAAGTGGTTTTGGTGATTCCTGATAGAGCAGGGCCAAGTGCATGACCTTAAACAAACTGGACAACCATCCTGCTGGAGAGTTATTATTGTTGACTTCTCACGTCTGCAGTCTGACTCTGACTCAGAAGCACCTATGTGTTTGAGATGCCACTGACAGGACAAGAAGAGGCCTGCAAGTAGGAGCTGGGAATTACACAGGTCAAGGAGAAGAAAGGGTGGGGAAGTCATGGACCAGAAGCCTTGAGTTAAACCAATGACTCATATATATATATATATATATATGTATGTATGTATATATGTATATGATCACCCTGTCTGTGTGTGTGTGTGTGTGTGTGTCTGTATAATGGGAAGGATGGAGGGAAGAAAAAGAGCAGTGTTTCTAGTGGCCATGTTAATGTGCATGATCTGTACTGTTGCCTATAGCCATGTTTGATATCTGTGCTCCCTGCTGCAGTATCTGTGGCCTGTGTTACCACCAAAGGGCACATGGATATACATTGTTTAGGCTGCTTCAGTGACTATATGGGCACAATAAATGGGACATTTTGAAACTCTTTTCTGGGGATGGGGTAAACCTGGGAGGTCTGGGAAGTAAGGGTGATCTTGGTGCATTATGTGAAATTCCAAAATAATCAATAAAAATAATAAGTTAGAAAAATAAATCTTAAATTTTTTAAAGTATAAGAAGAAAGCAAGAGACTGAATTTGAGGTCCAGTACTTTCCAAACTGACCCTCCAGCCAGTGCTCGTTGTTTTACCTTTCTCTGAAATTAGGAGAGGAAGTGCTCACTCTGAACAGCATCATCAGTGTTTCTAGTGGTAAAGCAATACTGCAGATGTTTATTGTCAGGATTGGCACAGCTTGGGCACTCTCCTTGCTTTTATTCCTTCCTCCATCTTCCCTAATCATCTCACATCTCTAAGGGCTTAGTCCTGTGCAGAGATGACTTAGGTTTCAATCACTGATCATTTAATAGACCTATTCTCTGCTCACATGTATGTATGTTTGCATGTATATACATGTGTGTATACGAATCTGTGCCATATGTGTATATTTGTATGTGTGTATGCATCTCTCTCTCTCTCTCTCTCTCTCTCTCTGTGTGTGTGTTCCAAAAGTTGCAGAATATGTTTTTTTGGTAAATATTGGGTGTGTTCCTCAGTTACTCTCCACCTTGTCTTTTAAGACAGGATCTCTTGCTGACCCTGGCATTCACAGATGCATCAAGACTAGCTAGCCAGCAAGCCTCATGGATCCTCCTGTCTCCACTTCTTTCTCCTGTGCTGACTGCATGTATGCTCCACCACACATGGTGTATGTGGTGCTGGGGACTGAACCCAGGCTTCTTGCATGCTAGGCAAGCTCTATATCAACTGAGCCACACCCTGAGTGATTTCATCTCCATTCACGCATATTTAAACCCAAGGGATGGCAAGCAAGGAAGGAAGCACCACGTACACTCTGACTGCAGCTAGATCTGATAGGCTATGTTCATCATTCAGGAAAGTGTATGGGCCATCAAAATGTTCTTCTTCCTTTAGGTTTTTGTTAGTTCTTTAAATGCTATTACTTTAAAATCTGCTGACTTTGACCTGGGATTTCCTAGTCATTGTCCCAATAAATTTAAGAAAGGGGTTCTGTCTGGCTTACTTGACAAAAAAAGCTAATGCCATCTTGATAGCAAACACAACTGGAAACAAGCTGGATCTTCTATTTCCTTTGCATTTTTTTTTTAAAAAATGACTAAGTTGTGAGAAAAGAAAAACCACCTAAATATAAACACATTACAAAGAACTATAAAAAGACATATGCTTAATTAATATCCTGGATACGTTTGCTTCACTCACAGTGTTTCTCGTCATATGCTGGTCTATGTAGTTTCTTCACTACACTGGAAGGTCCCTTTTCACTATTAAGTCAAATTCCAAGAAATACAGTATGATCCAGAAGAAGATGATATGGGGTAGAAACCCTAGGTCTAGT